>NC_067477.1:141196464-141526464 GCF_947179515.1 Apodemus sylvaticus | reverse complement strand
CAGGGGCTTATATGTGATATACTTAACATCACTTAACAATGGAATTGCTTCAAGTTTCTTTCCATTTAGTTTGATGTTGGCTACCGGTTTGCTGTATATTGCTTTAATTATGTTTAGGTATGGGCCTTGAATTCCTGTTCTTTCCAAGACTTTTAGCATGAAAGGATGCCGAATTTTGCCATGTGCTTTTTCACCATCTAATGAAATGACCATGTGGTTTTTTTTCTTTGAGTTTGTTTATGTAGTGGATAGCATTTGATGGATTTCTGTATAATGAACCATCCCTGCATCCCTGGAATGAAGCCTACTTGATCATGTTGCATGATCATTTTGATGTGTTCTTGGATTCGGTGGGCAAAAATTTTGAGTAGTTTTGCATCGATATTCATGAGGGAAATTGGCCTGAATTTCTCCTTCTCTGTTGGATCCTTGTGTGGTTTTGGTATCAGCATAATTGTGGCTTCGTAGAACGAGTTGGGTAGTGTTCCTTCTGTTTCTATTTTGTGGAATAGTTTGAAGAGTATTGGTGTTAAGTCTTCTTTGAAGGTCTGATAGAATTCTGCACTAAAATCATCTGGTCCTGTGCTGTTTTTGGTTGCAAGGCTTTCTATGACCCCTTCTATTTCTTTAGGGGTTATGGGACTGTTTAGATGATCTATTTGATCCTGATTTAATTTTGGTATTTGATATATGTCTAAGAAATTGTCCATTTCCTCCGGATTCTACAGTTGTATTGAGTATAGGCTTTTGTAGTAGGATGTAATGATTTTTTTGAATTACCTCAGTTTCTGTTGTTATATCTCTTTTGTCTTTTCCGATTTTGTTAATTTGGCTACTGTCTCTGTGCCCTTTTGTTAGTCTGGCTAAGGGTTTATCTATCTTGTTGATTTTTTCAAAGAACCAGCTCCTGGTTTTGTTGATTCTTTTATGGTTCTTTTTGTGTTTACTTGGTTGATTTCAGTCCTGCGTTTGATGATTTCCTGCCTTCTACTCCTGGCTGAATTAGCTTCTTTTTGTTACAGGGCTTTCAGTTGTGACATTAAACTGCTAGTGTATGCTCTCTCCCGTTTCTTTTGGAGGCACTCAGGTCTACAAGTTTTCTTCTTACCACTGCTTTCATTGTGTCCCATAGATTTGGGTATGTTGTGCCTTCATTTTTGTTAAATTCTAAAAAGTCTTTCATTTCTTTCTTTATTTCTTCCTTGACCAAGGTATCCAATCAATGCAATCCACTACATAAACAAACTCAAAGAAAAAAAAACATATGATCATTTCATTAGATGCTGAAAAAGCACATGGAAAAATTCAGCATCCTTTCATGCTAAAAGTCTTGGAAAGAGCAGGAATTCAAGGCCCATACCTAAACATAATTAAAGCAATATACAGCAAACCGGTAGCCAACATCAAACTAAATGGAGAGAAACTTGAAGCAATCCCACTAAAATCAGGGACTACGCAAGGGTGCCCTCTCTCTCCATATCTTTTCAATATAATGCTTGAAGTTCTAGCTAGAGCAATTACACAACATAAGGAGGTCAAAGGGATACAAATTGGAAAGGAAGAAGTCAAATTATCACTATTTGCAGATGACACGATAGTATACTTATGTGACCCAAAAAACTCCACCAGAGAACTCCTACAGCTGATAAACAACTTCAGCAAAGTGGCAGGTTTTAAAATCAACTCAAGCAAATCACTTGCCTTCCTATACTCAAAGAATAAGCAGGCTGAGAAAAAAGTTAGGGAAATGACACCCTTCATAATAGCCACAAACAATATAAAGTATCTTGGTGTGACTCTAACCAAACAAGTGAAAGATCTATATGACAAGAACTTCAGGTCTCTGAAGAAGGAATCGAAGAAGACCTCAGAAAATGGAAAAATCTGCCATGCTCATGGATTGGCAGGATTGATATAGTTACAATGGCCATCTGGCCAAAACAATATACAGATTTAATGCAATCCCCATCAAAATCGCAACTCAGTTCTTCACTGAGTTGGAAAAAGCAATTCTCAAAATTATCTGGAATAACAAAAAACCCAGGAAAGCTAAAACTATTCTCAACAACAAAAGAAATTCTGGGGGAATCAGTATCCCAGACTTCAAGCAATACTACAGAGCAATAGTGTTAAAAACTACATGGTATTGGCACAGGGACAGGCAAGTGGACCAATGGAATAGAATTGAAGACCCAGAAATAAATCCACACACCTATGGTCACTTGATCTTTGACAAAGGAGCTGAAAACATCCAGTGCAACAAAGATAGCCTTTTCAACAAATGGTGCTGGCTCAACTGGAGGTCAGCATGCAGTAGAATGCGAATTGATCCATTCTTATCTCCTTGTACTAAGCTCAACTCCAAGTGGATCAAGGACCTCCACATAAAACCAGACACACTGAAACTGATAGAAAATAAACTGGGGAAAACCCTTGAGGATATAGACACAGGGGAAAAGTTCCTGAACGGAACACCAATAGCTTATTCTCTAAGATCAAGAACTGACAAATGGGACCTCATAAAATTACAAAGTTTCTGTAAGGCAAAGTACACCGTCAAAAGGACAAAATGACAACCAACAGATTGGGAAAAGATTTTCGTCAACCCTACATCCGATAGAGGGCTAATATCCAATATATACAAAGAACTCAAGAAGTTAGACCCCAGGGAACCAAATAACCCTAATAAAAATGGGGTACAGACCTAAACAAAGAATTTTCACCTGAAGAAATTCAGATGGCCAAGAAGCACCTTAAGAAATGCTCAACATCTTCCCCAGTTTCTTTTTCCTTGATCCATTTGGAGTTGAGCTTAGTACAAGGAGATAAGAATGGTTCGATTCACATTCTTCTGCATGCTGACCTCCAATTGAACCAGCACCATTAGTTGAAAAGACTATCTTTTTTCCACTGGATGCTTTCAGCTCCTTTGTCGAAGATCAAGTGACCATAGGTGTGTGGGTTCATTTCTGGGTCTTCAACCTTATTCCATTGATCTGCTTTTCTGACATTGTGCCAATACCATGCAGTTTTTTATCACTATTGCTCTGTAGTAAAGTTTAAAGTCTGGGATACTGAATCCCCCTGAAGTTCTTTTACTGTTGAGAATAGTTTTAGCTATCCTGGTTTTTTTTTTTTTTTTTTTTTTTGTTATTCCAGATGAATTTGAGAATTGCTCTTTATAGCTCTATGAAGAACTGGGTTGGGATTTTTATGGGGATAGTATTGAATCTGTAGATTGCCTTTGGCAGGATGGCCATTTTAACTATATTAATCCTGCCCATCCACGAGCATAGAAGATTTTTCCATATTCTGAGATCTTCTTTGATTTCCTTCTTCAGAAATCTGAAGTTCTTGTCATATAGGTCTTTCACTTGTTTGGTTAGAATCACCCCAAGATACTTTATGCTGTTTGTAGCTATTGTGAAGGGAGTCATTTCCCTAATTTCTTCCTCAGTCTGCTTATCCTTTGAATATATAAAGGCTACTGATTTGCTTGTGTTGATTTTGTAGCCAGCACTTTGCTGAAGTTGTTTATCAGCTGTAGGAGTTCTCCAGTAGAGTTTTTAGGGTCACTTAAGTATACTATCATATCATCTGCAAAGAGTGATAGTTTCCAATTTGTATCCCTTTGACCTCCTTATGTTGTCTAATTGCTCTAGCTAGAACTTCAAGAACTATATTGAAAAGATATGGAGAGAGGGGGTAGCCTCATGAGCACAGGGGAAAAGTTCCTGAATAGAACACCAATAGCTTACACTCTAAGATCAAGAATTGGCAAACGGGACCTCATAAAACTACAAAGTTTCTGTAAGGCAAAGGATACCGTCAAAAGGACAAAACATCAACCAACAGACTGGGAAAGGATCTTCACCAACCCTAAATCTGACAGAGGGCTAATATCTAATATATACAAAGAACTCAAGAAGGTAGAACCCAGAGAACCAAATAACCCCATTAAAAATGGGGTACGGAGCTAAACAAAGAATTTTTAACATCAAGAACTTCAGAGAGCTGAGAAATACCTTAAGAAATGTTCAACATCATTAGTCATTAGGGAAATGCAAATCAAAAAACCCTGAGATTTTACCTCACACCAGTCAGAATGGCTAAGGTCAAAAACTCAGGAGACAGCAGGTGTTGGCAAGGATGTGGAGAAAGAGGAACACTCCTCCACTGCTGGTGGGATTGCAAGATGGTGCAACCACTTTGGAAATCAGTCTGGCGGTTCCTCAGAAAACTGGGCATGACACTTCCTGACGGCCCTGTTATACCACTCCTGGGCATATACCCAGAGGATTCTTCAGCATGCAATAAGGACACATGCTCCACTATGTTCGTAGCAGCCCTATTTGTATTAGCCAGAAGCTGGAAAGAACCCAGGTGTCCTTCAACAGAGGAATGGATACAAAAAATGTGGTATATTTACACAATGGAGTACTATTCAGCCATTAGAAACAATGAATTCATGAAATTCTTAGACAAATTGATGGAGCTGGAGAACATCATACTAAGTGAGGTAACACAGTCTCAAAAGATCAATAATGGTATGCACTCACTGATAAGTGAATATTAGCTTAGAAACTTTGAGTACCCAAGACATAATCCACATATTAAATGATGTCCAAAAAGAATGGAGGAGTGGCCCCTGGTTCTGGAAAGACTCAGTGCAAGAATATAGGGGAATTCCAGAACAGGGAAATGGGAAGGGGTAGATGGAGGAACAGGGGGAGGGAAGAGGGCTTATGGGATTTGCGCGGAGTGGGGACCCAGAAAAGGGGAAATCATTTGAAATGTAAATAAAAAATATATCAATAAAAAAAAAAGAAATGCTCAACATCATTAGCCATTAGGGAAATGGAAATCAAAACAAGCCTGAGATTTTACCTCACACCAGTCAGAATGGCTAAGTTTAAAAACTCAGGATACAGCAGGTGTTGGCTAGAATGTGGAGAAAGAGGAACTGCTGGTGGGGCTGTAAGATGGTACAACCACTGTGGAAATCAGTCTGGAGGTTCCTCAGAAAACTGGACATGAGACTTCCAGAGGACCCTGTTATACCTCTACTGGGCATATACCCAAAGGATTCCCTGCATGCAATAAAGACACATGCTCGATTATGTTCATAGCAGCCTTATTTATAATAGCCAGAAGCTGGAAAGAACCCAGATGCCCCTCAAAGGAGGAATGGATACAGAAAATGTGGTATATTTACACAATGGAATACTACTCAGCAATTAGAAACAATGAATTCACAAAATTTTTAGGCAAATGATTTGATCTGGAAAATATCATCCTAAGTGAGGTAACACAATCACAAAAGAATACATATGGAATGCAATCATTGATAAGTGGATATTAATTAGCCCTGAAGCTCTGAACACTGAAGATACAATTAGCATATCAAATGATTCCCATGAAGAAGGAAGAAGAGGGTCCTAATCTTGGAAAGGCTTGATCCAGCATTGTAGGGGAGTACCAGGACAGAGAAAAGGAAGGGGGAAAGATAGGAGAATGGATGGAGAGAAGAGGACTTAAGGGACATATGGGGGGGGGGGGGAGACTGGGAAAGGGGAAGGCTTTTAGTATGTAAACAAAGAATATAGAAAATAAATAAAAATTTAAATAAAAAGATACTAAATAATCTCTAAACCAAAAAAATGCTGTCTTTTTTTCTACTGAATGGTTTTTATCTCCTTTGTCAAATATAAAGTGAGTGTAGGTGTGTGGGTTCATATCTGGGTCTTCAATTCTATTCCACTGATCTTCCTGCCTGTCTCCTTGCCAGTACCATACAGTTTTTTTCACTATTGTTCTGTAGTAGAGCTTGAGGTCAGGGATTGTGATTCCCCCAGGAGATCTTCTGTTTTGAAGTATAGTTTTTGATATCCTGGGTGTTTTGTCATTTCAAATGAATTTGCAGATTGCTCTTTCTATCTCTATGAAGAATTGAATTGGAATTTTGATGGGGATTGCATTGAATCTGTAGATTGCTTTCCGCACAATGGCCATTTTTACTACATTAATCCTTCCAATCCATGAGCACAGGAGATCTTTCTGTCTTCAGAGATCTTCTATGATTTTTTTCTTCAGAGGCTTGAAGTTCTTGTCATACAGATCTTTAACTTGCTTGTTTAGGGTCACATTAAGGTAGGTAATATTATTTGTGACTATTGTGAAGGGTGCCATTTCTCTAATTTCTTTCTCAGCTTGTTTATCTTTTGAGTAGAGGAAGGCTACTGATTTGTTTGAGTTAATTTTATATGTAGCCACTTTTCTGAAGTTATTTATCAGCTTTAGGAGTTCTCTGGTGGAAGTTTTGGGGTTGTGTAAGTATATCATCTGCAAATAGTGATACTTTGACTTCTTCATTTCCAGTTTGTATACCTTTGACATCCTTTTGTTGTCTAATTGCTCTGGCTAGGATTTTGAGTACTATATTGAATAGATAGGGGGAGAGTGGGCAGACTTGTCTGGTCCCCGATTTTAGTTGGATTGCTTCAAGTTTCTCTCCATTTAGGTTGATGTTGGCTACAGGTTTGCAGTGTATTGGTTTCACTATGTTTAATTATGGGCCTTGAATTCCTGATCTCTACAAGAATTTTATTATGAAGGGATGCTGGATTTTGTCAAATGCTTTTTCAGCATCTAATGACATGACCATGTGGTTTATTTCTTTGAGTTTCTTTATGTATTGGATTACATTAATGGATTTCCGCATATTGAACCATCCTTGCATCACTGGGATGAAGCCTACCTGATTGTGGTGAATTATAGTTTGGATGCATTCTTGGATTAGGTTGGCCAGAATTTTATTCAGTAATTTTGCATCAATGTTCATAAGGGAAATTGGTCTGAAGTTCTCTTTCCTTCTTTGGTTTAGGTATAAATATTATTGTGACTTCATACAATGAGTTGGGTAGTGTTCTTTGAGTTTCTATTTTATGGAATAGTTTGAAGAGTATCGGTATTAGCTCTTCTTTGCAGTTCTGATAGAATTCCCCGCTAAACCCATCTGGTCCTGGGGCTTTTTTCTTTTTTCTTTTTTTCTTCAGTTGGGAGACTATTAACAACTGCTCCAATTTCCTCAGGAGTCATTCAACTATTTAGATGGTTTATCTGATCCTGTTTTAACGTTGGCATCTAGTATGTATCTAGAAAAATTTCCATTTCATCTTGATTTTTAAATTTTGTTGAGTATTGGCTCTTGAAGTAGGATCTAATGATTTTGTTGAATTCCCACATTTTCTGTTTTGATGTCTTCCATGTCATTTCTGATTTTATTAATTTGGGTAGTGTCTCTGAGCCCTCCTTTAGTCTGGCTAAGGTTTTATCTATCTTGTTGATTTTCTCAAAGAACCAGCTCTTGGTTTTGTAAATTCTTTGTATATTTCTTTTTGTTTCTATTTGATTGATTTCAGCCTTAAGTATGATTATTTTTCGCCGTCTACTCCTCTTGGGTGTATTTGCTTCTTTTTGTTCTAGAGTTTTCATGTGTGTTGTCAAGCTGTTAGTGTAAGCTCTCTCCATTTTCTATTTGGAGGCACTCAGAGCTATGGCTTTTCCTCTTTGCACTGCTTTAATTGAGCCCCATAAATTTTGGAATGATGTGTCTTCTTTTCATTAAATTCTAAAAAGTGTTTTAATTTCTTTCTTTATTTCTTCCTTAACCAAGCTATCATTTATTAGAGCATTGTTTAATGTCCATGTGTATGTGTGTTTTCCATTTTTGTTTGTTTGTTTGTTTGAACTTAAAACCAGCCTTAGGCCATGGTGATCTGATAGGGTGCATGAAATTATTTCAGTATTTCTGTATCTGTTGAGGCCTGTTTTGTGACCAGTTATATGGTCAAGTTTGGAGAAGGTACCATGAGGTGCTGGAAAGAAGATATATTCTTTTGATCGAGGATGGAATATTCTATAAATATCCGTTAGATACATTTTGTTCATAACTTCAGTTAGTTTCACTTAGTTTCTGTTTCCATGATTTGTCCATTGCTGAGAGTGGGGTATTGAAGTCTCCCACTAATATTTTGTAAATTTGGTTTTGTCATGGAATGTCTTGTTTTTTTCTGTCTATGGTAATTAAGAGTTTTGCTGGGTATAGTAGCCTGGGCTGGCATTTATGTTCTCTTAGGGTCTGTATGGCATATACCCAGGATCTTTTAGCCTTCACAGTTTCCAGTGAGTCTGCTGTAATTCTGATAGTTCTGCTTTTATATCTTATTTGACCTTTTCCCCTTACTGCTTTTAATATTCTTTCTTTGTTTAGTGCATTTGGTGTTTTGATTATTATGTGTCGGCTGGAGTTTCTGTTCTGGTCTAGTCTATTCAGAGTTCTGTAGCCTTCATGGGCATCTCTTTCTTTAGATTAGGGAACTTTTCTTCTATAATTTTGTTGAAGATTTGCTGGCCCTTTAAGTTGTAAATCTTCTCTCTCATTTATTCGTATAAGCCTTATGTTTGGTCTTCTCATTGTGTCCTGGATTTTCTGGATGTTTTGGGTTACAGGCTTTTTGCATTTTGCATTTTCTTTGTCTGTTGAGTCAATGTTTTCTATGTTATCTTGAGCTCCTTTCAGATTCTTTCTTCTTCTCCTGTATTCTGTTGGTGATGCTTGCCTCTATGACTCCTGAATTCTTTCCAAGTTTTTCTATCTCCAGAGATGTCTCACTTTTTGATTTATTGTTTCTACTTCAATTTTTAGATCTTGGGTAGTTTTATTCAGTTCCTTCATTTGTTTGTTTGTGTTTTCCTGTAAATATTTAAGGGGATTTTTTTTTGTTTCCTCTTTATGGGCTTTTACCTGTTGATGTATGTTTTCCTGTGTTTCTTTTTTTTTTAATTTTATTATATATTTTCTTTTCTTTTCTTTTTTTAATTTACATTGCAAATGATTTCCCCTTTTCTGGGTCCCCACTCCCCACAAGTCCCATAAGCCCTCTTCCGTCCCCCTATTCTTCCATCCACCCCTTCCTACTTTCCTGTTCTGGAATTCCCCTATACTCTTGCACTGAGTCTTTCCAGAACCAGGGGCTACTCCTCCATTCTTTTTGGACATCATTTAATTTGTGGATTATGTCCTGGGTATTCAAAGTTTCTAGGCTAATATGCACTTATCATTGAGTGCATACCATGATTGATCTTTTGAGACTGTGTTACCTCACTTAGTATGATGTTCTCCAGCTCCATCCATATGTCTAAGAATTTCATGAATTCATTGTTTCTAATGGCTGAATAGTACTCCATTGTGTAAATATACCACATTTTTTTGTATCCATTCCTCCGTTGAAGGACACCTAGGTTCTTTCCAGCTTCTGGCTACTACAAATAGGGCTGCTATGAACACAGTGGAGCATGTGTCCTTATTGCATGCTGAAGAATCCTCTGGATATAGGTCCAGTAGTGGTAAAACAGGGTCCTTAGGAAGTGACATGCCCAGTTTTCTGAGGAACCGCCAGACTGATTTCCAAAGTGGTTGCACCATCTTGCAATCCCACCAGCAGTGGAGGAGTGTTCTTCTTTCTCCACATCCTTACCAACACCTGCTGTCTCCTGAGTTTTTGACCTTAGCCATTCTGACTTGTGTAAGGTGAAATCTCAGGGTTGTTTTGAATTGCATTTTCCTAATGATTAATGATGTTGAACATTTCTTAAGGTGTTTCTCAGCTCTACAAAGTGTTTCATGTGAAAATTCTTTGTTTAGCTGCGTACCCCACTTTTTAATGGGGTTATTTGGTTCTCTGGGTTCTACTTTCTTGAGTTCTTTGTATATATTAGATATTAGCCCTCTGTCGGATTTAGGGTTGGTGAAGATCCTTTCCCAGTCTGTTGGTTGATGTTTTGTCCTTTTGACGGTGTCCTTTGCCTTACAGAAACTTTGTAGTTTTATGAGGTCCCATTTGTCAATTCTTGATCTTAGAGCATAAGCTATTATTGTTTTATTCAGAAACTTTTCCCCTGTGCCCATGTCCTCAAGGGTCTTCCCCAGTTTCTTTTCTAATACTTTCAGTGTGTCAGGTTTTATGTGGAGGTCCTTGATCCATTTGGAGTTGAACTTAGTACAAGGAGATAAGAATGGATCGATTCACATTCTTCTGCATGCTGACCTCCAATTGATCCAGCACCATTTGTTGAAAAGACTATTTTTTTTTCCACTGGATGTTTTCACCTCCTTTGTCAAAGATCAAGTGACCATAGGTGTGTCGGTTCATTTCTGGGTCTTCAATCCTATTCCATTGATCGGCTTGCCTGATATTGGACCAATACCATGCAGTTTTTATCACTATTGCTCTGTAGTAGAGTTTAAAGTCTGGGATATTGAATCCCCCTGAAGTTCTTTTACTGTTGAGAATAGTTTTAGCTATCCTGGGTTTTTTGTTATTCCAGATGAATTTGAGAATTGCTCTTTCTAGCTCTATGAAGAACTGGGTTGGGATTTTTATGGGAATAGCATTGAATCTGTAGATTGCCTTTGGCAAGATGGCCATTTTAACTATATTAATCCTGCCCATCCACGAGCATGGAAGGTTCAGATCCATTTTCTGAGATCTTCTTCCATTTCCTTCTTCAGAGATCTGAAGTTCTTGTCATATAGGTCTTTCACTTGTTTGGTTAGAGTCATCCCAAGATACTTTATGCTGTTTGTAGCTATTGTGAAGGGGGTCATTTCCCTAATTTCTTTCTCAATCTGCTTATCTTTTGAATATATAAAGGCTACTGATTTGCTTGCTTTGATTTTGTAGCCAGTCACTTTGCTGAAGTTGTTTATCAGCTGTAGGAGTTCTCTAGTAGAGTTTTTAGGGTCACTTAAGTATACAATCATATCATCTGCAAATAGTGATAGTTTGACTTCTTCCTTTCCAATTTGTATCCCTTTGACCTCCTTATGTTTTCTAATTGCTCTAGCTAGGACTTCAAGAACTAAATTGAAAAGATATGGAGAGAGGGGGCAGCCTTGTCTAGTCCCTGATTTTAGTGGGATTGCTTCAAGTTTCTCTCCATTTAGTTTGATGTTGGCTATCGGTTTGCTGTATATTGCTTTTACTATGTTTAGATATGGGCCTTGAATTCCTGTCCTTTCCAAGACTTTTAGCATGAAAGGATGCTGAATTTTGTCAAATGCCTTTTCAGCATCTAATGAAATGATCATGTGGTTTTTTTTCTTTGAGTTTGTTTATGTAGTGGATAGCATTTATGGATTTCCTTATATTGAACCATCCCTGCATCCCTGGGATGAAGCCTACTTGATCATGGTGGATGATCATTTTGATGTGTTCTTGGATTCGGTGGGCAAGAATTTTATTTAGTATTTTTGCATCAATATTCATAGGGAAATTGGCCTGTAGTTCTCTTTCTTAGTTGGATCTTTGTGTGGTTTTGGTATCAGGGTAATAGTGGCTTCGAAGAAAGAGTTGGGTAGTGTTCCTTTTTTTTCTATTTGGTGGAAAAGTTTGAAGAGTATTGGTGTTAAGTCTTCTTTGAAGGTCTGATAGAATTCTGCACTGAAACCATCTGGTCCTGTGCCTTTTTTGGTTGGAAGCCTATCTATGACCCCTTCTATTTCTTTAGGGGTTATGGGTCTGTTTAGATGGTCTATTTGATCCTGGTTTAATTTTGGTAATTGGTATCTGTGTAAGAAAATGTCATTTCCTCCAGATTCTCCAGTTCTGTTGAGTACAGGTTTTTGTAGTAGGATCTGATGATTTTTTGAATTTCCTCGGTTTCTGTTGTAATATCTCCATTTTCATTTCTAATTTTGTTAATTTGGATACTTTCTCTGTGCCCTTTGGTTAGTATGGCTAAGGGTTTATGAATCTTTTTGATTTTTTCAAAGAACCAGCTTTTGGTCTTGTTGATTCTTTATATGGTTCTCTTGGTTTCTACTTGATTGATTTCAGCCCCGAGTTTGATGATTTCCTGTCTTTTTCTCCTCCTGGGTGAATTAGCTTCTTCTTGTTCCAGGGTTTTCAGTTGTTCCATTAATCTTCTAGCGTAAGCTCTCTCGAATTTCATTTTGGAGGCACTCAAAGCTATGAGTTTTCCTCTTAGCACTGCTTTCATTGTGCCCCATAGATTTGTGTATGTTGTGCATTCATTTTCATTAAATTCTAAGAAATCTTTGACTTCTTTTCTTTATTTCTTCCTTGACCAAGGTATCATTGAGTAGAGTATTGTTCAGTTTCCTTGTGTATGTGGACTTTCTGTTGTTTTTACTGTTATTAAAGACCACTTTTACTCCATAGTGATCGGATAGGAGGCATGGGATTATTTCAATCTTCTTATATTTGTTGAGGTCTGTCTTCTGACCAACTATATGATCTATTTTGGAGAAGGTACCATGAGGTGCTGAGAAAAAGGTATATTCTTTTGCTTTTGGCATGAAAGTTCTATATATGTTAACTCCAATTGGTTCAAAGCTTCAATTAGTTTCACTGTCTCCCTGTTTAGTTTCTGTGTTCCTGATCGGTCCATTGGTGAAAGTGGAGTGTTGAAGTCACCCACAATTATTGTGTTAGGTGCAATGTGTAGTTTGAGCTTTAGTAAAGTTTCTTTTATGAATGAGGGCGCCCTTGTATTTGGGGCATAAATGTTCAGGATTGAGAGTTCTTCTTGTTGGATTTTTCCTTTGACCGGCAAGTAGTGACCTTCCATGTCTCTTTTGATGACATTAGGTTGAAAGTCAATTTTTTCTGAAATTAGAATGGCAACACCAGCTTGTTTCCTGGGACCATTTGCTTGTAGAATTGTTTTCTAGCCTTTTACTCTAAGGTAGTTTTTGTCTTTGACATTGAGGTGTGTTTCCTGTATGCAGCAAAATGTAGGGTTCTGTTTACGTAACCAGTCTGTTAGTCTATGTCTTTTAACTGGGGAATTGAGTCCATTGATGTTAAGAGATATCAAGGAGTAGTGGTTATTGCTTCCTAACATTTTGGATTTTAATTTTATACGTGTGTGATTATCCTCTTTGGGATTGATGAAAGAAGCTTAATATCCTGCTCTTTCCAGGGTATAGTTTCCCTCGTTGTAATGGTGCTTTCCTCCTATTATCCTTTGTAGGGCTGGGTTTGTTGAAAGATATTGTGTAAATTTGGTTTTGTCACAGAATATCTTGGTTTCTCCATCTATAGTAATTGAGAGTTTCGCTAGGTATAGTTGTCTCGGCTGGCATTTGTGTTCTCTTAGAGTCTGCATGAGCTCTGCCCAGGATCTTCTAGCTTTCATGGTCTCTGGTGAGAAATCTGGTGTAATTCTGATAGGTCTTCCTTTATATGTTACTTGCCTTTTTTCTCTTACTGCCCTAAGTATTCTTTCTTTGTTTAGTACATTTGAGGTTTTGATTATTATGTGACGGGAGGTATTTCTGTTCTGGTCCAGTCTGTTTGGAGTTCTGTAGGCTTCTTGTATATTCATGGGCATCTCTCTCTTTAGGTTAGGGAAGTTTTCTTCCATAATTTTGTTGAAGATATTTGCTGGCCCTTTAAGTTGTAAATCTTCACTCTCATCAATACCTATAATCCTTAGATTTGGCTTTCTCATTGTGTCCTGGATTTCCTGGATATTTTGGGTTACAAGCTTTTTGCATTTTGCATTTTCTTTAACTGTTGAGTCCATGGTTTCTATGGTATCTTCGGCATCTGAGATTCTTTCTTCTATCTCTTGTATTCTGTTGTTGATATTTGCGTAAATGGTCCCTGATTTCTTCCCAAGGTTTTCTATCTCCAAAGTTGTCTCCCTTTGTGCTTTCTTAGTTGTTTCTACTTCTCTTTTTAGATCCTGGAAGTTTTTGCTCAGTTCTGTCATTTGCTTCTTTGTGTTTTCCTCTAATTCTTTAAGCGATTTTTGGTTTCCTGTTTCATAACTTCTGCCTGTTGATCACGGTTCTCTTGTATTTCTTTAAGTGAATTTTTGCATTTACTCCTTATTGACTTTTGTATTCTCCTGAATGTCTTTCAATGATTTTTGGTTTTCCCTTGAAAGGGCTTCTAATTTTTGATCCATTTTCTTCTGAATTTCTTTAAGTATGTCCTTCACGTGTTCCTGTACTAGCATCATGACCAGTGATTTTAAATCCAAATATTGTTTTTCTGGTGTGTTGGGGTATCCAGGACTTGCTAATGTTGGAGAATTGGGTTCAGATGCTGCCATAATGCCTTGGTTTCTGTTAGTAACGTTCCTACATTTGCCTTTAGCCATCTGGTTCTCCCAGGAGTTAGATGGTCTTATTGTCACTGGCTGGTGCTTCAACCTACTGTGGATCTTTAAGATTATCTCTGCACCACTGGATGACTGGGTTTCTTCTGGCACAGATTACTGATATGCTGGCTTCGTCTTTTGTGCCTTTGGAGCCCTTCTCAGTCTTGCCTCAAGCAATGCTATACTTAGGTTGTCAAGGTCAACCAGATGTTCTCTGTCCGCTCTATTATGGAGGGAAGAAGTTGTGGTGGGGGTCACTCCCTCTGTTGATTCTCACATAGTTTTCCTGTGTTTTTTTAAGAGATTTTTGTGTTTCCTCTTTAAGGGTTTTTACCTGTGTACCCATGTTATCCTGTGTTTCTTTAAGGGATTTTTGTGTTTCCTCTTTAAGGGCTTCTGCCTTTTGATCCATGTTCTATTGTATTTCTTTAATGGAGTTATTTATGTCCTTCTTGAATTCCTCTATCAGCATCATGAGGTGTGATTTTAAATCCAGCTCTTGCTTTTCTGGTGTGTTGGGGTGTCCAGGATTTTTTCTTTTGTGAGAAATGGGTTTTTTGATTGTGCCATGTTGCCTTGGTTTCATTGGTAATGATCTTGCATTTCACTTTTTTCATCTAGTTTTCATTGGTCTTGCTCTCTCTGATTTTGATTTATCTGTCCTACAAGTCTGTGTATATGTACTCCTGGGATTCCCGTTGTCTCTGTGCACACAGGTATGCAGGTTCTACTTGGAGACCAGCTCTCCTGTGCTCTCAGGCCTCTCTGTACTTCATATGACCCAAGTGCTGCTAGTTCTCTAGGAAGTATCAGGTGATGGTGTTTTCATGCTGGCAGACCTTGCAACATTCTGCTACAGCAGTAAGTGCAAATGCCCTGAGAGGCTGGTTCTCAAATGCCCTGAGTGACTTGTTCTCAAATGCCCTGAGTGGCTTGTTCTCTAAGAAGTATCAGGAGATGTGGTCTTCACTATGGCAGACCTGGCAAGGTTCTGCCACAGCAAAATGGGCAGGCGTTGGTGGAAGGGGGAGAATGGTCAGAAGGGAATTGCTATTTGGAAGGGTGAGGCTTTTGGTGGGTGCTGGGTAGTGAGTCCTGCCAGATCACTGGTGGCAGCTCTGGGCCTCCAGAGGTGGTGGTGGGGTTTCTTTCCTACTGCCCTGAGTGGCTGGTTCTCTAGGAAGTATCAGGAAATGGATTCTTCACTGTGGCAGACCTGGCAAAGTGAGAGAAGGATTGGAAGAGGAGTGCTATTTAGAAGCTCACAATAAATTTTTGTTACTACTTGATGAATAGGGAAAAAATAAAAGAAGCCATGGTAATGCAAAGTGCTCATGGATCAAAATATTTATTTTTCTTTTTTTCTTTTAATCAGATATTTGCTTTATTTACATTTCAAATCTTATCCCCTTTCTGAGTTACTCCTCCAAAAACCCCCTATCCCATCTGCCCTCCTCCTGCTCACACCTCCCCCAATTTCCTTGACTTGCATTCTCTCCTCTTCTGAGGAATCAAGCCTTCACAGGACCTCTCCTCTCATTGATGTCTGAAATGGATCCATGCGCAGACGGCTGTGGCACTGCCCAGCCCATGGGTGCAGGTGGAGCCTGGATGGACCCTGTGCCAGCTGCTTTGCCACTCCCCTGTTCCCTATGCTTCTGGCTGTACCCACCTGCTCTGTCTCCGGAGAGAAGATGGTGGTCAGTTAGTAACTTTTATATGGAGTAATAATGAGCATGCTCAGAATCAAGCCAGGAGAAAACACCCAATCATGATAACCTAAGAGTCAAATGCCTGTCAGTCCCACCTTAGCTCTTTCCTGCTGAGCCTCTCAGCCTTGCCTTCCTGCCATCTTCATTTCTTTCTGTCAGCCACTGATCTGCAGAAACACTTTGAGGAAAACCCAGGGCCACACTGGGCTGGGATTCAGGAAGGAGATTCTCACTGTTCTCTCCATTCTCCATCACACTGTGTCCCGATCCTGTAGCAGGCTGCTTGCAGGATCCCCTCTTCCCACCACACGCCCACTCCCTGCGTACTCCACTTCTTGGTGCAGACTTGATACCCCTACCTCTTTTCCACAGCCCTTCTTAGCATTTCCTCCTAACCGATCTCACTCCCTTTCTCCCACACACTGACTTACAGAAGGGTTCTTTACCAAGGACTCCACAGTCTCTACAGCTGCCTAGGATCTAGAGAGGGCAGCAGAAATCAAAGAGAAAACCCACCCAACAAAGACAAGACCAGATATCAACATCAAGAAAGACCTCAAACATCATAAATCCACATGCTCAAAATACAAACATGAATTAACAAAACATTACGTTCCCACCATGACCCAGTATAGTAGGCCTGAGATTTGCAATATAGTGGAAGCAGTAGACAAGGACTTCAAAATAACTATTATGGATATGTTCAAGGAATTTGAAGAGAATATAAGTAAATCCTTTGATGAAGTCTGTGAAAACACAAAGAAATAGTTGAATAAAATAATGAAAACAATTCAAGATATAAAGGTAGAAATGGAATCACTAAAGAAAATCCAAACTGAAGTAAAAGTTCAAATGAAAAATTAAGGATTTCAAGCAAAAATCTTAAAGGTTAACCTCACCAACAGAGTATAACGCAGAGAAGAAAGAATCTTGGGAGTTGAAAACAGAAGAAATGGATAGCTCAGTTGAAAAATATATTAAGTCCTTTAAAAATACTGGCATTAACCCTGCAGAGACTTGATGTACTAGAACAGGGAGATATGCAGTGGAGTCCCCACACTCACAGCAGAGAAGGGTAGTGAAAGGGGAAAGGATTGTGTGAGGAGGGGTCAGGAGGAGGACATAATCAGGGTATAAAATGAATAAATAAATTAGTTAATGCAACACATTCAGGCATAAAATATCCAGGAATCCAGGACATTATGAAAAGACCAAATCTGTGAATGACAAGGATAGGGAAGGAGAAGAAACCCAACTCAACATTACAGAAAATATTTTTTAAAAAACCATAAAAAATGTCAAGTCTAAAGAAGGAAGTTCCTATCAAGATACAAGAATCACAAAACTCCAAATATACAGGACCAGAAAAGAAATTCCCCACAAGACATACTGAAAACACTAAGTGTGCAAAACAAATAAAGAATTTTAAAAGTTGTAAGGGGGAAAGACTAAGTACCATATGAATACTGCCTATTAGAATAACACCTGAGTATTCAATGGACACTCTAAAAACCAGAAGGACTACAAGCTGTAAGAGACCACAGATGTTGGCTTAGATTACTTTACTCAGGAAAAACTCTCAGGTACAATAGAAAAACAATTCATTATAAAAAATTTAAACAGTTTCTACATACAAATTAAGCTTTAACCTGACAACTTTAGTCACACCCAAGAAGACACAAGAAATAAATAATACTTGTTCAGGACATCAAAGTATTGGTACACCATAACAACCAAAACGAGGAATCAATAAACACTGCTCATTGATAACTGGCAATGTTAATGATCTCAATTCCTCAATTAAAATAGACTCAGATTAACAAACTAGATTATGAAACTGAATTCATCCTTCAGGTACTTTTAAGACCTAACTAAACCTCACAGTCAAAGATAGACATTACCTCAGAGTAAAAACATAGAAAAGGATATACCAAGCAAATGGACCCTAAAAGCAAGCAGGCATAGCCATTACAATATCTGACAAAGTGGACTTCAAACAAAATTAATCAGAAGAGATAGGGAAGAATACTACAAGCTTGTCATAGAAAAGTCCACCAAGAGGACAATTCTAAACATTAATGCACCAAACACAAAGGCATCCAAGGCCATAAAAGAAAAAATAAACTGACTGCTTAAATTGCATATTGACTGTCACACAGTGACAGTGGATGACTTCAATACCCCACTCTCACCAATACACACAGGTCACCCAAAAAAATTAGTTAAGTAATGTCATAAATCAAATGAACCTAGCAGAAACCTACAGAACATTTTACCCAAACACAAAAGAATACACTTTCTTCTCAGCAACTCATGGAACATTCTCCAAAATTTACTGCGTACACAAATCAACTGGACACAAAGCAAGTCTAAACAACAGATATATGTCCCTTCCCCCCACAGCATTTAGCTGTGACCCTCCTGGCTGGCAACCCCACCCTTCCCCAGGCATTATCTCTGGCCTATTCAAGCTACAACATTCCTGGCCTATAGCCTCCACCCTTCCCCTGGCGATATCTCTGGCCCTTGTTACATTGGGAACAATACAGCTGCTTTCACCTCAGCGCAGCTCCATCTGGAGACCAGCAGAAAACTGCTTGACTGAAAGCAGACAACCAGCCGAGAAGATCCAACGAACTCTTGGCCATTTGGGGGGCAGGGTGGTTTTTCCAAAGATAATAAATATTGGCTAAATGATAGTAAAGTCAGTCTCTATGGGCAACTGTCCTCTTGACTCATTTCTCTTTCGTCCCCTTCCCGTTAACCTCAGAATTCTCTTCCAGGTATTCCGGTTCGTATGTGGCCGCTGGCGGCAACAGATATAAGAAAATTAAAATAATATCCCGAATCCTATCTGACTACCATATCATTTGAACAATGATAAACAAAAGAAAGCATACAAAATAGTGGAAACTAGGGCCAAGCTATGGTGGTGTACACCTTTAATTCTAGACCTTGGAAGGCAGAAGCAGGATGATCTCATTGAGTTCAAGGTCAGCCTGGTCTACAGAATGAGTTCCAGGGCAGACAGTATGAGATAAAAAATCTTGTCTCAAAGTATAATAATAGTAATAATAATAATAATAATAGTGGTGATGATGACTGAAACTGAACAACTAGATGAAAACTGACTCAATACAGGAATCAAGACTTTTGAAAGGTTTCAACATTGAATAAAAATGAATACTCAGCAAACACAAACTTGAGGGATACAATGGAGGCAGTTCTAAGAAGCAAGATCATAGCACTAAGTACCTAAATAAAAAACCTGGAGTCTTCTCATACAAGTAACTTAGTAGCACTCTTCAAAGTTCTAGGACAAAAAGAAGAAATAACACCAGAAAAGAGTATAAGTATCTGCAAGAAAAAAAAATCAAACCCAGTGCTGAAATGATGAACTAGGAACAAGAGCAAGAATACAAAGAATCACTGAAATGAAGAGTCAGTTCTTTAAGCATAATCAACATTGACAATTTTTTTGTTTTGTTTTTTTGTTTTTGGTTTGTTTGTGTTGTTGTTGTTTTGAGATAGGTTTCTCGGGCCTAGCATTTGCTTTCCTAAAAGTAGCTCTGCAGACCAGGCTCGTCTCAAACTCAGATGCACCTGCCTCAGCCTCCTGAGTGTTGGGGTTAAAGGTGTGTTTCATCATTGCCCAGCTAACATGGGCAACTTTTACAAAAAGCAATGAAAACGTGTAAAGAGAAGATCCAAATTAATAAAATTAGATATAAGGGTGCTGGAGACATGGCCCAATGATTCACAACACTGGCTGCTCTTCCAGAGGACCTTGGTTTGATTGATCCCCAGAACCTACATGGTGGCTCCCAATCATCTGAAACCAGTTCCAGGGAATCCAAAGCCCTCTTCTGAATCCATGCGCACTGCATGCATGTGGTGCACAGATAACTTGCTGGCAGCATTTAAACAGACACACACAATATTAATAGTAATGATGCTAGTATTACTACTAATAATAATATAAAGGAAGACTAAAGAACCAGTGTAATCACTTGTACCCTTTCAGATAATAGTATAATAAAAGCAGAAATAAGTAGCAAGAGAAATTTCACAAAGATTTGAAGATCGAATAATTGAATTTCGAATGAACGGTGTGGATCATTGCAGAAATCAAGAGGGAAATGTAGAAATTTCTGGCATTAGATGATAATGGCTGTGATAATTTTCACATCTGCTTGAAAACTTTTAATGATTTTCTAGATAGTAAAGTTTCCTTTTTTATGTAGTTCAACTTGGGAAAATGCACCTCTTCAGGCAGAGAATGAGCTCTTGTTTACTTGGCTTAATCAGTTACCATGAGAATCACATTGTATCTGGGAGAGTAATGTTTTCCTTGGAGTGCATTAAAATGATGCACAGTAAACAAGGTCATTGACGCCATGGGAGGGAGAGTCCTCCTACCCCGTCCCTTATTTAGTCATGGCTCCTGTTGGGCAGCCTTTCCAAGACACTTCGTGCCTGTGACGCTTCATGTCTGGGATTCACCCTGCCCTGTACAAGGGTTTGTAGCACTCCACACTCAGAGCGAGAGGAGGTATGACAACCTTCCCACTGTGTCTCTCTTCTCCTCTAGTCTACCATTCCTTTCCTACACCTTTCAGTACCTTACACTTTCGGGGTTTGGTTTTGTATTTCAGATATGCTTTTCTCCTATTTTTCTGTCAAGTTAGGATATCCCCTTTTTATTTTTTTTGTACATTACTTCTCTTGGACTCCATAAATGTACTTTCTTCTTTAATGTTTTTATTCATATGTTTTATGTGTATGTTGGTTTGCCTACATGTATGTCTGTGAAGCACATGAGTGCAGTGCTGCAGGACCAGCAGAAGGTGTCTGATCCTCTAGAATTGGTCGTACAGACAGGTAAGAGCCTCCCTATGGTGATGGGAAGGAGCCCAGGCTCTCTGGGAGACCGGCCAGTGCTCTTAACCACTGATCCATCTCAACCCCCCATGTTTTCCTTTGTTAATAATTTTGCATCTGATCCAATGATTCAGTCTCATGAGAACAACACCCATCTGGAGTTTTACAATTCTAAAATCTTTTAAGGATTTTTTTTAATAGAATTTTTACGTTTCTCTTAAAGCCCCACATTGCCACAGGTGGGCATAGTGTAATCTTTTAACAGGCATTTGGAGTTTCCCAGCTCTGTATACAACATTAGATCCTGGAGGTGTGTCTTTCCTTAGGGACAACAGTGCAGTTTCACCGAGGAATGTTAGCTTATTCTCTACGCTATTGCAGTTTTGTTTTTACTGTATGTCTGTTGCTTGCTATTGTTCTACTTTTATTTATTTAACTCCTTCACCTTAGATTTCATTTTAAATTTCCTTTTAAATATGCTATCATTTTCTCACATCTCGTATCTATTTTACACACCCATCACTATAGGAGACACACTGCAGTTTATTTTAGTAATGGATTTTTTCATTATGTGATTGCCAAGATTTGCATTCATTTTTATCTTGCTGGGAATCAGGAGGATTTTCACTTTCTTTTGTGTGAGGTATGTGCATGTATGTGTGTGCTCACTTGTTCATGCATGTGTAAGGATAGACATTGGCATCATGTGTCTTCTTCTGTCTCCTCCAAATTGTTTGAGACAGGACCTCTCACTCAACCTGGAGTACATCAGTTGTCTAGACTAGCTGGTCAGTGGGCTTCAGGGCTGCACCTGTCACCACCCTGCCCAGCCCAACACATTCAACCTTACATTGTGGCTTGATAACTGAACTTACTTTCTGCAACTTGCATGACAAACACTCAGAGTTGTCTTTCCAGCCCTATGATGTTTCTTTATAACACAATATTATGGTCATAGAATTTTATTGAAAAGCAAACTAAACCATTGATGATCCTTTCTTTAATGTTGGTTTCATGGCCACATTTATTCCTTAATGCATACGTGCCTGATGGCAAATGATTTCTGCTTTACTGTGACTGGGGCTTTCTCTAGCTCAAGTTTTTACACCCCATTGTCTCTTTTATCTTTTGGCTTGGTGAAATACTAGATAACTTTGTTAAGATTTTTCTATCAAGGTGACCATTTCAGCACATACCTTCACTTATAACACCAGGGATGCAGAGGTGGCCAGATGTCTGTAAGTTCAAGGACAGCCTGGTTTATATAGTGAGTTCCAGGACAGCCAAAGCTACATGTATGTAGTGAAACCCTGTCTCAAAAAATTCTCTCATATTGGTTATGATTGTTATACCTCCTATAATATTTTAAGCTTGATTATCTATAGATGATATTACACGTATTTCTATGCTGAAATTTAAGTTTTATCTTGCTGCAGAAAAAGGGTTGTTAACATGCAGAAAATGTGTTTCTGTAACCTTTGTTTTGTGAAATATAATTCATTTATGGTGAAAATTTCCTGTTACTTAAGTTAAAATTCTTCCTCCATTTTTTATTTTGAATCTTTCTACATTTTCCTGAGTTGAATCTCATAACAGACAGTGTATGCGATGTTGTAGACTAATTTTTCTGATATTCATTGGGACACTCCAGCTGCTGATCATATTCAAAAGGGACCTTTCCTCTCTTAATTTATCTTGATGTATTTGCAGTGGTCTCAAGCAGTGAGTCTTTCAGCACTTAGCTAGAATGTGGATCTTTTTCCTTCTTTGTCCAATATGCCAACATGCAGGAAGTTTTATTTACAGAAAAAAAGAACATTTCCAATTTTGCTCTCAGTAAAATTTAAATAGCCTGTTGTAAATCATATGTGTCATCTGTATTTTGTGGACTGCGAATGTGAGTGAATTGAAATTATCACCCTTATTTTCCATACCTACATGTGTTTTTGTACAACTGGATAGCTCATCACTCACTTTTTGGACCACATCTGTATATTTGTTATGGTTTAATTTTTTTGTGATTTTTCTTTATGCTTGAGGATTTCACACATTCATACAATTAAATATGACAGTATGATAATATTTATTTGAATTCATCACTCTTTTAGCATGTGGAAAGTTAGTTCTTTCTTTTTCTTTTCTTTTTTTATTTTGCTATTTCTGTTTATCAGTATTTAAATTCCATTTTCTTGAATGTCAAAAATAGTGCATGCTAATTTTATGTTATTTTATTGTTCATTGATGGTACCTACCTGTGTTAGTCATAGAGTGAGTCTGTTTCATTCTGTTCAGATGATAGTCTGGTATTTTATCCAATACTTCTTATTCTTAACAGAAGCAAATACTAAAGACATGGCTAGTGGAGGGAATTTTCAGGACTGTGCTAGTAGACAAATGAATGCAAAATTGGAACATCTGAAGGTAGATACAGAAAGAACAAGGAGAAAGGATGAGTAAAAACAAATTTCTGGTGAACACTGAGAAGGGAAATATCAATCTGGGATAAAACTTGGGAAGCTGTGAGTGAATCCAAAGAAATAAATGTGCGTCTAAAAACTCCAAAAGGCAAGGAGAGCTGAGATGAGTTTTCAAAGCTTAGAGGATGGTGGGTACTATTTGAATATATAAGGTATATTAGCAGTACCCAATTAATTACTCAAATCAGTCTCTCTGGTGGCATATTCCTCACAACCTGCCCCAAAGTTCTAGGTTCTCAAATGAAAAACAGTTAGCCTTTTTATTTTAATATGCCTCAAAAACTCAACGCCTGTGCTACTTCCTAACCTCCACGTGGCTACTCCGCCTCCCTCTGATATTCCCAAGTTATTACATACTAAATTCTGTATTCCATCTTTGCTGCCCTGCACCCAGTTGAGCCCCTCTTGGGGGCTGCTTTCCTCCTGGTCTGATATGGCAGCTATGCTCTTTGTCCTGCATATTCTCAGGCATGACTCCTTTAAATTCCTTCTCCACACATGGTGGGTCTCCTTCCCCCTTCCCCTCTCTCCCTAGTCTGGGAATTCTAGCAGTCTTGCCTCTGCCTCCCCTGCCCAACCATTGGTTACCAGCAAGTTAACTTATCAATCACAACTAACTGGGGGCAGGGTCCCTCAGTGTCTTAGGTAGGGACCTGCAGATTCTGTGCAAACAAAGTTGGGTACCAAAATAAATACAATATAAAGAGCATTAGACCAAACCTACTATATTTCCCACGTCTTGCCCATTTTCCACTCTTTTATTAGATATTTTCTTTATTTACATTTCAAATGTCATCACTTTTCCTGGCTTTCCCTCTGAAAACACCCTATCCCATTCCCCAAACCGCTGTTCACCAACCCACCCACTCCTGCTTCTGGGCCCTGGCATTCCCCTACACTGGGGAATTCAGCCTTCTCAGGACCATGGGCCTCTCCTCCCTTTGATGTCTGCTAAATATGCACCTGGGTCCTTCCATGAGTACTCTTTTGTTGGTAGTTTAGATCCTGGCAGCTCTGGGGTACTGGTTGGTTCATTTTTCTGTTTCTCCTATGGGGCTGCAAGTTTCTTCAGCTCCTTGGGTCCTTTAGTCTAATGATTGGCTGAAAGCATAGACCTCTGTATTTGTCATGCACTGGCAGAGCCTCTCAGTAGACAGCTATATCAGGCTCCTGTCAGCAAGCACTTGTTAGCATCCACAATAATGTCTGAGTTTGGTGACTGTATATGGGATGGATCCCCAGTTGGGGAAGTCTCTGGATGGTCTTTCCTTCAGTCTCCGCTCCACACTTTGTCTATGTATCTCCTCCCATGGGTATTTTGTTCCCCGTTCTAAGAAGGAACAAAAAAAATCACATATAATTGGCCCAGGGAGTGACCCTATTAGGAGGTGTGTCACTGTGTGTGTGGTCTTTATTTATTTATTTATTCGATATATTTTTTATTTACATTTCAAATGATTTCCCCCTTTTCTGGCTCCCCACTCCCGAAAGTCTCATAAGCCCTCTTCCCTACCCTTATTCCCCCATCCACCCCTTCCCACTTCCCTTTTCTGGAATTCCCCTATACTGCTGCACTGAGTCTTTCCAGAATCAGGGGCCACTTCTCCATTCTTCTTGGACATCATTTAATATGTGGATTTTGTCTTGGGTATTCAAAGTTTCTAGGCTAATATCCACTTATTAGTGAGTGCATACCATGATTGATCTTTTGAGACTGGGTTGCCTCACGTAGTATGATGTTCTCCAGCACCATCCATTTGAATTTCATGAATTCGTTGTTTCTATTGGCTGAATAGTATTCCATTGTGTAAATATACCACATTTTCTGTATCCATTCCTCCATTGAAGGACACCTGGGTTCTTTCCAGCTTCTGGCTATTACAAATAAGGTTGCTATGAACATAGTGGAGCATGTGTCCTTATTGCATGCTGGGGAATCCTCTGGGTATATGCCCAGGAGCGGTATAGCAGTGTCCTCTGGAAGTATCATGCCCAGATTTCTGAGGATCTGCCAGACTGATTTCCAAAGTGCTTGTACCATCTTGCACTCCCACCAGCAATGGAGGAGTGTTCCTCTTTCTCCAAATCCTCACCAACACCTGCTGTCTCCTGAATTTTTGTCCTTAGCCATTCTGACTGGTGTGAGGTGAAATCTCAGGGTTGTTTTGATTTGCATTTCCCTAATGATTAATGATATTGAACATATTTTAAGGTGCTTCTCAGCCATCCCAAGTTCTTCATGTGAAAAATCTTTGTTTAGCTCTGTACCCCACTTTTTAAAAGGGTTATTTGGTTCTCTGGGATCTACCTTCTTGAGTTCTTTGTATATATTAGATATTAGCCCTCTGTCGGATTTAGGGTTGGTGAAGATTCTTACCCAATCTGTTGGTTGATGTTCTATCCTCTTGACAGTGTCCTTTGCCTTACAGAAGCTTTGTAATTTTATGTGGACTTAAGACCCTCACTCTAGTTGTCTGGAAGTCAGTCTTCCACTAGCAGCCTTCAGATGAAGATGTAGAACTCTCAGCTCCTTCTGCACCATGTATTTTCCTGGATGCTACCATGTTTCTGCCTTGATGACAATGGGCTTAACCTCTGATCCTGTAAGCGAGCTCTAATTAAATGTCTTTTATTAACTTGTATTGGTCATGGTGTCTGTTCACAGCAGTAAAACCATAACTAAGACAGAAGTTGGTACCAGGGATTGGGGTATTGCTTTGGTAGATATGACCATGCTTTTGTTTAGTAGAATATGGATTTGGGGACTTTGGATTTGGAAAGCCATGAAATGCTTTAAATGGGGTTTAATGGGCCAGCCTAGTAGGAATATGGAAGAAGTGGTGCTGAGGGTCATTTGAACTGTGTAGACCTGATGGCCCAAGAGGTTTAGTGGAGAATATCTTTAATATGTGGCCTAAAGACTGTTTTTGTGATGTTTTGATGAAGAACATGGCTGCTTTTTGCCATTGTTTGAAGAGACAGCCTAGGGCTAATGTAAAGAGATTTATACTACTTGCATCTTCAAAGGAAGTCTCAAAAAAGCCCAACAAAGACTTTGTTCTCTGGTTAAGTCGGATGAAGAGAATTTTGAACAAACATATCAAGCAGAGAAAGGAAAAGTACAACATATATAGTTTGAGTATTAAAGGGGCTCAAGGAAGTGAAATGGAGCTGAATTCAAAGATATTAAATTGAATTAAGGGAGTGGTGACCTTGGGGCAAGATTCCACTCAGCTAAATTTAGGTCCCGGCTTGGTAGTACAAGCCTTTAATCCCAGGAGGCAAAGATAAACAGATCTCTGAGTTCAAGGCCAGCCTAGAACAGAGCAAATTCTTGGTGAAGAAAAACTTAAATCTAGGCTTGGTGGATCACACCTTTAATCCCAGTGTTTAGGAGAGAAGTATGCAGATCTCTGAGTTTAAAGTCAGTCAATGGAGGAAGATACAGGTCAGCCAACTTAGGTAATGAAGGAGCTGGGAAAAAGGAAGCTAGCAATAATGTAATAGAAGGGGGCCAAAGTTTCAGTTCCTGCAAGCAGCAGAACACAGCACCTTTGACCATGTGTCTCTGGCTTTATATTTAAGAGGAGACTATTTGCAATTGATTCTGGTTAGCTGAAGCTAAGAAATATGTGGTGATTAAGAAAAGACCAGCACCACTTAGGTGAAATCTTCTGGGAAGTGTTTTCTGAGAGCACAAAGAAGCTATAGTCCAGAGATAGCAAAGGTTGTACCTCATGCTGCATCTGTACTTGGTAATGTGTAAGAGTCATCCAGGTGGTACTGGTTTTGAAGACATGAAAGCATCAATAAATGGTGCTGGTTCAATTGGAGGTCAGCATGCAGAAGAATGTGAGTTGATCCATTCTTATCTCCTTGTACTAAGTTCAACTCTAAGTGGATCAAGGACCTCCACATAAAACCTGACACACTGAAGCTAATAAAAAAGAAACTGGGGAAGACCCTTGAGGACATGGGCACAGGGGAAAAGTTCCTGAACAGAACACCAATTGCTTATGCTCTAAGATCAAGAATTGACAAATGGGACCTCATAAAATTACAAAGTTTCTCTAAGGCAAAGGCCACCATCAAAAGGACAAAATGGCAATCAACAAATTGGGAAAAGATCTTCACCAACCCTACATCAGATAGAGGGCTAATATCCAATATATACAAAGAACTCAGGAAGTTAGACCCCAGAAAACCAAATAACCCTATTAAAAATGGGGTACAGAGTTAAACAAAGAATTTTCATCTGAAGAACTTCAGATGGCAGAGAAGCATCTGAAAAAATACTCAACTTCATTAGTCATTAGGGAAATGCAAATTAAAGCAACCCTGAGATTTCATCTTACACCAGTCAGAATGGCCAAGATTAAATATTAAGGAGACAGCAGGTGTTGGCGAGGATGTGGAGAAAGAGGAACACTCCTCCACTGCTGGTGGGGTTGCAAATTGGTACAACCACTCTGGAAATCAGTCTGGCGGTTCCTCAGAAAACTGGGCATGTCACTTCACAAAAGATCCTGCTATACCACTCCTGGGCATATACCCAGAGGATTCCCCAGCATGTAATAAGGATATATGCTCCACTATGTTCATAGCAACCCTATTTATAATAGCCAGAAGCTGGAAAGAACCCAGGTATCCCTCAACAGAAGAATGGATGCAAAAAATGTGGTATATATACACAATGGAATACTATTCAGCCATTAGAAAAAATGAATTCATGAAATTCTTAGACAAATGGATGGAGCTGGAGAACATCATACTAAGTGAAGTAACCCAGTCTCAAAAGTTGAATCATGAAATGCACTCACTAATAAGTGGATATTAACCTAGAAAACTGGAATACCCAAAACATAATCCACACATCAAATGAGGTACAAGAAGAAAGAGGAGTGGCCCCTTGTTCTGGAAAGACTCAGTGTAGTAGTATAGGGCAAAACTGAACAGGGAAGTGGGAAGGGGTGGGTGGGAGGACAGGGGGAGGAAAGGGGGCTTATGGGACTTTCCCAGACTTTTTTTCATGAAGGAGTTTTGGATTTTGTTAAATGCTTTCTCACCATCTAATGAAATGACCATGTGGCTTTTTCCTTGAGTATATTTATATAGTGAATTTCGTTGATGATTTCTGTATATTGAACCATCCCTGCATCCCTGGAATGAAGCTTACTTGATTGTGACGAATGATCATTTTCATGTTCTTGGATTTGATTGGCAAGAATTTTATTGCGTATTTTTGCATTCATAAGGGAAATTGGTCTGAAATTCTCTTTTTTGTTGGGTCTTTGTGTGGTTTTGATATTAGCGTAATTGTGGCTTTATAGAATGAGTTGGGTAGTGTTCCTTATGTTTCTATCTTGTGGAATAGTTTGAAGACTATTGGTATTACGTCTTCTTTGAAGGTCTAACAGAATTCTGCACTAAAACCATCTGGTCCTGCCCTCATTTGTTTGGGAGACTTTCATTGACTGCTTCTATTTCTTTAGGGGTTATGTGTGGTGCAATATTGGCTTTGCCCTATTATGAATGTGGTTGCCCTTTCATATGGAGCATAGAAGTTCAGAATTGAGAGTTCTTCTTGGTAGATATTTCCTTTGATGAGTATTAAGTGTCCTTCCTTTACTTTTTCGATGACTTTTGGTTGAAAGTCCATTATATATGATATTGAATGGCTACTCTAGTTTGTTTCCTTGGACCATTTGCTTGGAGAATTGTTTTCCAGACTTTTACTCTAAGGTAGTGTTTGTCTTTGACACTGAGGTATTTTTGTGCAGCAAAATGCTGGGTCCTGTTTATATATCCAATCTGTTAGTCTATGTCTTTTTATTGGAGAATTGACTCCTTTGATGTTAAGAGATATTAAGGAATAGTGATTGTTGTTTCTTGTTATTTTGATGTTGTTTTTATATTTGTGTGGTTATCTTATCCTGGGTTTGTTGAAAGAAGATTACTTTCTTGCTTTTTCTAGAGTGTAGTTTCCCTTTTTGTGTTGGCATTTTCCATCTATTATCCTTTGTAGTGCTGGATTTGTGGAAAGCTATTGTGTAAACTTGTTTTTTTTTTTTTTTTAATCATGGAATATCTTAGTTTCTCCATGTATGGTAATTGAGAGTTTTGTTGAGTATAGTAGTCTGGGTTGACATTTCTGTTCTCTTAGGGCCTGTATGAGATCTGCCCAGGATGTTCTACCTTTCATGATCCCTGGTGAGAAGTCTGTGTACTTCTTATAAGTTTGCCATTCTATGATACTTTGTCTTTTCCCTTTACTGCTTTTAATATTCTTTTTTTGTTTAGTGCATTTGATGTTTTCATTATTTTTTCTGTTCTTGTCCAGGTGGAATTTCTGTGTTGGTTCAGTCTATTTGGAATTCTGTAGTCTTCGTGTATGTCCATGGGCATCTCTTTCTTTAGGTTAAGGAAGTTTTCTTTTATAATTTAGTTGAAGATATTTACTGGCCCTAAGTTGGAAATCTTTGCTCTCTTCCATACCTATAATCCTTAGGTTTGGTCTTCTTATTGTGTCCTTGATTTCCTGGATGTTTTGGGTTAGGACCTTTTTGCATTTTGCATTTTCTTTGACTGTTGTGTCAATGTTTGCTATGGTATTTTCTGTACCTGAGATTTGCTCTTCTATCTCTTGTCTTCTGTTGTTTTATATATATATATATATATATATGTTTCTGACTCCTGATTTCTTTCCAAGTTTTTCTATTTCCAGAGTTGTCTCCCTTTGTGATTTCTTTTTAGTTTCTACTTCCATTTTTAGATTCTCGATGGTTTTGTTCAGTTCCTTCACTTGCTTGTGTTTTCATGTAATTCTTTAATGGATTTTTATTTTCCTTTTTAAGGGTTTCTACCTGTTTACCCATGTTCTCCTGTATTTATTTAATGGAGTTATTTACGTCCTTCTTGAAGTCCTCTTTCATCCTGATGAGATGTGATTTCAAATCCATCTTGCTTTTCCAGTGTGTTGGGGTAACTAGGGTTTGCTGCTTTGGGAGAACTGGGTTTGGATGATGCTATGTCACATTGGTTTCTGTTGGTACTGTTCTTATGTTTGCCTTTTGCCATCTGGTTATCTCTGGTGTTAGATGTTCTTGCTGTCACTGACTGTGGCTTATCCATCCTGCATGCCTGCATATCAGTACTACTGGTACACGACTTCTCTCTGTGCTTGCAGGCGTGTAGGCACACCTAGGAGACCAGCTCTCTTGCGGCAGTATTTGTGTATGTAGCTCTGTGGCCCAGGATCAGCTTTGGGTGCAGATGGAAATTGGAAGACTCCTGTCCCAGGTTTCCCCTGGGTTCTTGTGTCCTCGGGGTTCTGGGCAGATTTCTCAGAGCAGCAGGGGTGGTTATATCTATGCTTTCAGGCCTCTCTGAACTCCTGGGAGGCTTACTCTCTCCCTGAGCCACCTGTGTATGGAGCCCCATGGCAGAGGATGGTCTCCAGCTGCAGACAGAAGCTGGAAGGCTTCCACCTGAGGGTTCTGGCCAGGTTCCTCTGAGGGGTGATCCTACCTGTGCTCTCAGACCTGCCTGCACTCTTGGGAGGCTAGTTATCTCCCTGTGCCACCTGGGTATGGAGCCCTCCATCTTGCCCATTTTAAAAGAATCCTTTCTCTCAGATATAAATTGAACATAACTATGTAAATTATATGGTATGATATACACTTAACACCTAGTCTATCAATTTTGTCTATTTAAATATAGTATTCTATCATCTATCCTAACCTAATGAGATTATAATTTTGTGTCTGAATTATGTTGATTTTTAACTTGTATTATCATCTGAAAACCATCAGTTCAAATCTAGAACATCTACTTTAATCCTAAACAAGTTACGTGTGATTATGAGACTATAACCTAGTCTTCAAACCTTCCAGAAATCTGAGAGTAAATATTACCTGACTATGTATGAAGCACAAAGACATAGCTTCCAACTTAAATAGCTGACTGCCTTGACAGTCTCCTATATTCCTCATAACATTGCATCATCTGTGTTTAGCCTTCTGGCCCAGAAACATATGACAGACCTTATGCAAAGTAGGAATTATGAATAACTATTTTATCCTGTCTTTGCAGAGCTAAGCTCTTGACTATCCTGCATCATATGTCATTTCCTGGATAGTATTTTTTGTCTGTAGATGAATTATAGAAATTTTTGCCCAGTGGCTGGCTTGTCACAATCGTAGTAACTCTATATGGAAATAATGATGTTCAATATCTCTTCTGAAGTAGGATGGGTGTACTCAGCAGAGCAGACCTGTGTCCTAGTCAAAAGATTTATTAATAAATGATTTTAAGTCTTACATTATGTGGATCACTGACATTTTTGAAAGCCATCTATCTACATATATAGCATAACTGAATTATCAAATATTGATTACTCCTATGTATTTACTCCTTGAATAATATTGAAAACACTTCACTGTAATTAAATCAGAGTCTTATATCACTATAACTTTATTATCTGACTTGTATTACACAATCATATTAAACAGTTTGTAATAGTAAATTTTAGAAGGACTGTGTTTAAACCTTGTGCTCTTGAATGAGTTGTGGGAATGTATTACTAAATTTACACTTAAAGAAACCATTTTATAACCATAATCTTACATTAATGAAAATCTCTACATTTTGACATAAAATTGAAGTCATATTTTCTTAAATTGGTGCAAAATTTATATATTGATACAAGTTTAAAATATCATTGGTATAAATCTTTATATATTGATACAAAATTTGAAATTAATTTTGTTACTTAGATAATCATTGTGCCTATACATCACATTCTTTGAGTAATTCCAATGTTGTTCCCTTACACTGTACTAGGTACTTATAGTGATTCATGGTGTGTAATGAGAATTCAGACCAGCACATTGGAAAAAGTTTAATAGATATTGTCAGGACAAAATAGACTGTTGAGGAATCCAAAGATATCCAGCAATGACTAAAGGTTTGCATTTCAGGTAACAAAAATAATCAGATCAGTGAATGAATGTGTCTAAAGTTAATATACAGCAACTGTACATACATACACCCAAATCCACAGAACACAGGTGGCATAACAATATTTTGAAGTTCAAGATCAAAGTTCATGAGTCTTGTGTCATTGTCATCCTCTGTGTAACTATGGCTTTGAGAACTCTGCCTCTATAACACAAATACAAAAGAACCTTCACGTGCAAATAGCATCCTGACTTTGTAATAATAAGATATTCAACTCTTTGTTAGAGTGGGTTTATCAGTCAAAAATAGCTCGATTGATTTGGTCACCAAATATCACAGAAAACACATTTTTTTTGTGAAGATGTGCTCAATACAATGGGATATGTAGTCTCACCCTAGCCTTTGTGTTCTGCCTTAGAGTTCCCAACTCTAAGTTGTGAGCAAAATACATAGATAAAATGAATTGATATGCCTCAGAACATTGCTAGTCAGCATGTAGTATAGAATGAGAAGCAAAGAGTCCCACAAGGAAAATCTAAGAATTTAGATTTCAGTCATCACTAAGTTGATAGAAATGTATGTGCATCCCAAATACCAAAGATTAAGTACAAACATTAATATATATGTGTTTGAAGCAAATGTTGTTGTAAACATACAGACACTAATACTTAGGCTAAAGAAAAATATTGACTCATGAATAGAAATTTATTGGAGCTGGAGGGATGGCTCAACAGTTAAAGACCAGTAGCTGCTCTTCCAGAGATTCAAGGTCTGATTCAGAGGCATGATTATAATGCACAGACATGCAGGTGAAACACTCATACATATAGAATATATAATTTTTAAATCCCTCATAACATGCAAATTTGACTTTCACATAGGTGAACTCATCCTTCTGCCTGACATAACAGAATTAAGGATGTTTGTATAGATTTGACTCTTTACTACTCTCAACACCTAATTCTAACTTCTAAGATGATGAAGAATTCTAGGAATGCAGTTACTAAAGTGTCGTATCTAGACCTAACATTTGAAAGGAATTGTATGTTTCTTCAGTCAGTTGTGGTGCACAACTTAGATCCCAGCACTTAGGAGGTAGAGGTAGTTGGATCTTTGTGAGTTCAAGGCCAGCCTGGTCTACAGAGCAAGTTCCATACAGAGCAACACTGAGAATCCCTGACTTGAAAAAGAAGAAGCAAAGAGAAAGAGAAGGAAGAGGAAGAGGAAGAGGAGGAAGAGGAAGAGGAGGAGGAGGAGGAAGAAAGGAAAGAAAAGAGTTGGACATTTCATCACTTCTCTTTGCTCCTGAGCTGTCATTCAGTATATTTTTCTACAAACGCCATTTTAAAATTGTTTTAAAATACAGTCCATTTATTTGGTACTCTAGACCTAACAAACCTGAGCCACTTTAACACCATGGTTCCAAGTAACACCATCTTCCAGATATTTCTCATATTCCAGCTTTGTCTTGGTGTCATAGGGAACTCATTACTGTTAATGTTATATATATACAGTTTCTTCCTCAGGCCTCATGTCAAAAAGTTGATAGATTCAGTTTTAACGCACCTTACAATAGTTAATATGTTGATGATCATATCCACATTGATTAAAAATATCATGTTATCCTTTGGAGTACCCAATTTTCTGGACGATGTTGGTTGTAAGGCAGTTTTGTTTTCATTCAGAGTCAGCCGGGGTCTGTCCATCTGCACCACCTCTGTACTAAGCACATTCCAAGTCATCACCATCACTCCCAGCAGTTCTAAGTGGGCCTGCTGGCTTAAGCCTAGACTCTCCACATGGATTCTTTCTTCCTTACTTTGTTCCTGGCTTATTAACCTAGTCATCTATGGGTATATGGTTGACTTGGTAATAGCCCAAACCAATAAAACTCATGCTGGTCTTGGATATTTGGATGGTTACTGTCAAAATAAGTACTTTGGGGACCACAATTCATGGTCATTTAATACCATTATTATCATTCATGATCTCTTCTTTGTGGCCATCATGATGTGGGCCAGCCTCTACATGTTGATTTTCTTCTACAGACACCACAAGAGAGCTCAGCATCTCCACAGCCCAAGCCTTTCCTCCCAGCCATCTCCTGAGCGCAAGGCCACTCACAGCATCCTGTCTCTGGTGAGCTGCTTTGTGTTAATTTATTGGTTGAACAACTCCATCACCCTTTATGGCTTTTATACAAAAGGAAAAATTCCAAGATTGGAGTCGATTAATGCGATTTTTTACAGCATGCTACCCAACCATCTGCCCTTTTTTACTCATGAAGAATAATAAAGTTATTTTGCAATTCATTTCTTCATTTTCTGTATTGCGAATGACCTGTTTTCAAAGTTCACTCCATGCCTGAACTGAAAACCACACTTTCTCATTATTACACCAGTGTCTTAATGATTTTTTTGTGGAATAAAGAATTTGAATGTGGACCTTGTATACATGAAATGATATTAGCTATAATTCAGACACTATGAAAAATTCAGGAATTTAACATTTTTCTTGAATAGGACTCCATGTGCATAATTTTAATAATTTTAATATTTATTACTCACTCAAACTATGACACTTTGTCCAAAATGAACATATTTAAATATTTTCAACAATATTTTTTCTGTTTTTTTTCTATTTAAATACTTCTAATCAAAATTTTGAAATATCATTTGGAGCTTGGGTTATGTGTTTTATGGTGTTTTCTGTTCTAAGAAACACCTTTTAAACATTGAACAAATTTCTGTTTCTTAACTGCCAACTACCCGAAATACTGCTGTGGGTGGGACTCTTATGTGTAACGAATAGTAGTTATCCAATGGCTGTCCTTTTACCATAGCTGACTTTGAGTCATCAATAATTATTTTTACTATTTTATTATTTTTGTTATTTCTTTTATTTTTGAAATTATGGCATAGTTAGATAATTTTCCTCTTCCTTTTCCTTCTTGCAGACTCTGCTGTGTGCTTGTTCTTGCACTCTTTCAATTTCATGGCCTCTTTTTTCCTTAATTGGTGTGTGTGTATGTGTGTGTGCAAGTGTGGAGGTATTCCTAAATACATAAATGCTTCCTACTCTTTATATTGTGGAAACAATTAATGAAAAAAGAGGCCATGAATTTTAAAGGATAACTTCCAGTTGTTTCTACACAAGCAGGAGAGCCTGAGTGTGAGCCCCAGCACCCAGGTAAAGAACAAGCCACAGGGGCTTGTGTTTGTAGCTGAAGATATAGGAATCTGAAGACAGCAGGATTTCTGGTTTTGCCAGGACAGTCAGCATAGACTAACTGATGATACTCAGGACCCATGGGAGATCTTGTCTTGGGAGGGAACATGGAAGAGGGCTCATAAAGGATGTAAGGCTGGAAAACAAGAGAAAGCTCTGTGAGCGTGAACTACTGGACAGGACATTGCTGTTGCAAGCAGAAACTCACGGTACCTATAGTGACCTTCACAAGATCAAGACACTTAAAAATCCCAGCATTGCATCCTATGGCTGATGGAAACAGATGCAGAGACTCACAGACAAACATTAGACTAAGTTTAAGAGTCTTGTGGAAGAGTGAGGGGCAGCATTGAGGGAGTGGAAGGGGTCAAGGCCACCATAAGACCAACAGAGTCAACTAAGTGGAGCCCATGGGGACTGAACCACCAAGGGAGCAGCATGCAAGTGCTAGATCTAGACCTGTGTCACATGTGTAGCAGATGCATAGCTTGGTTGGTCTTCATGAGCTCCCCTAACAATTGGGGCAGGGCTCTCTCTGACTCTTTTGCCTGACTTTCTATCCCCTTCCCTTAGCTGGAATGGCTTGTCAGACCTCAGAAGCAGAAGTTGTGCAAGATGATGTGCCAGAGTGGTTTGGGATCCATGGGAGTTTCTTCTTCTCTGTGGAGAAGTGGAGGAATAATTGGTGGAGTGCTTTCTGAGGGTATGACTGACAAAGACGCTGAGATCAGAACATAAACTAACTAACTAACTAACTAACTAACTAACTAACTAACGAAGAAAAAATTCAGCATGAGGATATCTCATATGACACCATCCCCTAATAATAAGGTATTGACATCTCTTCTGACCTCTACTAGCCCAGCTACACATATATACATTCAGGCAAAATATTCAAATACAGGAAATAAAAAAAAATATAAGAAAGAGTTCTCCCAATCAGCACTTGGAGGGACTTCCTGCCACCATGTTCACTCCCAGACGGAGAGGACAGGCAGCTCTAGGTACATAGAGATATCCCAAGTTTAACATCACTTGGAACACAGGCCAACAGACTTCTGCCTGCACCCAAAGCCTGGGCAGCTCTGCAGTTCAGTTCTGTGCCAGCCCTGACATGGGTTGATTGCTCTGCAGAGTAATCACCACTTGGAGGGGCTCTCTGCTGCCATCCTTGCTCCCAGATGGACAGGACAGGCAGCTCCAGGTACACAGAGACAACCCCGAGTATAACATTGCTTGGGGCAAGGCACACCAGGGCTCCAATGGCACCCAAGAGTAGGGCAGCCCATCAGCAATCTGTGCCAGGGGAAACCCAGTCATCCAGAGGAACAGAAATAGCCTTACAGGCTCACAGGAAGTTCAAGCACCAGCCAGTGACAACAGCACCAACTAACACCAGAGATAACCAGATGGCAAAAGACAAATGTAGGAATGTTACTAACAGAAATCAAGGCAACGTGGCAGCATCCAAACCCAATTCTCTGACAACAGCAAGTCCTGGGTACCCCAACGCACCAGAAAAACAAGATTTGGATTTAAAATTACTGGTCATGATACTGTTAGAGGAACACAAGAAGGACATAAATAAATCTGTTAAAGAAATACAGGAGAAAATGGAACAAAAGATGGAATAAGCCCTTACAAGGGAAACACAAAAATCATTTAAATAAATTCAGGAGAATATGGGTCAACAGACAGAAGCCAATAAAGACAAAATGCAAACAATTACTTAAAGAACTACAGGAGAACTTGGGACAACAGGCAGAAGTAATAAAAGAGGAAACACAAAAATCTCTTAAAGAATTACAGGAAAACACAAAGAAAGAAGTGAAGGAACAGAGTAAAGTCATCCAGGATCTAAAAACAGAAGTAAAAACAACTAAGAAATCACAAAGGGAGACGATTTTGGAGATAGAAAACCTTGGGAAGAAATCAGGGGTCATAGATGCAAATATCAGCAACAGAATACAAGAGATAGAAGAATCTCAGATGCTGAAGATACCATAGAAACCATGGATTCAACAGTCAAAGAAAATGCAAAATGCAACAAGCTTGTAACCCAAAGCATCCAGGAAATCTAGGACACAATGAGAAGACCAAACCTAAGGATTATAGGCATAGATGAGAGTGAAGATTTACAATTTAAAGGGCCAGCAAATATCTTCAACAAAATTCTGAAAAACAGCTTCCCTAATCTAAAGAATGAGATGGCCATGAACATATAAGAAGCCTACAGAACTCCAAACAGACTGGACCAGAACAGAAATACCTCCTGTCACATAGTAATCAAAACCCCAAATGTACTAAACAAAGAAAGAATATTAAAGACAGTAAGAGAAAGAGGCCAAGTACCATATAAAGGAAGACCTATCAGAATTACACCAGACTTGTCACCAGAGACCATGAAAGCTAGAAGATCCTGGGCAGATCTCACACACACTCTAAGATAACACAAATGCCAGCCAAGACTACTATACCTAGCAAAACTCTCAATCACCATTGAAGGAGAAACCAAGATATTCCATAATAAAACCAAATTTACACAAAATCTTTCCACAAACCCAGCCCTACAAAGGATAATAGGTGGAAAACACCAATACAAGGAAGGAAATTACACCCTGGAAAAAGCAAACCTTGTTTCATCAAACCCAAAAGAAGATAACCACTCAAACACAAAAATAACATAAAAAATAACAGGAAGTAATACTCACTATTCTTTAATATTTATTAACATCAATGAACTCAATTACCCAATAAAAAGACATAGACTAATAGACTGGATACATAAACAGGACCCTACATTTTACTGCATACAGGAAACACACCTCAATGTCAAAGACAAACACTACTTCAGAGTAAAAGGCTGGAAAACAATTTTACAAGCAAATGATCTCAGGAAACAATCTGGAGTAGCCATTCTAATGTCAGACAAAATTGACTTTCAATCTAAAGTCATCAAAAGGGATATCTTGCTGGTCAAATGAAAAATCCACCAAGAAGAACTCTCAATTCTGAATATCTGTGCTCCAAATGCAAGGGCACCCTCATTCATAAAAGAAACTTTACTAAAGCTCAAAGCACACATTGTACCTAACACAATAATTGTGGGTGACTTCAACACTCCACTCTCCTCAGTGGGACAATCAGGAAAACAGAAACTAAACAGGGACACAGTAAAACTCATTGAAGCTTTGGACCAATTGGATTTAACATATATAGAACATTTCATCCTAAAGCAAAAGAATATACCTTTTTCTCATCACCTCATGGTACCTTCTCCAAAATCGACCATATAATTGGTGACAAGACAGACCTCAACAGATATAAGAAGATTGAACTAACTCCATACCTCCTATCAGATCACTATGGAGTAAGAGGGGTCTTCAATAGCAACAAAAAGCCAGCATATGCATGGAAGCTGAAAAAATATTCTACTCAAATGATAGCTTGGTCAAGGAAGAAATAAAGAAAGAAATCAAAGAGTCTTAGAATTTAATTAAAATGAAGGGACAACATACTCAAATCTTTGGGACAAAATGAAAGCAGTGCTAAGAGGAAAACTCATAGCCCTCAGTGCCTCCAAAAAGAAACTGGAGAGAGCATACACTAGCAGCTTAATGGCACACCTGAAAGCCCTGGAATAAAAAGAAGCTAATTCACCCAAGAGGTGTAGGAGACAGGAAATCATCAAACTCAGGGCTGAAATCAATAAAGTAGAAACCCAGAGAACCATACAAGAATCAACAAAACCAGGAGCTGGTTCTTTGAGAAAATGAACAAGATAGATAAACCCTAGGCCAGACTAACCAAAGGGCACAGAGACAGTATCCAAATTAACAGAATTAGAAATGAAAATGAAGATATAACAATAAAACCTGAGGAAATTCAAAAAATCATCAGATCCTACTACAAAAGCCTATACTCAACACAACTGGAAAATCTGGAGGAAATGGACAATTCCTAGACAGATACCAAATACTAAAATTAAATCAGGATCAAATAGATCATCTAAACAGTCACATAACCTCTAAAGAAGTAGAAGGGGTCATAGAAAGTCTTCCAACCAAAAAAAGCATAGGACCAGATTATTTTTCTTGCAGAATTCTATCAGACCTTCAAAGAAGACCTAACACCAATACTCTTCAAATTATTCCACAAAATAGAAACAGAAGGAACACTACACAACACGTTCTATGAAGCCACAATTACACTGATACCAAATCCACACAAAGATCTGACAAAGAAGAACTGCAGGCCAATTTCCCTTATAAATATCGATGCAAAAATAAACAATAAAATTCTTGCCAATTGAATCCAAGAACACATCAAAAAAATCATCCACCTGGGATGATCAAATGGCTTCATCCCAGGAATGCAGGGATGGTACAATATAAGGAAATCCATCAATGCAATCCACTACATAAACAAACTCAAAGAAAAAAAAACACATGGTCATTTCATTAGATGGTGAAAAAACATTTGACAAAATTCAGCATCCTTTCATGCCAAAAGTATTAGAAAGAACAGGAATTCAATGCCCATACCTAAACATAGTAAAAGCAATCTACAGCAAACCAGTAGCCAACATCAAACTAAATGGAGAGAATCCTGAAGTCATCCCACTAAAATCAGGGACTAGACAAGGCTGTCCACTCTCTCCATATCTTTTTAATATAGTGCTTGATGTTCTAGATAGAGCAATTAGACAACATAAGGAGGTCAAAGGGATACAAATTGTAAAGGAAGAATTCAAACTAACATCAAAATGACAGGACGTAACAATCACTATTCCTTAATATCTCTTAACATCAATGGACTCAATGCTCCAATAAAAAGACAGACTAACAGACTGGATACATAAACAGGACCCTACATTTTGCTGCATACAGGAAAGACACCTCAGGGTCAAAGACAAATACTACCTTAGAGTAAAAGGCTGGAAGACAATTTTATAAGCAAATGGTCTCAGGAAACAAGCTGGAGTAGCCATTCTAATATCAGATAAAATTGACTTTCAACCCAAAGTCATCAAAAGAGACTCTGAGGGACACTTCTTGCTGGTCAAAGGAAAAATACAAGAACTCTCAGTCCTGAACATCTATGCTCCAAATGCAAGGGCACCCTCATTCATAAAAGAAACTTTACTAAAGCTTAAAGCACACATTGCACGTAACACAATAATTGTGGGTGACTTCAACACTGCACTTTCCTCAATGGACTGATCAGGAAAACAGAAACTGAACAGGAACACAATGAAACTAATTGAAGCTTTGGACGAATTAGATTTAACAGATATATATAGAACATTCTATCCTAAAGTAAAAGAATATACCTTTTTCTCAGCACCACATGGTACCTTCTCCAAAATCGACCATATAATTGGTCACAAGACAGACCTCAACAAATATAAGAAGATCGAACTAATCCCATGCCTCCTATCAGATCACTATGGAGTAAAAGTGGTCTTCAATAGCAACAAAAACAACAGAAAGCCCACATACACGTGGAAACTGAACAATATTCTACTAAATGATACCTTGGCATGTTTCTATCCCATATTTCAATTAATTTAGAATTGTTTTATATGTCTACTACTTTACTCTTTAATTTTTCCATGAAAATTATCAATTTTAACATGTTTGTCTGAAACATTTTCCATGTAAATCTTTAATTTTATCATAAAGTGTTTTCATTTCCCTTGACATCCCTTTTCAATAAATAAAAGAAATTTAAAAAAAAAAGAGTTCTCTTCCAGCCACCATTTGCAGCAGGGAGTCATGGGGCTTCACCATCTTTAGGGCAGGGCCCACCAGGATAGAGGGTTCTCCCAGCAGTGCTTTCACTTCTGAGCACAGAGGTGAGATTTCCACCTTCTCTCTGGAGGGGAACAGTTAGGAGCATTCCAGGGCATACAATCAGTGGAGTTACTGGGACAGGATTCTTCTATTCACCATTTGCAGCAGGGAGCCAGGTGGCTCCACAGCCTTCTGTAAACAGACCCTGCCAGAAGAGAGTTGGTCTCCCAGGATTACACACACAGGCTTACAGGCCCACAGGAGGGACAAACTCCATCCAGAGACAGGAAGATCAACTAACACCAGAAATAACCAGATGGTGAAAGATAAGCTCAAGAACCCTACCAACAGACACCAAGGCTACTTGGCAACATCAGAATCCAGTTCTCCCACCACAGCAAGTGCTGGATACCCCAAAACACCAGAAAAGCAAGAGTTAGATTTAAAATCATATCTCATGATGCTGATAGAGGACTTCAAGAAGGACTTAAATAACTCCCTTAAAGAAATACAGGAGAACATGGGTCAACAGGTAGAAGCCCTTAAAATGGAAACACAAAAATCCCTTTAAGAATGACAGGAAAACACAGACAAATAAGTGAAGGAACCAAACAAAACCATCCAGTATCTAAAAATGAAAGTAGGAAAAAATGAAGAAATCACAAAGGGAGACAACTCTGGATATATAAAGCCTTGGAAAGAAATCAGGAATCATAGATGCAAACATCAATAACATTATACAAGAGATAGAAGAGAGAATATAAGGTGCTGAAGATACCATAGAAAGCATTGACTCTATAGTCAAAGAAAATGCAAAATGCAAAAATCTTGTAACCCAAAATATCCAGAAAATTCAGCACACAATGAGAAGACCAAACCTAAGGATTATAGGTATAGAAGAGTGTGAGGATAACATGTGTTTCTATATATTTCTTCAATTTTATCAGAAATATTTTCCATGCAAATCTTCAATTTTATCAGAAAATATTTATAATACCACTTTCAATCGACTTAGAAATATTTTGTGCCTACAGTTTTATCTGTATAAAGTAGCTAATTTTAACGTGTTTTTCTACATATTTCTTGAATTTAATCAGAGATATTTTCCATGGACATCTTCAGTTTTATCAGAAAATGTTTTTAATTCCTCGTTCAATCAACTTAGAAATATTTTTATGGCTTCCATTTTATCTGTGTAGTTTTCCATAATAATCTTCAATTTTAACATATTCTATATTTTTCTACAATTTTATCAGAAATATTTTCCATGTAAATCTTCAATTCTATAATAAAATGTTTCTACCTCCTTTTACAATCAATTTAGCGGTGTTCTTTATGTCTATCATGTTACTCTTTAATTTTCCATAAAAATTGTCAATTTTAACTTGTTTTTCTTTGTATTTTTTCAATTTTGTCAGAAATGTTTTCCATGTAAATATTTAATTTTATCATAAAATGTTACTTCCTTTTTCAATAATAACAAGAGAAAATATCTCTATAAGATCCAGTTTTAAGGCATTTTATTATTTAGTGAGTGATGGGGAAGGGCCCATCACACTGTGAGTAGAAGCATCCCTGGACTGGTGGTCCTGAGTTCTGGGAGAAAGCACTCTGAGCAAGCCACGAGTAGCAAACATTCCACGGCCTCTGTATCAGCTTCTGCCTCCAGGTTCCAGCCCTGCTTGAGTTCCTGTCCTGACTTTCTTTGATGATCAACAGTGACGTGGAAGTGTTAGCCAAATAAACCCTTTCCTCCACAAAAAAAGAAAAGAGTTCCAAGGGGCTCAATAGATGGCTCATCCTTTAAGAGCACCTTCTCTCTTCAGAGGATGCAGGTTCAGTTCCCAGAACCCATGTGCGGGCTCACAGCAGCCAAGTTTGTTTCTGGTTCTTTGTTTTTGTTTTGGAGAAAGAGAGAGAGAGAGACAGAGAGAGAGAGAGACAGAGAGACAGAGAGACAGAGAGACAGAGAGACAGAGAGACAGAGACAGAGATAGACAGAGACAGACAGAGACAGATACAGAAAGAGAGTGAGAGCAAGAGCAAGTATGCATCACAGTCAGTGGGTAGGAATGTAGGAAGAATCTTGGAGGAGTTGGTAGAAAGGAAAAAAATAATCAAAATGTATGAAAAAAAGCTATGTAGAGAAACCCTGTCTCAATAAACCAAAATAATGATGATTATGTTATTATTATTATTATTATTATTATTATTAATTTTATGATAATGATGATAATAGTGATGATGATGATGATGTTTCAAACCAAGCAGGGATGAGAGAGAGGCTCCTGAAGACCCAGTTGTACATTGGCAGTTGATGGCTACTATGAGAGGAGAGTCATTTTCTTTAGACCTCTGGCCCCCAGCAGACTGCTCAAGCCCCAGGGAATGGCTTCAGACCCATGAGCATATGACCACACTGAAGAGGTGAAATGAGTTATAAGAAAGCACATGAAGTTAAAAAAGGGATGTGTTGGGGGATGCTGACAGAAGTTGGACAGAGTTGGAATGGGAAGTAGACATTTTCAATACATTGTATACTGTTTTCCAAAAATAAATAAAATGGTTTTTGATAGTTTTGATTTTGTTTTTTGGGTTTTTTTGTTGTGGTGGTGGTGGTTGTGGTTGTTGTTGTGGTGGTTTGGTTTGGTTGTTTTTTGTTTTCATTTTTGGTTGGCTTCTTTTGGGGTGGGAAGGTTTGAGGTAGGGTTTCATTATGTACCTGTGACTGTCTTGGAAATTATTGTGTAGACCAGGCTGGCCCGGAACTCACAGAATCCACCTGCCTCTGCCATCCAAGTGTAAAGGTGGATTAAGGTTCTTGAATTAAAGGTATGGGCTCCCACCACACCCACCATAAAATGTTATTTTAAAAATAAATAAATATGAAGAATTGAGTTGGAATTTTCATATTTATCCCAGGCAAGTGGATGGAACTAGAAAATATCATCCTGAGTGAGGTAACCGAGTCACAAAAGAACACACATAGTATGCACTTACTGATCAGTAGATACTAGCCCCAAAACTCACAATGCCCATGATACAACACACAGACCATATGGAGATTAGGAGAAAGGAAGACCAGAGTGTGTATATTTCAGTCCTGCATTGAGGGGGGAACCAGGTTGATCTCAGGAGGTCAAGGGAGGGGGTGATGAGGAACTGGGGATAGCCACTGGGGGGTCCAGACATCACAGAAATGAGAGGCTCCCAGGACTCAACAGGGATGATTTTAGCAAAGAAGGGTAGATAGAACATTTAGAGACCACCTCCAGTAGACAGGCATGACCCCCTGTGGTGGGATAGGGCCACACACCCATCTCAAAGGTTTTAACCCAGAAATGTTGGCATCCAAAGGAAGAACAGGGACAAATGGAGCAGAGACTGATGTTTGGGCCATCTGAGGACTGCCCCACCTGGACATTCATCCTCTCTGCAGACACCAAACTTTATACTGTTGCCATTGCCAGGAGGCACTTGCTGACAGGAATCTGGTACGGCTGTTCCTTGAGAGGTTTAGCCAGAAACTAACCAATACAGATTAGGATGCTTGGAGCCAACCATCAGGCTGAGCTCAGGGACCCTGGTGGGGGAGCTGGCAGAAGGACCAGAGGAGCTGAGGGGGGATTGCAATCCCATAGAAAGAACAATATCAGCTGGCCGGACCACCCTGTGCTCCCAGGGATTAGACCACCAACCAAGGAATGTACAGGGAGGGATCCATGGTTCCAGAGACATAGGTAGCAGAGAAAGTTCTTGTCTGACATCAATGTGAGGAGCAGCCTTGGTTCTGTGGAGGTTTGATGCTCCAGTTTAGGGGATGCTGGCAGTGTATGGCCGGAGAGGGAGAGTGGGTAGGGGAACAGCCTCATAGAAGCAAAACTGAAGAAGCAGAGGGAGGTTGTGGGATGGGAAGTTTGTGAGGGGTAACCTGGAAATGAGATATCATTTGAGATGACAAATGGAATAAATAAAAAATATCTATAAATATTATTTTTACTCTCCCTTTTAAATTTGTTTATTTTTAGTTTTCGATTATTTTTATATTTTTATTAGATATATTCTTTATTTACATGTCAAAATTTGTCCCATTTCCTGGTTCCCCCCAGAGAATCCTCTAAGCAATCCTCCCTCCCCCTCTTCACCAATTAACCTACTCCCGCTTCCCTGTCCTGGTATTACCCTACACTGCTGCATCCAGCCTTCTCAGGACCAAGGGCCTCTCCTCCCTTTGATGTCCAACAAGGTCATCCTCTGATGCCTATGAAGCCACGGGTCCCTCCATGTGTACCCTTTGGTTGATGGTTTAGTTCCTGGGAGCTCTGGGGGTACTGGGTAGCACACATTATTATTCCTCCTATGGTGCTGCAAACCCATTCAGCTCCTTGGGTCCTTTCTCTAGCTCTTCCATTGGGGACCCTGTGCTCAGGTCAATGGCTGGCTGAGAGTGTCCTCCTCTGTATTTGTCATGCACTAGCAGAGCCTCCCAGGTGACAGCTATATCAGGCTCTGGTCAGCAAGTACTTGTTGGCATCCACAATAGTGTCTGGGTTTTGTAACTGTATATGGGGTGGATCTCTATCTAGGTGGGGCAGTCTCTGGATGGTCTTTCCCTCAGACTCTGCTTCACACTGTATCTCCTCCTGTAGGTATTTTGTTCCCCCTTCTAAGAAGGACCAGAGTATCCATACTTTGTTCTTCCATATTTTTGAGATTCATTTTGTCTGTGAGTTGTGTCTTGGATATTCCAAGATTCTGGGTTAATATCCACTTATCAGTGAGTGCATACCATGTGTGTTCTTTTGTGATTGGGTTACCTCACTCAGGATGATATTTTCCAGTTGCACACATTTGCCTAAGAATTTCATAAATTAATTGTTTTTAATAACGGAGTAGTATTACATTGTGTAAATATACCACATTTTCTGTATCCACTCCTCTGTTGAGGGACATCTTGGCTGTTTCTAGCTTCTGGCTATTATAAATAAGGTTGCTATGAACATAGTGGAGCATGTGTCCTTATTACAGACTGGAGAATCCTCTGGGTACATGCCCAGGAGTGGTATAGCAGGGTCCTCCAGTAGTATGATGACCTACTTTTGAAGAAACCACCAAACCGATTTCCAGTGTGGTTGTACCAGCTTGCAATCCCACCAGGAGTGGAGGAGTGTTCCTTTTTCTCCACATCCTCGCCAGCACCTGCTGTTTCCTGAGTTTTTGATCTTATGGATTCTGACTGGTGTGAGGTGTAATCTCAGGGTTGTTTTATTTGCATTTCCATGATGACTAAGGATGTTGAACTTTTCTTTAGGTGATTTTCAGCCATTTGATAATCCTCAGTTGAAAATTCTTTGTTTAGCTCTGTACCCCATTTCTAATATGGTTATTTGGTTCTCTGGAGTCTAATTTCTTGAGTTCCTTGTATATATAGAATATTAGCCCTCTGTCAGATGTAGGGTTGGTAAATGTCTTTTCCAGCTTGTTGTTTGCTGTTTTGTCATATTTACAATGTCCTTTGCCTTATAGAAATTTTGAAAAAAATAAATTAAAAAAAAGAAATTTTGTAATTTTATGAGGTACCATTTGTTAATCTTGATCTTAGAGCATAAGCTATTGGTGTTCTGTTTAGGAAAATTTCCTCTGTGCCTATGTGTTCAAGGCTCTTCCCCAGTTTCTTTTCTATTAGTTTCAGTGTGTCTGGTTTTATGTGGAGATCCTTGATCCACTTGTTCTTGAGTTTTATACAAGGAGATAAGACTGGATTGATTTGCATTCTTTTACGTTCTGACCACTGGTTGAACCAGCACCATTTGTTGAAAGGCTATCTTTTTTACTGGAAGCTTTTAGTTCCTTTGTCAAAGATCAAATGTCCATAGGTGTGTGGATTCATTTCTGGGTCTTCAGTTCTATTCCATTGATCTACCTTCCAGTCACTGTATCAATACCATGCAGTTTTTAACACTATTGCTCTTAGTACTGCTTGAGGTCTGGGATACTGATTCCCCCAGAAGTTCTTTTATTGTTGAGATTAGTTTTTGCTCTCCTGTGCTTTTTGTTAATCCCAAGGAATATGAGAATTGCTTTTTCTAACTTTATGCATAATTGAGTTGGAATTTTGCTGGGAATTGCATTGAATCTGTAGATTGCTTTTGGCAAGATGGCCATTTTTACTATATTAATCCTGCCAATCCATGAGCATGGGAGTTCTTTCCATCTTCTGAGGTCTCCTTTGATTCCTTTCTTCAGAGACTTTAAGTTCTTATCATACAGATCTTTCACTTGTTTGGTTAGAGTAACAGGAAGATATTTTATATTGTTTGTGATTATTGTGAAGGTTGTCATTTCCCTCATTTCTTTCTCAGCTTGTTTATCCTTTGAATATAAGAAGGCTACTGATTTGTTTAAGTTAATTTTATATCTGGACACTTTGCTGAAGTTGTTTATCAGCTGTAGGATTTCTCTGGTGGAATTTTTGGGTTGCTTAAGTATACTATCATATAATCTGCAAGTAGTGATATTTTGACTCCTTCCTTTCCAATTTGTATCATTTGACCACCTTTTGTTATCTAATTGCTCTGGCTCAAATTTCAAGTACTATATTGAAAAGATATTAAGAGAGAGGACAGCCTTGTTTAGTACCTAATTTCAGTGGGATTGCTTCAAGTTTCTCTTCATTTAGTTTGATGTTGGCTACTGGCTTACTGTGTATTGCTTTTACTATGTTTAGATATGGGCCTTGAATTCCTGATCTTTCCAAGAGTTTTAACATGAAACAATGCTGAATTTTGTCAAATGCTTTTCAGCCATCTAATGAAATGACCATGTGTTTTTGTTGTTGTTGTTGAGTTTGTTTATGTAGTGAATTACATTGATGGATTTCCTTGTATTGAACCATCTCTGCATCCCTGGGATAAAGCCTACTTGATTGTGGTGAATGATCATTTTGATGTGTTCTTGATTTTTACATCTATATTCATAAGGGAAATTGGTCTGAAGTTCTCTTTCTGTGTTGGATCTTTGTGTGGTTTTGGTATAAGTGGAATTGTGATAGATGGGTAGAGATGAGATGGGTAGTGTTCCTTCTGTTTCTATTTTGTGGAATAGTTTGAAGAATATTGGTGTTAGGTCTTCTTTGAAGGTCTGATAGAATTCTGCACTAAAACCATCTGGTCCTGTGCTCTTTTTGGTTGAGAGACTTTCAATGACTGTTCCTATTTCTTTAGGGTTAATGAGACTATTTAGATGGTGTATCTGATCTTGATTTCACTTTGGTATTTGGTATCTATCTAGAAAATTGTCCATTTCATCCAGATTTTCCAGTTGGATTGAGTATAGGCTTTTGTGGTAGGATCTGATGATTTTTTTTTAAATTCCTCAGTTTCAGTTGTTTTGTCTCTCTTTTCATTTCTAATTTTGTAAATTTGGATACTGTCTCTGTGCTCTCTGGTTAGTCTGGCTAAGGGTTCATCTATCTTGTTGATTCTCTCGAAGAACCAGCTGCTGGATTTGTTGATTCTTTGTCTAGTTCTTTTTGTTTCTACTTGGTTGATTTCAGCCCTGCGTTTGATGATTTCCTGTCTCCTACTCTTCTTGGGTGTATTAGCTTCTTTCTGTGATAGAGATTTCATGTGTGCTGTTGGGATGCTTGTGTATGCTCTCTCTAGTTTCTTTTTGGAGGCTCTCGGAGCTATAAGTTTTCCTCTTAGCTTTCATTGTGTCCCATAATTTTGGGTATGTTGTGCCTTAATTTTCATTAAATTCTATAAAGTTTTTGATTTCTTTCCTTATTTCTTCCTTGACCAAGGTATAATTGAGTAAAGCATTGTTCAGCTTCTATGTGTTTGTGGACTCTCTGTTTTTATTATTATTATTATTATTATTATTATTATTATTATTATTAATTTTTTTTGCTATTGAAGACCACCCTTAATCTGTAGTGATCTGATAGGGGGCATGGGATTATTTCAATCTTCTTTCATCTGTTTAGGCCTGTTTTGTTACCAATTATATGGTCAATTTTGGAGACGGTAACATGAGGTGCTGAGAAAAAGTTATATTCTTTTGATTTAGAATGAAATGTTCTATACATATCCGTTAAATCCATTTGGTCCATAACTACTTTTACTACTTTACTTTTTAGTAGTTTCACCGTGTCTTTCTTTAGTTTATGTTTCCCTAATCTGTCCATTGATGAGAGCTGTCTGTTGAAATCACCCACAATTATTGGGAGAGGTGCAATGTGTGCTTTGAGCTTTGGTAACGTTTCTTTTATGAATGTGGGTGCCCTTGCATTTGGAGCATAGATGTTCAGAATTGAGACTTGTTCTTGATAGATTTTTTCTTTGATGTGTATGAAGTGTCCTTCCATTTTTTTGGTGACTTTTAGTTGAAAGTCCATTCTATACAATACTAGAATGGCTACCACAGCTTGTTTTCTGGGACCATTTGCTTGGAAAATTGTTTTCTAGCCTTGTACTTTGAGGTAGTGAGTGTCTTTGCCACTGAGGTGACATGCACCATTCCTGTATGCAGCAAAATGTTGGGTCCTCTTCATGTATCCTGTCTGTTAGTTTATATCTTTTTATTGTGGAATTGAGTCTATTGATGTTAAAAGATCCTAAGGAATAGTGATAGTTGTTTCTTGTTATTTTTGATATTATTTTTATGTTTGTATGATTTTCTTCTTTTGGGTTAGTTGAAAGAAGATTCCTTTCTTGCTTTTTTTTAGGGTGTAGTTTCCCTCCTTGTATTGGAATTTTCCATTTATTAGTGTTTGTAGGGCTGGATTTCTGAAAGATATTGTGTAAATTTGGTTTTATCTTGGAATATCTTGGTTTCTCCATCTATGGTGATTGAGAGTTTTGCTGGGTATAGTAGTCTGGGTTGGCTCTTAGGGTCTGTATGAGATCTGCCAAGGATCTTCTAGCTTTCATTGTCTCTGGTGGGAAGTCTATGGCTGCTGGGATTTGAACTCAGGACCTTCAGAAGAGCAGTGCATGCTCTTAACCACTGAGCCACCTCTCCAGCCCTCTCCTGTATTTCTTTAAGGGAGTTATTTATGTCTTTCTTGAAGTCCTCCATCAGCATCATGAGGTGTGATTTTAAATCCAGATCTTGCTTTTCTGGTGTTTTAGGGTATCCAGAACTTGCTGTTTTTGGAGAACTTGGTTCACATGGTACCATGCTGCCTTGGTTTCTGTTGGTAATATACTTGCATTTGTGTTTTGCCATCTGGTTATCTCTGGTGTTAGTTGGTGTTGCTGTCTCTTACTGTGGCTTATCTGCTCTGAAAGCTTCTTTTTCTGTGCTCCTGGGAGACCTGTTCTCTGTGTGCACAGGTATGTAGGTACTCCTGGAAGAACAGCTCTCTTGTGGTGGTATTTTTGTATGTAGCTCTGTGGCCCTTGATCAGTTCTGGTTGTGGAGGGAAATCAGAAGACTCCTATTCCAGGCTGCTCCTAGGCTCTTGTGACCTCAGGGTTTTCAGCTGTTTACTCTGAGCAGCAGGGGATGTTCTGCCTGTGCTATCTGGTCTCTCCACACTCCTGGGTGATCAGGTACCTCCCTTCACCACTTGGATATGGTGCACTGTGGCAGAGGATGGTCCCGAGCCAGAGACAGAAACCGGAAGGCCAAATGTTAGGTTTTTAAAAATCGGGGTTTTCAACAAATTGGGAAAAGATCTTCATCAATCCTTCATCAGATAGAGGGTTAATATCCAATATATATAAAGAACTCAAGAAGTTAGACTCCAGAAAACCGAACAACCCTATTAAAAAATGGGGTACAGAGTTAAACAAAGAATTCTCACCTGAAGAACTTCGGATGGTGGAGAAGCATCTGAAAAAATGCTCAACTTCATTAGTCATTAGGGAAATGCAAATCAAAACAACCCTAAGATTTCATCTTACACCAGTCAGAATGGCTAAGATTAAAAATTCAGGAGACAGCAGGTGTTGGAGAGGGTGTGGAGAAAGAGGAACACTCCTCCACTGCTGGTGGGGTTGCAAATTGGTACAACCACTCTGGAAATCAGTCTGGCGGTTCCTCCGAAAACTGGGCACCTCACTTCCAGAAGATCCTGCTATACCACTCCTGGGCATATATCCAGAGGATTCCCCACCATGTAATAAGGATACATGCTCTACTATGTTCATAGCAGCCCTATTTATAATTGCCAGATGCTGGAAAGAACCCAGGTATCCCTCAACAGAAGAGTGGATGCAAAAAATGTGGTGAATCTACACAATGGAGTACTATTCAGGCATTAGAAAAAATGAATTCATGAAATTCTTAGGCAAATGGATGGAGCTAGAGAACATCATACTAAGTGAGGTAACCCAGACTCAAAAGGTGAATCATGTTATGCACTCACTGATAAGTGGTTATTAACCTAGAAAACTGGAATACCCAAAACATAATCCAAACATCAAATGAGATACAAGAAGAAAGCAGGAGTGGCCCCTGGCTCTGGAAAGACTCAGTGAAACAGTATTCGGCAAAACCAGAACGGGGAAGTGGGAAGGGGTGGGAGGGAGGACAGGGGAAGAGAAGGGGGCTTACAGGACTTTCGGGGAGTGGGGGGGCTAGAAAAAGGGGAAATCATTTGAAATGTAAATAAATTATATCGAATAAAAAAATATAAAAAAAATCAATTCATTAAAAAAAAAAAAAAATCGGGGTTTTGAGGAAAGATTCCAAGAATTGATTTCTGGCTCCCCCATGCCCATGCATGAATGTGCATATGAACACACAGACCCAAAAACAACTCCACTGGTGCTGGTCATGGACGTTCTCATGCTTATTGTGAAACCAGGAAGATTGGTTTTACAGCAATCCAGCATATCCATTTTTAGACATAACTTGTATTAGCGGTTTACCTTTACCACTTGTGTGCTGTACCTACAGAAGCCAGAAGAGGGCGCAAGGTCCTCCTGTAACTTGAATTACAGATGATTGTGAACAAGATATTGTGAGTGCTAAGTAGTGAATCATATCCAATGCACAAGCAACAAGTGCTTTTAACTGCTGAGCCACTTGTCCCACCATGAGGATTATCTCTTAAAATACTGATGAGAAGTCTCTCTCAGGCCTCTCCTCCAGCTGTCTACTGGACATAAGCCACACCCAGCAGGCTGTTGCTGGGTTCTTTTAACAAATGAATAACTTTGTCACTAGTAACTGGCTTTATATAACTGAGAAAGATTCAAGATTGGGGGGAAATTAATGCAATTTTAACAATACACTCTATTCACAAAAGCTAGGAAATAGAATCTAATTAGTTCTTCACACACTGATGAGTGAATTTTTTTAAAGATGTAGGTAAATGGATGAACACGAACATTCTTTTTGGAAGGAATTGCAAAGAGTGCTAATGTCACCAGGAACAAGGTGGAGTTGCTGGTGGTGAAGGCTCTCCCAGTGGCCTGGGGAGAGGCAGGATAGATGAGGTAGAGACATGGGTTCATATGACCTTCACGTGCAGCTTTAAGGGCTGCATTTGCAACAGATCGAGTGTTGCTAGTTAAGGTTGAAGCTAACCTGTCCAGATAGCTCCCCTGAGCTCAGCACAAAGCGGAGGACTCTCTTTCCCTGCAGGGCTTCCTCCTCTCTACCTGACAGGAAATCCCAACCCCCACACTCTTCCTAAGGAATGTCATATAATCCTTGGCAAAATTACAAGTTCAACTTCCTGGAAAGCCTCTCCATGAAAATGAGGAATCCACAGAACCCTCAACCTCAGCCAATGAAACTCCACCCTAAAAAGGACCCCTTCCCACTTTCCAAGGATTATAAAGTCCTTGTTCACCCCTAATAAAGAGCACAAGCTGTTTTGCTGACTATGTTCTAAGAGAGCTGTTTTCTGAAAGCTGTAACATGGACATCCCCAACCCCACACACATTGCCTCCACTTTCCATACCCCAACCTGACCCCAGCATTTATTCCAGACTTTCACCCTTTCTTTCCTGATGTGTAAAAAAGACTCAGGCCCCAGAACTCAGCTCCTCTCCATCTTTCCCCACTTGGTGTGCAGCAGCGAGCACCCGGAAACCCAAGGGGAAGAGGCAAAAATGGAACCACAGTCAAAGGAGTGGAGGATTGTATGGAGCTGTGGTGCACCAGGTTCAAGACATCCTCACCTAGTCCCCAGTGTCCTATACCCACTCCCTAACCCAGAAAAGCATTTCTGTGATCCCTGAACATCAGCAGAGATCTGTATAAACCAGAATAGAGGTTGGAATCCTGCTGAGAATCAAAGCTGTCCTTGCCATAAAAGCAAAAGACCGTCCCTGATAAGGTGTGGTTACTTGGAGAAGGCACCTGTGCGAGGTGCTCAAAGCTCACCAAGGTGATTACTCAAGGAAAAATGGGTGAGAGAACAGAGTGGTCTCCACCATATCTGCCGGAGTGGACCTTTTCTGACATTGTTTGAGAATGTGTCTTTTCTTTGTTCAAAACCTATTTTGAGAAATAATAAATTAATAATTTAATGATGCAGCCAGGTGTGATGGTGTACAACTTGAACTCCAGCACTTAGGAGGAAGAGGCAGAGAGGCAGAGAGGCAGGAAGTGAGTTGGAGTCCAAGTCCATCCTGGTATACAGAGTGAGCTCAAGGCTTGACATCCAGGACTCCACAAAGAAACTCTGACTCAAAAAAAAAAAAAAAAAAAAAAAAGGCTTGGTGATGAACCTGAAGCTTGTAAGCTTTTATGAAGTGGGGTCACTCTTTGCTTGTTTTGTCTTTTCAAGACAGGGTTTCTCTGTGCAGCCCTGGCAGTCCTGGAACATAATGTAGACCAGGCTAGCTTCAGAGATTCATCTGCCTCTGCCCTTGGAATACTGGGATTAAAGGTGTGAGTCACCACTACCCAACTGTAATTTTGTTTTTTTTTTTCCTGACTTTCTGTCATATATATCATCATTGTGTTTGTATACTTCCTACTGCCTTCTCTAATTCCCTTCTCATCCCCATTGACCCCATTTTTCTTCCCCCCTGAATCAGAGTCTCACTGCAGCATTGGCTGGCCTTCAACTTGCTGTTATAGAACAGTATGACTTTGAACTTACAGAGCTCTCTGTTTCTGCCCCTGTCCCACCCCTGCCCCTGCCTGCCCCTGTCCCTGTCCCTGTCCCTGCCCCTGCCCCTGTCCATGCCCCTGCCTCTGCCTCTGCCTCTGCCTCTCAAATACTGGGAATAAAGCGACCCACTACACCCAGCCACCCCTTCTCTTTTGCTGTCTTTTTTTTTTTTTTTTTTTTTTTTTTTTTTTTTTTTTTTTGTATTCAGGTCTTGAGTAATTGAACACCACTATAGTTCATGGTTGTCACAGCCATGTCATAACCAGGAGACAGCATTTTATGACATTGTTCCTTTGGACCTTACAATCTTTGCACCCTCCTCCCAGTGTTTCTGGGTCTTGAAGAAGATATAATAGATGTTATGTTTAGGATCCAGACTTAATGGTCAGTTATTCTAAGCACTTTGAACACTTGTGAATCTCTGTATTAAACATCGACCTCTGATAAATTTCTGTGATCTGGACTGGACTGAGACTTGCCTGTGGGTATAAGCATAAATACTTGGAAAGCAGAGTGACTAGTGTGTGTTTCACAAAACTGAACAATCTTAGAGTCAAACTCTATTTTTTGAGCACAGATGTAATACAACCATGACTAATCCATGTACTATATGACCAAAATAAAACTCCAAGCACAGTGTCGTATCCTCTATGGAACCTTAAAACCTTAAGAGAGGAAGGCACAGTGGTCTCCAGTAGAACAGTTAGAGCATTCCTTGTGGCCTTGCTTGGAGGTCAGCTTTTGTTTTTAACAGCTGTGATAAGACTCACCACTGTCTTAAAACTTTCAATGACTTCCTCACTCCTCCAGTTTACTTTTTGATATGGTTCATCTTGGGAAAACGCACAGCTTCAGAAATAGATTTTACACTCTTACATGTTAAAGTTATCTGGGAGAGAGATGTTTTCCTCTGGGTACATCTAAGTAATGTGCAGTAAACAAGTTCATTGACCCCCATGGGTGACAAGATGGTCCAGGTCCACTGGGAGAAAGAGTCCTGTCATCCTGTCCTTGATTTAGCTGTGTCTCCTAGCCAGGCTTTCTGAGACACATCCTATCAGTGGGATTCGCACTGCCCTGAAGGGCTCCCAGTGCCCAGAACTCAGAGCCAGAGAAAGTTTCACACTGATCCTCTTCCCCAGTCTGTCCTGTCTTAGATTTTGGAATTTTTTCTTCAGATTACTTTTTTCCTATTTTTCTTTCTAAGTAATTAAATTGTACCTTTCTTGTGTTTCTTACCAATTCTTGTCTTTAGTTCATAATATTTTCACTGTTTTGCTACATTTATTTATTTATTTATTTATTATTTATTTATTTATATTTGCAGCTGTTGAAGACATCTCCCCATGCCCTTTGTCCTTGTGTTTCCACCTAAACTACCTCCACTTTCATTAGAGTTAAATCTCGTTTGGCATATGCAGTGTAGTAAAGTACATCTGTAATGTTCCTTTGAACACTGGAGCTACATGCTCATTAGTGTTTACACTTTACCCATCAATTACCACTGTTATGTTTGTGTTTTTGTTAAATTATGGACATGCTATTAGGTAACAGAAATGTAATGTTTTGGTCATGATTTATGACATATTTGAAATAATAATAGAAAACCATATGCATTTAGTGTATTTAGTCCAATTTCGAGTTTGCTGTTGTTGTTATTGTTGTTGTTGTTGTTGATGATTCATTGAATCTTTATGAGGTCTTATTCACAGATACACGTCCTATCTGTATATTGTATTATGAATGTGATTACATGTACAAGCATGACTTTCACGACATTTGCCCATAATTCCCTGCTGTATCACTCTACCACTTCCATTTCTCACACATGGCTAAGTCTCCCCATTGGGTTTGTGAATTTCTCCTCCAGATTCCACATATGTGTCATGTTTATCTGTGTGAGACTGCTTTATTCCACATAACACAATGATCTGCAATTCTGTTAATTTCCCTACAAATAATGAGAGTGATAGAAAAAAATTTCTCCAAGAATGTGCTCAACACTGGGCCTTTCATAGTAGCAACTTGTCTCTGTGTTCTTTTTTTTTTTTTAATTTATTGATATATTTATTTTCATTTCAAATGATTTCCCCTTTTCTGGACCCGCACTCCCCGAAAGTCCCATCAGTCCCCTTCCCTCTCCCTGTTTTCCCACCCAACCCTTCCCACTTCCCTGTTCTGATTTTGCTCTATACTGCTTCACTGAGGCTTTTCAGAACAACATAATCCACACATCAAAAGAGGTACAAGAAGAACGGAGGAGTGGCCCCTTGTTCTGAAAAGTCTCTGTGTTCTTGATAATAGAAGCTCTACACAGGGATTGGGACCCCAGAATAACCCAAAGGTTAGACTCAGAAACAAATCCCAAGTGAAAAAAATCTTTCATTGAGAATTGTTTTTAACATTGAAATATGTCTGTGCAGTGTGTGCACGTTGGTGCCACAGAGGCAGGAGGAAGGCTCCAGATCCCCTGGAAATGTGCTCACAGTGGTTAGCTTCCACATGAGTACTGGACTCTGCTCTGGGTTCTCTGGAAGAGCAGCTGGTGCTCTTAACCACAGAACCATCTCTCATCCCTGTTGTGAAATCAAAAATAAATACCTTGGAAGTGTTTAAGAGTATGACTCTCCAAAAGTGTTCAGATATGTATGTTACTGTCTACTTGGGAAAGATTAGAACTTTCAAATGGGACTTTAAAAATATATAGTGTGGGCTAGAGAGATGGCTCAGCAATTAAGAGCACTAGATGTTCTTTCAGAGGTCCTGAGTTCAATCCCCAGCAACCACTTGGTGGCTCACAACCATCTGTAATGGGAACTGATGCCCTCTTCTGGTGTGTCTGAAGATAGCTACAGTGCACTCATATACATAAAAGACAAAAATAATTCTTTAAAAAATTATATGCTGTGACTAGTGAATAAAAGCTCTTTATAACATGCAAGTTTGCCTTCCAGGTCATTAACATGCTGCTTCTTAATATAATAGCACTCAGAAGATTTTTGCTTTGAGCCCACCTGCTTCAATACTTTCTATCTTTTGAGGCTCTCGAGACTCCCTGAAATGCAGTTCCCAGAAGTATAGCATCTGGACCTGAAATACTAAGGAGTTGGACATTTTTCTAAACTTCTCTCCTCCTGATGTGTCTGTTAGTATATTTTCCCACAAACCTCAGTATGTAACTAGCTTTATACGTCAATCTGATTCATTTTCTCTGAAGGCCTGACTGGGATGTTGTTTCCAAGCAACATCCTCTTAGGGGTTTTCTTCTTATCTGAGTTCTGTGTGGGTATCATAGGGAACTCATTGCTCTTCATGCTGTATGTGTACACATTCTTGGTCAAAGCTTGCTTTAACAGACCCATTGATCCCATTTTCATGCACCTGATGATAGTCAATATATTGACAATCATATTCTCTATTAAACCATATATCACGTCATCCTTTGGAGTGCCCAATTTTCTGGATGATGCTGGTTGTAAGGCAGTTGAGTATGTCTACAAAGTCACCAGGTCTATGTCCACCTCTACCACTTTTATCCTAAGCACATTATAAGCCATGACCATCACTCCCAGTAATTCTAAGTGGGCATGGCTTAATCCTAGACTCTGTAAATGGACTTTTTGCTCCTTCCTGTTTTCCTGGCTTGTCAACATAGTCATATACATGCACCTCATTAAGACCATGATAGCAAAAACTAATTACACTGATATTGATTATGGTTATTCTCATGTTTACTGTGTAAGTCTTCCACCCAAGTACCCAAACCCAAGATTATTCCTGAGTATTTTCATAACAAGTGACCTGCTCTTTCTGGCCATTATGGTATGGACCAACCTCTACATGGTGACCCTCCTCTACAAGTACCGCAAGAGAGCCCAGCATCTCGGCAACCCAAGCCTCTCCTCCAAGTCGTCTCCTGAACGCAAAGCTCCTCACACAATCCTGTTGCTTGTAAACAGCTTTGTGTTCTTTGATTTGTTGAATAACTTTGCCACTCTTTATGGTAAGTTTTATACACATGAAAGAATGCTAAGTTTGGGGGCAATGATTACAATTGTGGCATTATTTTACCCTATACTCTGTCCATTTCTACTGATGAACACTAATAAAATTCTTTCACAGTGTATTTATTTCCTACCAATACTGAAAATTACCTATTTTCAAAAAACAGTTGGTGCCTGATATGATGCCCAGATGTTCTTTTTAACAAATATATCTTTCTAGTGATTTTTGTGTTATATTGGAAGCTGTGTGGCTCTTAAGTCCTTGGTATGGTCCCAGTTATAATTGTCACAAGTTGTACATTTTCAAATTTTAGATTTTAATATTTTTATCAATAAAATTGCATCCACACCATTCAACAACTTTCATATTTATTGTCCATTGAAATTATAATACTTTAGAGCTTGTAAAATAAAAACTCATCTTGTTAACCTCCACATAAATACCATCATAAATACACACATAAATTTTGTACACAAGAGCAGACACACAAACCTATACACACAAAGATAAATAGATAAAAATAGATAGATAGATAGATAGATAGATAGATAGATAGATAGATAGATAGATAGATAGATAGATGATAGATAGGCAGATAGGTAGGTAGATAGAGGATAGAGTTTTCAAAGATTTTTTTTATGTTGACACTTAGAGAAGTATTTATTTTACTTGTTGTCTTAGTCAGGGTTTCTATTCCTGTACAAACATCATGACCAAGAAGCAAGTTGTGGAGGAAAAGGTTTATTCAGCTTACACTTCCATGCAGCTCTTTATCACTAAAGCAAATCAGGACTGGAACTCAAGCAGGTCAGGAAGCAGGAGCTGATGCAAAGGCAATGGATGGATGTTTCTTACTGGCTTGCTTCCCATGGCTTGGTCAGCCTGCTCTCTTATAGAACCCAAGAGCACCAGCCCAGGGATGGCACCACCCACAAGGGACCCTCCCCACTTGATCACTAATTGAGAAAATGCCCCACAGATGGATCTCATGGAGATACTTCCCCAACTAAAGCTCCATTCTCTATTATAACTCCAGCCTGTGTCAAGTTGACACATAAAATCATCCAGTACAATTGACCCCTTGTCAACTTGACACATAAACACATTACTATTAAGCCTCAACCTGTACTTTCTTATTCATCCCCAAGATCTAAATAACTTCAAAAGTTCCATAGTCTTTACATATTAAAAGTTCAATCCCTTAAAAATGCCCAATATCTTTTAAAATTCAAAGTCTTTTAAAAATTCAAAGTCTCTTAACTGTGGGCTCCACTAAAATACTTTCTTCCTTCAAGAGGGAAAAATATCAGGGCACATCACAATCAAAAGCAAAACTCAAACTCCAGTGGTTCAATATCTGGGAACCAATTCATGATCTTCTGGGCTCCTCCAAGGGCTTGGGTCACTTCTCCAGCTCTGCCCTTTGTAGCACACAGTAGTTCTTCCAATGGGGGTGCAACCCGCCCCCCCAAATCTTCCAGTCTGCCCTCCAACTCCTCCATTGTGTGTTCAATGGTTGGTTGCTAGTATCCGCCTCTATATCTGTAAGGCTCTGACAGGGCCCCTCCAAAAGACAACCATAACAGGTTCCTTTCGATACTCACTTCTTGTAATCTATAGTAGCTTTCTGGTTTGGTGACTTTATAGGAAGAATCCATAGGTAGGACAGTCTCTGGATGGCCTTTCCTTCACTTTCTGCTCCATACTTTTTCTTCATAGTTGTTCCAGTGAATATTTTGCTCCCTTACTCCGAGGAACCAAAGCAACCCCACTTTGATCTTCCTTCTTCTTGAGCTTCCTGTGGTCTGTGAATTGTAACTTGTTTATTTGAAGCTTTTGGGCTAATATCCACTTACCAGTGAGTGCATATCATATGTATTCTTTCGTGATTGGGTTACTCACTTAGGATGACACTTTCTAGTTCCATCCATTTGCCTAAGAATTTCATGAATTCATTTTTTAAATAGCTGAATAGTATTCCATTGTGTATATATACCATAATTTCAGTATGCATTCTTCTGTTGAGGCACATCTGGGTTCTTTCCAGCTTCTGGCTATTATAAATAGGGCTGCTATGAACATAGTGGAGTATGTGTCCTTATTACATGTTGGAGCATCTTCTGGGTATAAGCCCAGGAGTGGTATAGCTGGGTCCTCAGGTAGTACTATGTCCAATTTTCTGAGGAAATGCCAAACTGATTTCCAGAGTGGTTTTACCAGCTTGAAATCTCACCAGCAATGGAGAACTGTTTCTCTTTCACCACATCCTCTTCAGCATCTGCTGTTTCCTGAGTTTTTCCTCTTAGTCATTCTGACTGGTGTCAGGTGGAATCTCAGGGTTGTATTGATTTGCATTTCCCTGATAACTAAGTATGCTGAAAATTTCTTTAGGTGCTTCAGAGCCATTCGAGTTTCCTCAGTTGAAAATTCCCTGTGTAGCTCTGTACTCCACTTTTTTTTTGTAAAGTTTTTTTTTTAATTTTTTTATTCGATATAATTTATTTACATTTCAAATGATTTCCCCTTTTCTAGCCCCCCATTCCCCGAAAGTCCCGTAAGCCCTCTTCTCTTCCCCTGTCCTCCCACTGTACTCCACCTTTTAACAGGGTTATTTGACCCTCTGGAGTCTAACTTCTTGAGTTTTTTGTATATATTGTATATTAGTCCTCTATCAGATGTAGGATTGGTAAAGATCTTTTCCCAATTACTTCCTTGCCATTTTGTCCTACTGACCTTTGCCTTATAGAAGCTTTTCAGTTTTATGAGGTTCCACTTGTTGATTCATATTCTTAGAGCATAAGCCATTGGTGTCCTATTTAAGAAAATTTCCCCTGTGCCTATGTGTTCAAGGTTCTTCCCCACTTTCTCCTCTATAAGCTTCAGTGTATCTGGTTTTATGTGGAGGTCCTTGATCTACTTGGACTTGAGCTTTGTACAAGGGGATAAGGATGGATCGATTTGCATTTTTCTTTTTTTTTATTGAAAAGGGAAGTAAAAACACTTTGTGATAAAATTAAAGACTTACATGGAAAATATTTCAGATAAACACATTAAAATTGACAATTTTCATGGAAAATGAAAGAGTAAAGTGTTAGACATGTAAAACATTTCTAAATTAATTGATGGAATAGAAACATTTTATGATAGAATTGAAAATTTACATGGAAAATATTTCTGATAAAATTGAAGAAATAAATGGAAAAACATGTTAAAATTAAAGATTTTCATAGAAATTATACAGATAAAATGATAGGCATAAAGATAATTCTAAGTTGATTGAAGCTGGAATTATAAACCTTTTCAAATAAAATTGAAGATTTAGATGGAAAATATTTCTCACAAAATTCAAGAAATATATAGACAAACTTGTTAAAATTGACTATTTCATGGAAACTTTTACATATAAAATGGTAGATATAAAAACTCTTTCTAAATTAATTGAAGGTGGAATTAGAAACATTTGTGATAAAATCAAAGATTTTCATTGAAACATTTCTGATAAAATAGAGGAAATATATAGAAAGACATTAAAATTGAAGATTATCATGAAAAATAATGCAGACAAAATGGTAGACATAAAGGAAGCATAACTAAATTAATTAAAAGGGGAATTACAAACATTTTCTGATAAAACTGAAGATTTACATGAGAAATATTTCATTAGTCTATGTCTTTTTATTAGGGAGTTGAGTCCATTGTTGTTAATAGATATTAGGGAATAATGACTGTTGCTTCCTGTTATTTTTTATGCTATTTTTATGTTTGTGTGGGTATCTTCTTTTGGGTTTGTTGGAAGATTACTTTCTTGCTTTGTCTAGGGTATAGTTTCCCTCCTTGTGTTGGAATTTTCCATCAATTATCCTTTGTAGGGCTGGATTTGTGGACAGATATTGTGTAAATTTTGTTTTATCATGGAATATCTTGGTTTCTCCATCTATGATGATTGAGAGTTTTTCTGGGTTTGGTAGCCTGGGATGACATTTGTGTTCTCTTAGGATCTGTATGAGGTCTGCCTAGAATCTTCAAGCTTTCATCATCTCATAGGTCTGCCTTTATAAGTTACTTGCCCTTTTTCCCTTACTGCTTTTAATATTCTTTCTTTGTTTAGTGAATTTGATGTTTTGATTATTATGTGCCAGGAGGACTTTCTGTTCTGGTCCAGTCTGTTTGGAGTTCTGAAGGCTTCTTGTATGTTCATGGACATCTCTTTCTCTTATTTCCAAGGTTTTCTATATGTAGAGATGTCTCACTTTGTGATTTCTTTATTGTTTCTACTTCCACTTTTAGATCCTCGATGGTTTTGTTCAGTTCCTTCTCTTGTTTGTTTGTGTTTTCCTGTAATTCTTTAAGTGATTTTTGTGTTTCCTCTTTAAGGACTTTTTTACCTGTTGACTGCTGTTCTCGTGTATTTCTTTAAGGGAGTCTTTAAGTTTTTCTTCAAGCCCTCTATGAACATCATGAGGTACGATTTTAAATCCAACTCTTGCTTTTCCGGTATGTTGGGGTATCCTCGACTTGCTGTAGTAGGAGAACTTGGTTCTGATGTGGCCATGTGTCCTTGGTTTCTGTTGGTAGGGTACTTGTGCTTGCCTTTTGCCAATCTGGTTATCTCTGGTGCTAGTTGGTATTGTTTTCTCTGGCTGGAGTTTATTCCTCCTGTGGGCCTGTAGGCCTGTAGGACTGTGTCCTTATTCCTCTGAGGTCAAAAGTGAAAGCACTGCTGGGAGATCACTCTCTTCTTGTAGCCTATGCACAGAAGGCTGTGGAGTTTCCTGGCTCCCTGGTACAAATGGTGGAGGGAAGATTTCTGACCCAGCTGTTCCACTGATCTTGTGCCCTGTGTGCTCCTAGCTGGTCCCCTCCAAAGAGGCAATTTGGATTTTTCTTCATGCTGACCTCAAGTTGATCCTGCACTTTTTTTGTTGTTGTTGTTGTCAATTCGAAATTTACTTATTTAAAAAAAAAAAAACAAATGCTGGCATTGTCCAGAAAATTTTAACAGGTTTATTTAGAATTGTTATAAAGTTGAACTGTTGAAATTTGTTCACTGGATCCTGCACTATTTGTTAAAAATTCTGTTTTTTTTTGTTTGTTTTTTGTTTTTTTTTTTAACCACTGGAAGTTTTTAGCTCCTATGTCAATTATCAAGTCACCATGGGTTTGTGGGTTCATATTCTATTGCATTGATCTTCCTGTCTGTCTCTGTACCAATACCATACAGTTTTTGTCACTATTGCTCTAAGGTCAGGGATGGTGATTCCCCCAGGAGATCTTTTGTTTTGGAGAATAGTTTTCCTATTCTGGGTTTTTTGTTGTTCCAAATGAAATTGCAGATTGCTCTTTCTAGCTCTATGTAGAATTGATTCAGAATTTTGATGGGGATTGCATTGAATCTGTAGATTGCTTTTGGCAAGATGGCCATTTTTACTATATTAATCCTTCCAATCCATGAGCATGGGAGATCTTTCCATCTTCTGAGAGCTTCTATGATTTCTTTCTTCAGAGTCTTGAAGTTGTTGTCATACAGATCTTTCACTTGCTTAGTTAGAGTCACAGCAAGGTACGGAATATTATTTGTGACTATTGTGAAGGGTTTCATTTCCCTAATTTCTTAGCTTGTTTATCATTTGAGCATAGGAAAACTACTGATTTGGTTGAGTTAATTTTTTTCTTTTTTTATTATTTTCTTTTATTTTTTATTCGATATATTCTTTATTTACATTTCAAATGATTTCCCCTTTTCTGGCTCCCCACTCCCCAAAAGTCCCATAAGCCCTCTTCCTTCCCCCTGCTCCCCCATCTACACCTTCCCACTTCCCTGTTCTGGTATTCCCCTATACTGCTGCACTGAGTCTTTCCAGAACCAGGGACTACTCCTCCGTTCTCCTTGGACATCATTTAATATGTGTATTATGTCTTGAATATTCAAAGTTTCTAGGCTAATATCCACTTATCAGTGAGTGCATACCATGATTGATCTTTTAAGACTGGGTTATCTCACTTAGTATGATGTTCTCCAGCTCCATCCATTTGCCAAAGAATTTCATGAATTCGTTGTTTCTAATGGCGGAATAGTACTCCATTGTGTAGATATACCACTTTTTTTGTATCTATTCCTCTGTTGAGGGACACCTGGCTTTTTTCCAGCTTCTGGCTACTACAAATAGGCTACTATGAACATAGTGGAGCATGTGTTCTTATTGCATGCTGGGGAATACTTTGGGTATATGCCCAGGAGTGGTATAGCAGGGTCCTCCAGAAGTGTCATGTTCAGTTTTCTGAGGAACCACCAGACTGATTTCCAAAGTGGTTGTACCATCTTGCAATCCCACCAGCAGTGGAGGAGTGTTCCTCTTTCTCCACATCCTTGCCAACACCTGCTATCTCCTGAGTTTATGACCTTAGCCATTCTGACTGGTGTGAGATGAAATCTTAGGGTTGTTTTGATTTGCATTTCCCTAATGATTAATGATGTTGAGCATTTCTTAAGGTGCTTCTCAGCCATCCAAAGTTCTTCATGTGAAAATTCTTTGTTTAGCTCTGTACCCCACTTTTTAATAGGGTTATTTGGTTCTCTGGGTTCTACCTTCTTGAGTTCTTTGCATATATTAGATATTAGTCCTCTGTCTGATTTAGAGTTGGTGAAGATCTTGTCCTTTTGACAGTGTCCTTTGCCTTACAGAAACTTTGTAGTTTTATGAGGTCCCATTTGTCAATTCTTGATCTTAGAGCATAAGCTACTGGTGTTCTGTTCAGGAACTTTTCCCCTGTGCCCATGTCCTCAAGGGTCTTCCCCAGTTTCTTTTTTATTAGTTTCAGTGTGTCAGGTTTTATGTTGAGGTCCTTGATCCACTTGGAGTTGAGCTTAGTACAAGGATATAAGAATGGATCGATTTGCATTCTTCTGCATGCTGACCTCCAGTTGAACCAGCACCATTTGTTGAAAAGGCTATCTTTTTTCCACTGGATGCTTTCAGCTCCTTTCTTGAAGATCAAGTGACCATAGGTGTGTGGGTTCATTTCTGGGTCTTCAATCCTATTCCACTGATCTACTTGCCTGACATTGTACCAATACCATGCAGTTTTTAATCACTACTGCTCTGTAGTAATGTTTGAGGTCTGGGATACTGATTCCCCCAGAAATTCTTTTACTGTTGAGAATAGTTTTAGCTCTTCTGGGTTTTTTGTTATTCCAGATGAATTTGAAAATTGCTCTTTCTAGCTCTATGAAGAACTGAGTTGATTTTGAGAACTGATTTTGATGGGGATTGCATTGGATCTGTAGATTGCTTTTGGCAAGATGGCCATTTTAACTATATTAATCCTGACAACCCACGAGCATGGAAGATTTTTCCATTTTCTGAGGTCTTCTTCCATTTCCTTCTTCAGAGATCTGAAGTTCTTGTCATATAGGTCTTTCACTTCTTTGGTTAGAGTCACCCCAAGATACTTTATGCTGTTTGTGGCTATTGTGAAGGGTATCATTTCCCTAATTTCTTTATCAGTCTGCTTATCCTTTGAGTATATGAAGGCTACTGATTTGCTTGAGTTGATTTTGTAACCAGCCACTTTCTGAAGTTGTTTACCAGCTGTAGTTCTCTGGTAGAGTGTTTTGGGTCACTTAAGTATAGTATCATATCATCTGCAAATAATGATAGTTTGACTTCTTCCTTTCCAATTTGTATCCCTTTGACCTCCTTATGTTGTCTAATTGCTCTAGCTAGGACTTCAAGAACTATATTGAAAAGATATGGAGAGAGGGGGCAGCCTTGTCTAGTCCCTGATTTTAGTGGGATTGCTTCAAGTTTCTCTCAATTTAGTTTGATGTTGGCTACCGGTTTGCTGTATATTACTTGACAGGAATTCAAGGGTTGAGTTAATTTTATATCTAGCCACTTTGCTGAAGTTGTCTTTCAGCTTTATGAGTTCTCTGGTGGAAGTCTTGGGGTTGCTTAAGTATACTATCATATCATCTGCAAATATTGATATTTTAACTTCTTCCATTCCAATTCATTTACCTTTGATGTCTTTTTGCTGTCTAGTTGCTCTGCCTAGGACCGCAAGTACTATATTGAATAGTTAGGGAGAGAGTGGGCAGCCTTTTCTGGTCCGAGATTTTAGTGGGATTGTTCAAGTTTCTCTCCATTTAGCTTGATGTTAGCTACCGGTTTACAATATATTGCTTTCACTACATTTAGGTATGGGCCTTGAATTCCTGATCTCTCCAACACTTTTCTCATGAAAGGATGCTGAATTTTGTCAAAAGCTTTTTCAGCATCTAATGAAATGACCATGTGGTCTTTTTCTTTGATTTTTTTTTTTTAATGTAGTGTATTACATTGATGGATTTCTGTATATTGAACCATCCCTGCATCCCTGGGATAAGACCTACTTGATTGTTGTGAATTAATGTTTTGATGCATTCTTGGATTTGCTTGGCCAGAATTTTGTTGAGAATTTTTACATCAATGTTCTTAAGAGAAATTTGTCTGAAATTCTCTTTGCTTGTTTGTCTTTGTTTGGGTTAGGTATAAGCATTATTGTGGCTTCATAGAATTAATTGGGTAGTGTTCCTTGAGTTTCTATTTTGGTTGTGACAGCATGCACAAGACCTATACCCACTCAAACCAAACCAAATGCCAGTTAAGGACAGGGTCGTGAGCACAAAGTCTCGATTATGCTGAGGAACTACTGGCTGCTGTAAGCTGCTGGCAGAAGGTTGGTTTACTTTAAGGGTGTAACACCTGGTAGGTCTACCATTCTCCTCTGGTTGTTCACTCATCCAAGGGAATATGGACAGCACAAATTTGATAGGATTTTTTTTAAGGACACAAAGTTATTCAAGTAAGAAAAGTGAGGAGGATTTGGAAAGAACTGAATAATAATCGAATAATATTGTTTTCAAAGGACTTTTCAAAGATTTTTTTAAAAAGTTGCTCAGTTTTTATACTGATTCCAATATCCTCCCTTTAATGTATCAAAGTAGAGATTAACCTTTATACATATATAGAAAGGAACGAACCCTGACCTTCAACCCCAGATTTCTGGTATAAAACTTCATGGAAAGAGAATAGCTCCCCTACACATTCATCTGTCAAGTTCAGAACATGTGTTCTACCCTCCTTATGAGAACATACTCTCTGTTCCATGGAAGACTATTGTGTATCCTGCCCACACAGTGTGCTTTGAACTTCTCCATGCTCAATAGATGACATGGTGCCAGACAGTGAATTTTACTTTTGCTTACCATAGAGGGATTGGACATGGCTGTAAGACATGTTATTTCCCCTAGATTCTTACTTTGAAATTCCTTCTTATGATAACAAGCTATTTCTCTAAGTATTGTGTTAAATATTCCTTATAAATACATGATGTAAGAAACATCTTATATATGTGTGTGTGTGTGTGTGTGTGTGTGTGTGTGTGTGTGTGTGTGTGTGTACTTAAAATGTAAAGTAGAGCTGGCTCAGTGGTTAAGAGCACTGAATGCTGTTCCAGAGGTCCTGAGTTCAAATCCCAGCAACCACATGGTGGCTTACAACCATCTGTAATGTGATCAGATGCCCTCTTCTGGCATGTCTGAAAACTGATACAGTGCACTTACATATAATAAATAAATAAATCTTCACTCTGCCCAGTTCTTTCTGCTGGAGCAGACTCTTTCCTGGTCTGCTCCAGTGAAGAAATCATCTCTTGATCCATCCTAGAGAACCTGCTGCACTCAGAGCTGTTGAGGACTCACTGCACTCAGAGTAGTTGAGGATCAACTGCACTCAGAGCAGTGGGACAACATCTGGCCTGCTTCACAGAAGACCCACGAGTCTGAAGGCCTCCCAGGAGATCTACTGCAGCCAGGGCAACAGATCAGCAGCTTCTCTGCACCTGTGAAGAGCCCCCAGTTGGAAGGCCTCAAAGGTGGTTTCCTATAGCCAGGGCTGTAGGCCTACTGGGAGACCTGAATCAACCCAGGGACAAAAGAGGCAGAAGGCAGACTCCAGACCAACAAACACCAGGGATATACAGATGGCAAAAGGCAAGCACAAGACCATAAGCAGCAGAAGCCAATATGTGTGGGCATCATCAGAACTCAGTTCTCCCACCACAGTAAGTCCTGAATACAACAACACAGCTGAAAATCAGGAAGCCGACCAAAGATTCTATCTCATGCAAATAATAGAGTTCTTTAAGGAGGATATCAATAACTAACTTAAATACAGGAAAACAGGTAACCAGGTGAAGGAATTGAAAGCAATCCAAGACCTTAAAGTGGAAGGAGAAACAATAAAGAAAAACACAAATGGAGGCAAACCTGGAAATGGAAAACCTAGGAAAGAAGTCAGGAATTGCAGATGCAAGTATCACCAACATAATACAAGAGTTAGAAGAGAGAATCTTAGGTGTAAAAGATACTGCAGAAGAGATTGACACAATTTGTCAAATAAAATTCAAAACATTAAAACGTGTAACCCAAAGCATCCAAGAAATTCAGGACACAATGAAAGACCATATCTAAGAATAATCAGAACAAAGGAGAATGAAGATTTTCAGCTCAAAAGTCTTGAAAATGTCTTCAATAAAATCCTAAAAGAAAACTTCCCCAACCTAAAGAAAGAGATGACTGTAAAGGTACAGGAAGCCTATAGAACAGAAAAGAAAGGGGACCAGAAAAGAAAATCCTCTTGTCACATAATAATCAAAACACTAGATGAACAGAACAAATAAAGAATATTAAAAGCTGCCAAGGGAAAAGGGCCAAGTAACATACAAAGGTAGACCTATCAGAATTACACCAGACTTCTCAACAGAGACTGTGAAAGCCAGAAGAAGCCTGCCCTGAGGTCATTCAGACTCTAAGATAACACAAATGCTAGGCCAGGCTACTATACCCAGCAAAACTCTCAATCAACATAGATGGAAAAACCAAAATATTCCAGTACAAAACCAAATTCAAACAGTATCTATCTACCAATCCAGCCCTATAGAGGATCCTAGAAGGAAAAATCCAACACAAGGAAGGAAACTGCACCAAACAAGGACAATATATTAACCATCACACAACAAAGTCAAAAGAAGAGAACCACAAGCACATAAAGCCACCTACAAAACAAACGTATCAGGAGCCAGCAGTCATCTCTCTTTAATATCTTTGAATATTAATTGACTCAACTCACCTATAAAACGATATAAGCTAACAGACTGGATTCACAAACAAGGTTCAGCATTTTGCTGCATACGCAAACACACCTCAATAACAAAGACAGACACTATCTCAGAGTAAAAGGATGGAAACAGGTTTCTAAGCAAATGGTCCCAGGAAACGAGCAGGAGTTGCCATTCTAATATCCAATAAAATAGACTTTCCACCAAAAGTTATCAAGCATGATGAAGAAGGACAGTTTCTATTCATCAAGGGAAAATTCACCAAGAAAAAGTCTCAATTCTGAACATCTATGTCCCAAATGCATGAGCACCCACATTCATAAAGGAAACTTTACTAAAGCTCAAAACACACATTGAGCCTACACTGTAATAGTGGGAGACTTCAATACCCAACTCTAGCCAATTGACAGATCATGGAAACCAAAACTAAACAGACACAATGAAACTAAGAGAGGTTATGAACCAAAATGGATTTAAGAGACATCTACAGAACATTTCACTCTAAAACAAAAGAATACATCTTCTCAGCACTTCATGGTACCTTCTGTAAAAGTAACTATATATTTGTTCACAAAACAATCCTCACCCAATACAAGAAGATTGAAATAATACCATGAATCCTATCAGATCACCATGGGCTAAGGCTGGTCTTCAATAACAGCAAAAACTACAGAAAGCCCAGATACACATGGAAACTGAACGATTCATTACTCAATGATAACTTGGTCAGAAAGAGAAGAAATAAAGAAAGAAATTAAAGACTTCCTGGAATTTAATAAAAATATTATCACATCATGGCCAAACTTATGGGGTACAATGAAAGCAGTGCTAAGAGGAAACTTTATAGCACTTAGTACCCAGCTAAAGAAACTGGAGAGATCTTACACTAACAACTTGACAGCACACCTGAGAGATCTAGAACAAAGAGAAGCAAACTCACCCAAGAGGAGTAAAAGGCAGGAAATAGTCAAACTCAGGGCTGAAATCAACCAAATAGAAACAAAGAAAACAATACAAAGAGTCAACAAAACCAGAAGCTGGTTCTTGAAAGCATCAACAAGATAGATAAACCCCTAGCCAAACTAACCAAAGGGTGAAGAAACAGTATCGAAATTAACAAAATTGGAAATGAAAAGGGAGACACAGCAACAGAAAACAGAGAAATGGAGGAAATTCAAAAAATCATCAGATCCTACCATAAAAGACTATATTCAACAAAACTGGAAAATCTAGATGAAATGATAGTCTTCTAGACAGATATCACATCTGACAAAGTGGGGAGGACGTATTGGATATGGAACAGTTGGCGAGTGGACAGTGGTGGTGGTGAACAAAATATGGAGTGTTTTATCAATTAATTAATTGATAAAAGAAAGCTTAAGCTTTACACCTGATTTAGTCTTTGAAGTTGTTTGTAAATGACATCCTTTGAGCTATATTTCAGAAACCAAAAAATCATATGTATATCATTTTAAAGATACTTAGGATCCCCCATTCTCTCTGTGAACATCCCCGTTTAAACTTAAAGCTTATAAAATAATCTGTCTCCATCTTTGCTTAATAAATTATATTATGCTTCAAAAAATGTCAAAGTAACACTTTCTTTCCTCCTGGGGCAACCATTGAGAACATTTCTTATTGATTTTACTTTAGGTTTAATGCTTTTGAAGCATCCAATTCATAATTCAGGTATTTTTATTTTAAGTGGAAAGAATTATATTGTACAAAGTCTTTAAATTTTGACATTGTTTTTATTATATGTCTATGGCTCCTGTTCTGCATGCATACATGTCTATGCAACATGCACACGCAATGCCTGCAGGGAACAGGGGAGGTGTTAGATTCCCCTAACTACAGTTAAAGATACCTATGAGTAATGTAACCATGTATGTGCTGGAATCTAACCTCGAAGAGCCAGTGCTTGTAACTACTGAGTCACCTCTCCAAGTCTGTATATTACAAATTCTTAAGGGATGTAAGATTTATATTGGAAAATACAATTTTGAAGTTGTAGAAACACATTTAAAAGTAATGTTATATTTATTTTTGGGAATTCAATATAATTTCTTCTGATCATCTTCATCTTCCTTCTCTGCTTTCTCCCATATTCTATTCTACCTCCCCTAAAACTCAACATTGTGAATTCCACCCCCTCCCACTGTTTCTGTCTGTCTGTCTGTCTGTCTGTCTTTATCTATATAACTCACTTTTTCTCACAATCTAATTAAAATGTGAGTAAAAGCCAGGTATGGTGACTCACATCTTTAATCTCAGTACTCAGGAGATAGAGGCAGATAGATCTCTGTGAGTCTGTGGTCAACTTCATCATATCAAGTTCAAGGACAGCCAGTGGTAATAGAGAGAACTTGTCTCAAAAAACAAAAAGCAAAGCAAAACAACAACAGTTGATCAAGTTCAGTATCTGTTAGCTTTGGCATGGGTCCTAACCTTGAGTGAAGTGGATATGCCAGTATCCCACCAAATAAACTGATTTTTCTTCTCCCAATAGCAAACAAATTACAATAACCCTTTAGCTAGGAATGGAATGTCCTGACCTCTTTCCCCTCCTCTATGTTAGGATTTTATCTGGCTTGAGATTGTGCAGGCCTTTTGTAGACTGTCATGACCTCTGTGAGTTAATATATGCATCTGCCCTGCTGTTCTGGGAAATACTGGCTCCTTTAAGTCATTCCCCATCTCCGAATCTTAACTACCTGTCTTAGTTAAGATTTTATTGCTGTGAAGAGACACCATGACCAGTGCAACTCTTATAAAGGAAAGCATTTAATTGGGGTTGGCTTACAGCTTTGGAGGTTTAGTCCATTCTTGACATGGTAGGAAATGTAGTGGTGTGCAGGTAGACGTGGTGCTGGTGAAGGATGAAAGTTCTACATGTTGATCTGCGGGCAGCAGGAGAGACTGAATGTTACACTGTTTGTTACACTAACTGTAGCTTGAGCATAGGAGACATCAAAGTCAGCCTCCACAGTGACAGCCTTCCTCCAACAAGGCCACACCCAAGAGTGCCACTCCCCATGGAACAAGAATTCAAACCCACAAATCTATGGAGACCATTCATATTCAAACCACCACACCATTTTTCCAACAACTCTTCCTTATATATCCCTTAAAAGAAGAATGTGATAAAGACAACTAATTTAAGGCTAAGTCTAACAAGTACCCAGACCTTAGTACAACTGACTCCATTGTGGAAGTACTATTCAGGCCATAAAATTTAGCATATAGACAGCATCAGGCAAAATGAAAACAAAGGCCTAATCCTTCCAAGTTTATACTTCTGGGAAAATCTCTAAATGCAACAACTTGCTTTTGACTTTTGTAGTTCCACTTCTGGCTAATTGTTCATGTTCACTGAAATATATCTTCACAGGATATGGTTTTTTTTTTGTGCATAAAAGTTCAGCCTGACAAAGGTTGGGGGCTACACTGAAACCCTGAACACTGGTATAGTTACTAGCCAGTTAATAAAGACTTTCTATTGGCTTTAACCTGTGTCTGAGTAGTCTCTGGTAGATTCCCCACAACACTCAAAGTCTCTTGGGTCTGCTCATTGACAAGCGGTGGGTCTCCATGTTAACTGCCATCTATTTGAGGAGAATCTTCTCTGATGAGGGTTTGTGGATGTAGCAATAAGTAATTGAGGATCATTTTATTGTTGTGTCCTGTTGACAGTAGGAACACAGATCACATGATGCAAGGCAGTGTGAGATGACCATGGTGTTGACAGTCATGGACTCTTAGCACTTTAAACTTTAACTTCCCAATGCTCTCATGAGTTGCCTTGTTCATGGCGTCTTATCACAAGCAATGGCAAATTAACCAAGATAACAGTACATACCTGAGTCATAGAACATGAATAAGTGAAGTGGGTACTGACCTGGTATTTTCATTCCTTCTGGCTAGACTTCATGGTGCTGGAAGGTAATATAAATGCTACTAGAGGTGAAGAGTGACTGTCAAGCTTATCCACTTGGAAAACCAGTGAAATACAATAACAACCTACCTGGTGTGAGATGCGCCCTGATGCAGTACTGACATGGTAGCTATGGATTTATGCAACCATTTTACAGCCCAGGTTTAAGGCCCAGTTCATGAGGTGCAAGTCATACCTGACACTATTAACCAGACTGACAACCTGTGACTAGGTAGGGTATAATAACTAAGAGAAAGCCTATTATTACAAACTTACTAAATGAACATAGCATTAAATGATTTCTAATGGCTTATTGCTTTGCCTGTATATCAGTGTATCTTTCAATCCTCATCAAGGAAGCTCTTTCTTTCAGTAGATAGCAACACACACAGAGACCCACAAATAACATGTGGGAGATAAGAGCATTCATTGTAGGCATAAATTTTTCTCAACTTATTTTAATAAGTGCTCAGCCTCCCCTCTAGCCCATTAACAACCACAGGTAGTGGAAAAGAAAAGGTATTAGGACACTGGGGAAGCAGCCCTGTTTAGAAAGAGTTCTTTGGGGGCAAGTTCAATCTTTGTTTTCATAATATCAGCAGTTCAGTCCAGTAGCAAACAGTAAATATGAACCAAGAGCTGCAGTCCAATCACCATACACAAACCAGAAACTGCAGTTCAGTTCAGAAGATGCAAGGTTCACCAGCCAGCCTGAGGTGTTCTCTCTATGGCATCAGTACAAGGGGATCTCAGCATCACAATGTAAGGTGAACCAATACATGTGTATCATTAGTAAAGAATAGTGAGGCGGAGCAAAGCGAACCAGTGCTTGAGCTCCCGTTGTCTGTGGGGTCATATTTATATTCCTTATGAATATCATGTGTCCTTTTACAAGATTACTATAGCAAAAATCCTTTCATCTGTGTCTGCTTCAGAAAAACCTTCTTTCACATGTGTGCTTTAGCAAAATATCCTTGCACCTGTGTTATCCAGCAAAAAGTCAAGTGACATAACTGGCTTTCCAAAGAAACCAGAAGTTTCCACTTCACTTCATGTAGTGATGTGTATATTAGAGGCTGACTTTAATAAATGTCTGGCTGTAAATGAAATGTGCAGCAAACCCTTTATGTCTGACTTGACTGAAGTATTTCAGCAAAGCCTTTGCCATGTTTGGGTTAATCAGTAGAGCCTGAGAAATTGTTATGAGACTGAACCTTGAAGAAATGTTGTCTTTCTAGAAAGTCGTATGTGGTCCTACATGAGAATTTGTAGCTGCACTAATCTTGTTCCTGAGACACTCCTGGCAGACCTGGAGTTCCTACTTTTGATTATGGATGGCCATGGTCAAAAGGGACTGAGATTTGTAGTGTTGTCTGCTCTTATGAGCAACAAAGGGCAAGATAACTTTGGTAGCTGGAACCTTTTGCAGCCCCAATTAACCTTGTATGATGTTTGGATAAAGTAACTGGAGTGAGTTAGCTGGGTATCAGTCTTCCCTGGGAGGTGGTACCCCTCTGCTTCTTCAGATAAATGATGGCTTAGCATCTTGGTGAGCTTCTCTCTCTACTATGGCACCTACAACCAACATCCATCAATAGTTTCAAATTGCTCATTCCTAAATAGGAAATCCATATCACACCCCTTCCCTCAAGACTCGAGGATTACTTAGGAAGTGGGACTAGAAAGACTCTTACGAGCCAAAGGTGATGGATATTTCCAAAGAAGCTAAGTTTGGGGCACAACAGAACCCATGCACATGTTAATTTACAGCATTACAAGATGAGGGCAGGTTCAAGTCAGACAAAAATCCCAGTGTAGAAAAAGAGAGTAAGCACATAGGCCCACCAATAACTAGAAATGTAGTGGAATTTGATAGCCGATTGGGAAAATGGAATAGTGTTTGTTAATCTGTGACCTCTGTTATACTGACCACACTGTAGGACTGGTGTGCTGTCAAGCTGCTAGTGTATGCTCTCATCAGTTTCTTTTGAGGCACTTACATCTGTGAGTTTTGCTCTTAGCACTGCTTTCATTGTGTCCTAAAAGCCCAGAATACCCAAGACCACATGAAGCTCAAGAAGAAGGAAAACCAATGAGTGGATGCTTTGGTCCTTATTAGAAGGGGGAACAAAATACTCGCAGGAAGAAATACAGAGACAAAGTGTGGAGCTTGAGGAACTTGAGGTTCCTATCATACAGATTTTTCACTTGTTTGGTTAGAGTCACACCAAGATACTTTATTTTGTTTGTGGCTATTGTGAAGGGGGTCATTTCCCTAATTTCTTTCTCAGCCTGTTTATCCTTTGAGTATAGGAAGGCTACTGATTTGCTTGAGTTGATTTTATAACCAGCCACTTTGCTGAAGTTGTTTATCAGAGGTAGGAGTTCTCTGGTAGAATATGTGGGGTCACTTAATTATACAATTATATCATCTGCAAATAATGATACTTTGACTTCTTCCTTTCCAACTTGAATCCATTTTACCCTCTTTTCTTGTCTAATACCTCTGGCTAGTACTTTGAGTACTGTATTGAACAGGTAGGGAGAGAGTGGACAGCCTTGTCTTGTCCCTGATTTCAGTGGGATTGCTTCAAGTTATCCTCCATTTTGTTTGATGTTGGCTACTGGCTTGCTGTATATTGCTTTTATTATGTTTATGTATCGACCTTAAATTCCTGTTCTTTCCAAGACCTTTAACAAGAAAGGATGCTGAATTTTGTCAAATATTTTTTCCAGCATCTAATGAAATGACCATGTGATTTTTTTCATTGAGTCTGTTTATGTAGTAGATTACGTTGATGGATTTCCATATATTGAACCATCCCTGAATTCCTGGGATGAAGCCTACTTGATTATGGAGAATGATTTTTTTTGATGTGGTCTTAGATTAAGTTGGCAAGAATTTTATTGAGTATATTTGCATTGATATTCATAAGGGAAATTGTTCTAAAGTTTTCTTTCTTTGTTGGATCTTTGTGTGGTTTTGGTATCAGCGAAATTGTGGCTTCATAGAACGAGTTGGGTAGTGTTCCTTCTGTTTCTATTTTGTGGAATAGTTTGAAGAGTATTTGTGTTAGGTCTTCTTTGAAGGTCTGATAGAATTCTGCACTAAAACTATCTGGTCCTTGTGTTTTTTGGTTGGGAGACTGTCAATGACCATTTCTCTTTCTTTAGGGGTTATGGGCCCTTGTAGATGGTCTATTTGATCCTGATTAAACTTTGGTATTTGGTATCTGTCTAGAAAATTGTCCATTTCATCCAGATTGTCCACTTCTGTTGAGTATAGGCTTTTGTTGGTACTGATAATTTTTTGAAATTCCTCAGTTTCTGTTGTTATTTCTCCATTTTCATTTCTGATTTTGTTAATTTGGATTTTGTCTCTGTTCCCTCTGGTTAGTCTGGCTAAAGGCTTATCTATCTTGTTGATTTTTTCAATGAACCAGCTCCTGGTTTTGTTGATTCTTTGTATAGTTCTTTTTGTTTCATCTTGGTTGATTTCAGCCCTGGGTTTGATGATTTCCTGCCTTCTACTCCTCTTGGGTGTATTAGCTTCTTTTGTTTTAAAGCTTTCATGTGTGCTGTCAATCTGCTAGTGTATGCTCTCTCCAGCTTCTTTTTGGAGGCATTCAGTGCTGTGAGTTTTCCACTTAGCACTGCTTTCATTGTGTCCCATAAATCTGGGTATGTTGTGTCTTCATTTTCTAAAAGGTTTCAATTTGTTTTCGTACTTATTCCCTGACCAAGGTATCATTGAGTAGAACATTGTTCAGTTTCCATGTGTATGTGGGCTTTCTATTGTTTTTGCTGCTATTGAAGACCACCCTTACTCCATAGTTATCTGATAGGAGGAATGGAATTAGATTGTTCTTCTTATATCTGTTGGGGTCTCTGTTCTGACTAATTATATAGTCAATTTATAAGAAGGTACCATCAGGTGCTAAGAAGAAGGCATATTCTTTTGCTTTGGGATGAAATGTTCTATAGCTATTTCTTAAATCCATTTGGTCCAAAACTTTAATTAGTTTCACTTTGTCTCTGTTTACTTTGTGTTTTCCTGATCTGTCCATTGAGGGGAGTGGGTTGTTGAAGTCACACACAATTATTGTGTGGGTTATGATGTGTGCTTTAAGCTTTAGTAAAGTTTCCTTTATGAGTGAGGGTGCCCTTGTACTTGGAGCATAAATGTTCAGAATTGAGAGTTCTTTCTGGTAGATTTTTCCTTTGATGAGTATAAAGTGTCCTTCTGTGTCTTTTTTTGATGACTTTTGGTTGAAAGTCTATTTTATTGGATATTAAAATGGCTACTCCTGCTTGTTTCCTGGGACCATTTGCTCAGAAAACTGCTTTCCAACCTTTTATTCTGAAGTAGTGTTTGTCTTTGACACTGAGATGTGTTTTCAGTATGCAGAAAAATGTTGAATCTTTTTTTACATTTCTAGTCTATGTCTTTTTATTGGGGAATTGAGAACATTGATGTTAAGAGACATGACGGAATAGTGATTGTTGTTTCCTGTTATTTTTGTCATAATTTTTGTTTGTGTGTTTATCTTCTTTTGGGTTTGTTGAAAGAAGATTAATTTCTTGCTTTTTCTAGTGTGTAGTTTTCCTCCTTTTGTTGGTTTTATTCCATTCATTATCATTTGAAGGACTGGATTTGTGGAAAGATACTGTGTAAATTTGTTTTTGTTATGAAATACCTAGGTTTCTCCATCTAGGGCAACTGAGAGATTTGCTGGATATAGAACAGTTTGGTTAGGCATTTGTGTTCCCTTAGGGTCTGTATGACATCTGCCCAGGCTCTTCTGGTTTTCATAGTGAGAAGTCCAGTGTAATTGTGATAGGTCTGCCCTTATTTGTTACTTGACCTTTTTCCCTTACTGCTTTTAATATTCTTTGTTTGCTTAGAACATTTGGTGTTTTAATTATTATGTGATGGGAGGAATTTCTTTTCTGGTCAAATCTATTTGGAGTTCTGTAAGCTTCTTGTATGTTCAAAGGCATCTCTTTCTTTAGGTTAGGGAAGTTTTCTTCTATAATTTTATTGAAGACATTTACTGGCCCTTTAAGTTGGAAATCTTCAGTCTCTTCTATACCTATAAACCTTAGGTTTGTTCTTCTCATTGTGTTCTGGATTTCCTGGATGTTTTGGGTCAGGAGCTTTTTGTATTTTTCATTTTCTTTGACTGTTGTATCAATGTTTTCTATGGTATCGCCTGCATTCAAGATTCTTTCTTATATCTCTTGTATTCTGTTGTTGATGCTTGGATCCATGACTACTGACTTATTTCCTAGGTTTTCTATGTCCCAAGTTGTTTCCCTTTGTGATTTCATTATTGTTTCTACCTCCATCTTTATATTCTGGATGTCTTTGTTCAATTACTTCACCTGTTTTTGCTGTGTTTTCCCTTAGTTCTTCAAGGACTTCTTCCTATTTACTTGTGTTCTCCTATATTTCTTTGAGGGAGTGATATATGTCCTTCTTGAAGCCCTGCTGCCATTCTGTGTGCAGTTTAGCTGTGGATGAATTTAAGAAGCCTTCCCAGCATATCTGTCTGTGGGATGGAGTCACCTCCAGTGAGGATGCCAAGACACCATAACCTGAGACAGAGAGGGAGGTACAAAGAACCTGTCAATATTCCCATTTGCCAGCCTACTTGTGCAGACCATGGTCTTATCAGATATTTTGTCTCATGTCTCCTAATACATTTCCTTTCTTATTTTCTCTATACTTCACACACATTTACTATTTTCTATTCTTTATCTTAGCATGTGTTCTAGCAAGTATTCTACATGTATTGGTGTAGGACCCCATCTTCTTATCTTTTCACAAGTATTTCCATTGACAACCTGTCCTCTACATTTGATTGCAGATATTTTTTGCCCTGGCCAAGGCAGTGCACAGTCTCACTTGTATTCTTTACAAGGTACTGATGACATTAAAGCTCCTTTCTCCAGTCATCCCTATCAAAGTATGTTCTCTTTCCAGTGTGGTCAGAAATGTTACAACTAAGTTCTGAGCTTCCACCTTAGCTTTGCAGACTGCCTAGGTCTATGCTTGTCTTGACAGGCACTGATGTCACCATCAAATGGAAGAGTCTTGTGCTGGACACAGCAGCTCCGTTTAAAAGGTCAGTTACTTTCACATCTACGAATCTGTCATTTCAAGCTCTCCTCGCTTTTGAGGTTGCTGACTTGTCATCTGATGTCATTCTCACAGAGCTATCTTGGAGGGAGGGTTGGCAATCTATAGTTGTAACATGTAAGACTCGTTCTGGGGTTCACGTGTTTTTGTGATTAGATATTTTCTTTATTTACACTTCAAATGTTATCCCCTTTCCTTGTTTCCCCTCTGAAAACCCCCATCCCATCCCCTCTTCCCGTGGTCACCAACCCACCCACTCCTGCTTCCCTGTACCGGCATTCTCCTACACTGGGTCATTGAGCCCTCAGAAAACCAAGGGCCTCTCTTACCATTGACCATCTGCTAATATGTGACTGAAGCCATGGGTCTCTTCATGTGTACTCTTTGGTTGGTGATTTAGTCCCTGGGAGTTTTGGGGTTACTGGTTGCATCATATTGATGTTCCTCCTATGGGGATACAAACCCCTTCAGCTCCTTGGGTCCTTTCTCTAGCTCCTCCATTGGAGAATATCTTGACTATGACGTGTTTTTGTGTGGTTCCTCCCTGGTCATGTCTATTCACAGTGTATTTGTGAATAGCATTGACTCTAGTTCTGTTGGTTGACTTGTCAGTGCCTGTAGACTTTCTCACATTGCTCTTGGTTTGGTTGGGTGTCCCAAATATCTGGACAAACTCATCCCTTTCTTTACATATTCCTCAAAGTATGGTAGTCTTTATGTCATCTCCCAGTCTAGAAATTCCTTCTCAGCATCATCTCATCTGCTTCAGTTTTCAGCCATGCTTCTGACTTGATTGAGTGGGTCTGTCACCTGCATAATTTCTGTTTGCTCCCAGAGCTCCAACTTCCTTTCCAACTCTCTCACAAAGGAGAAAGTTGGCAAGGAAAGTTATCCACTCGATTGCTGGGCCTTTCATCCACTCTGCCAGTTTTCTCATCTGGGGCCTGAAATGGTCTGCTTACTTCTTTCATTAATTTGGGTCCTGCACAAGGCTGTGGATCCTCTGAACACTAAGACTCTAAAATGTTTTTCATAAATTTCACACACACAAAAACACACACACACACACACACACACACACACACCCTTTCCTTGATTCTATTTCTATTTGTTCTAGTGTTCTATTTGGAGGTGTGATGACAGTGAATATTTTCTCATTCATGTGCGCAGGCGTGTGTGTGTGTGTGTGTGTGTGTGTGTGTGCATGCATTTTTGAATGTGCATGTGTTTGTGTGTTTGCACATTGTTGGGTGGATGTTTCTGTCTGGTTTTTAACTCATTTTCTTCATTAATTTCACCTCTTTTATTGTTTCTGTCCGGTTGTTGTTCTCAGCTGAATTTGTTTCCTATACATTGTGTGGAGTGTGGAGGGAGAGCAAGAACAGCAGATGCAGTGATTGACAGCCCGCCCAACTTAACCTGAAGTAGAACAATTGTGCTTCACCTGTGGCCCCAGTCAGGTCCAGGTCCAGTGGAAGTAGAGAGCTTTTGTCTAGGCAAGCTTTTGTCCAGACTGCACCCAGTTTAAAAGCAAAGGTCTCATGTTCCTTTGACTCTGCATTCCTAGCCAGTGAATGGTAGGGAAGTTTACTTTGTTCAGGAGATTTACAGAGACTCAGCCTCATGCTCTGGTGTCCTGTTTCTGCTTTGTCTCCACAGTCAGGGCTGCCTTGACACATCCAGACCCAAGGCACATCCCTGCAGCTGGGCCAGTTTACCTGACCATGGATTGTATGTATTGGCTTGTGTTCACATCTGTGCACAGAGGAGGCCAAGGGCATTTTCAGCTTTCTAAATTTTTAATGAAAGTGTTCTGGGTGAATTAGATTCCTCCCCATTCATAGCGGAATGACAGTGGGCCTAGGTCTCATGGACGTGACATGATTTGTACAAGGAACCTATCCTGTCTGTCTTGTGGCTAGGAGGTTCAATGTATTTGGGTCCATCCTTGTTCCTGTTTGGATCCACCGCCATATCTAGGGTCTTGATCTGACAAGATAGCCTTGGAATAAGGATCTTCTTAAGGGTATAGATTTCATCCTGCCTATGGTGAGCATGTAACTGAGCCTGGGTGGTTAAGGTTGCCCTGGAATGCTGGCTGGCTTGATTGACTCTAGCACACATCTCAGCTGGACTGGAACAGAGGCACTGAGCTGCTCTGTGGGCCCCAGCCAAAACCTAGGTCCACAGTGCTGCTTCTGATGTGCAAATATGTATCATTCTGTGACTACATCTCTTTGCTTTTATCTCTCAGGATACTTCAGGATCTATTCAAATTTTCATGTCTGTATCTCCCCAACATGTATCAGTTTTATTTATAAATAAGGCAGCTATGAACATGGTAGAGCATGTGTCCTTGTAACATGTAGGAGCACCTTCTGGGTATATGTCCAGGAGTGGTATAGATCAGTCCTCAGGTAGTACTATGTCTAATTTTCTGAGGAATCACCAAACTGATTTCTAGAGTGGTTTTTCCAGCTTGCAATCCCACCAACAATGAAGAAGTGTTCCTCTTTCTCCACATCCTCTCCAGCATCTGCTGTCTCCTGAGTTTTTTCATCTTAGCCATTCTGACCAGTGTAAGGTGGAATCTCACTGTTGTTTTGATTTGCATTTCCCTGATAACTAAGGATGCTGAACATTTTTTTAGGTGCTTTAGAGCCATTTGAGTTTCCTCGGTTGAGAATTCCATGTTTAGCTCTGTACCCCATTTTTAATAGGGTTATTTGACTCTCTGGACACTAACTTCTTGAGTTCTTTGTATACACTGCATATTAGCCCTCTATCAGATGTAGGATTGGTAAAGGTCTTTTTCCAATTTGTATGTTGTCGTTTTGTCCTATTGACTATGTCCTTTGCCTTACAGAAGCTTTATAGTTTTATGAGGTTCCATTTGCCGATTCTTGTTCTTCGAACATAAGCCATTGGTGTTCTGTTCAGGAACTTTTCCCTGTGCTCATGTGTTCAAGATCCGTCCCCACTTTCTCCTCTATAATCTTCAGTGTGTCTGGTTTTATGTGTAGATCATTGATACACTTGAGCTTGAACTTTGTGCAAGGAGATAGGAATGAGTCAATTTGCATTTTTCTGCATGCAGACCTCCAGTTGATCCAGTACCATTTGTAAAAAATGCTGTCTTTTTTCCACTGGATGTTTTTAGCTCCTTTGTCAAATATCAAGTGACACTACATGTGTAGGTTCTTTTCTGAGTCTTCTATTCTATTCCATAGATTTTCCTGCCTATCTGCATGCCAATACTAAACAGTTTTTATCACTATTGTTCTGTAGTAGAGCTTGAGGTGAGGGATGGTGATTCCTGAAGATCTTTTGTTGTAGAGAATAGTTTTTGCTATCCTGGATTTTTTGTTATTCCAGATGAATATGAGAATTGCTCTTTCTAAATCTATGAAGAATTGATTTGGGATTTTGATGTGGATTGCATTGAATCTGTGGATTGTTTTCGGCAAAATGGCCATTTTTACTATATTGATCCTGCCAATCCATGAACATGGGAGATCTTTCCATCTTCTGAGATTTTCTTCGATTTCTTTCTTCAGGGGCTCAAAGTTCTTCTCATATAGACACTTCACTTGCTTCTTCAGGTTCACACCTAGGTGTGAAATATTATTTGGGACTCTTGTGAAGGGTGTCATTTCCCTAATTTCTTTCTCATCTTGTTTATCCTTTGAGTAGAGGAAGGCTACTGATTTGCTTGAGTTAATTTTATATCCAGCCACTTTGCTGAAGTTGTTTATCAGCTTTAGGAGTTCTCTGGTGGAAGTCTTGGGGTCACTTAAGTATTCTATCATATCATCTGCAAATAGTGACATTTTGACTTCTTCCTTTCCAATTTGTATACCTTTGACCTCCTTTTGCTGCCTGATTGCTCTGGCTAGGACTTCAAGTACTATATTGAATAGATAGGGAGAGAATGGGCAGCCTTGCCTGGTCCCTGATTTAGTGGGGACTACTTCAAGTTTTTCTCTGTATAATGTGATCTTAGCTACTGGTTTGCAGTATATTGCTTTCACTATGTTTATGCCTTGTATTCCCAATCTCTCCAAGACTTTTATCATGAAGGGATGCTGGATTTTGTCAAAAGACTTTTCAGCATCTAATGCAATGACCATGTGGGTTTTTTTTTCCTTTAGTTTGTTTATATAGTGGATTATATTGATGGATTTCTGTATATTGGACCATCCCTGCATCTCTAGTATGAAGCCTACTTGGTCATGGTGAATTATAGTTTTGATGCATTCTTGGATTCGGTTGGCCAAGATTTTGTTCAATATTTTTGCATCAATGTTCATGTAATATTCCTTGAGTTTCTATGTTGTGGAAACAATTGAAGGGTATTGGTATTAACTCTTCTTTGAAAATCTGATAGAATTCCCTGATAAACCCATCTGGTCCTCCCCCCCCCCTTTTTTTGATGGGAGACTATAAATGACTGCTTCTATTTCCTCAGGACTTATGGGACTATTTAGATGTTTTATCTGATCCTGTTTTAATGTTGGCACCTGATATGTATTTAGAAAGTTGTTCATTTCATCCAGGTTTTCAAACCTTGTTGAGTATAAACTCATGTAGTAGAATCTGATGATTTTTTGAATTTCCACAGTTTCTGTTGTTATGTCTCCCTTTTCATTTCTGATTTTATTAATTTGGATACCATCTCTGTGACATCTGGTTAGTCTGACTAAAGGTTTATCTATCTTGTTGATTTTTTTCAAAGAACTAGCTCCTTGTTTTTTTTGATTTTTTGCATAGCTCTTTTTGTTTCTGTTTGGTTGATTTTGGCCCTAAGTTTGATTATGTCCTGCTGTCTATTCCTCTCGGGGGTATTTGCTTCCTTTTGTTCTAGAGCTTTCAAGTGCACTGTCAAGCTGTTAGTGTAAGCTCTCTCCATTCTCTTTTTGAAGGCACACAGAGCTATGAGTTTTCCTCTTAGTACTGCTTTCATTGTGTCCCATAAATTTTGGTATGATGTGTCTTCATTTTCATTAAATTCTAAAAAATCTTTAATTTATTTCTTTATTTCTTTTTTGACCAAGCTATTATTGAGAAAAGCAAAGTTCATGTTTATGTGTGTTTTCCATTGCTTTTGTTTGAGCTTAAGACCAGCCTTAGGCTGTGGTGATCTGATAAGGTACATGGAATAATTTCAATATTTCTGTATCTGTTGAGGCTCGTTTTGCAACCAATTATATGATTAATTTTGGAGAAGATACTATGAGGTATTGAGAAGAAGGTATATTCCTTTGCTTTAGGGTGGGATGTTCTATAAATATCTGTTAGATCCATTTGTTTCATAACTTCAGTTAGTTTCACTGTGTCTCTGTTTAGTTTCTGATTCCATGATTTGTGCATTTTTGAAAGTGGGGTGTTGAAGTCTCCCACTATTATTGTGTGGGGTGCAATGTGTGCTTTGAACTTTATTAAAGTTTCTTTTATGAATGTGGGTGCCCTTGCGTTTGGATTGAGTGTTCATCTTGGTAGACTTTTCCTTTGACCAATATGAAATGTCCCTCCTTATCTTTTTTGACAACTTTTGGTTGAAAGTCAATTTTATCTGATATAAGAATGGCCATTCCAGCTTTTTTCTTAGGACCATTTGCTTGGAAAATTGTTTTCCAATCTTTGACTCTTAAAAAGTGACTGTCTTTGTCACTGAGATGGGTTTCTTGAATGCAGGAAAACATTGGGTCCTGTTTACATATTCAGTCTATTAGTCTATGTCTTTTTATAGGGGCATTGAGACCATTGATATTAAGAGATATTAAGGAAAAGTGATTGTTGTTTACTGTTATCTTCTTAGTTAAAGGCAAAATTCTGGTTGAGTATCTGTTTTTTATTGATTTTTCTACAGTGTAGTTTCCTGCCTTGTGTTGGTATTTTCCACCCATTATCCTTTGCAGAGCTAGATTTGTGGAAAGATATTGTATAAATTTGTGTAGAGTAGGGCCACTGATTCATTTGAGTTAATTTTATATCCAGCCCCTTTGCTGAAGTTGTTTATCATCTTTAGGAGTTCTCTGGTGGAATTTTTGGGGTCAGTTAAGCATAATATCATCTCATTGGCAAATAGTGATATTTTGACTTTTTCCTTTCCAATTTGTATCTCTTCAACCTCTTTTCATTGTCTAAATGCTCTAGCTAGGCCTTCACATACTATATTTAATAGGTAGGGAGAGAGTGGATAGCCTTGTCTAGTCCCTTATTTTAGTGTGGTTGCTTTCAAGTTTCTCTCCATTTAGTTTGATGTTGGCTACTGGCTTGTTGTATATTGCCTTTACTACATTTAGGTATGGGCCCTGAGTTTCTGATCTTTCCAAAACTTTTTTCATGAAGGCGTGTTGGATTTTGTCAAATTTTCTCTCAGTGTCTACCGAAATGGTCATATGGTCATGAGTTTGATTATAGAGTGGATTACCTTGATGGACTTCCTTATATTGAACCATCGCTGCATCCCTGGGTATGGGACCTTGTAATGTAGTCTGTAGCCTGGTTGAGCAAGGCTTACTCTGGAGACCCAGTAGAACGTTCTACAAGGGACAGAACCCATGAGCCATGCTCCTAGACTGCTGATTCAACTCCATAATCCTGTGGCTATCAGTCATGTATGGGCACGCCCCAGGCCCCTAGCATTCTAGCTGGACTCCACCCCTACAGTCACCTGGCTACATCCAGGCTTTCTCCACCCCATGGTTACCTGGTAACCTAGCCTCCTATAAAAGGCTTCTTGCCCCTCCTCACTCTCTCAGCTCTGTTGCCTCTCTCTGCCCTTCCTTGTGTCTCTCTTGTCTTTCCCCTTGTCTCCCTGTTTCCCCTCTTTCCACAAGGTCATGACCAGCTCTCATCCCTCTATCATCTCTTTTTCTCTTTACTTCTCTATCTCTTTCTACTTTTCTATAATAAAGCATTGAAACTATGAGCTGTCTCTTCTTATCAAAACCCGCTGTGTAAGAACATGGAGCAGGCCTCAGCATTTCCAGCACCAGGGAAGGACCCAGCCTTTTCTCAGCCAAGCCTTCTCAACAAGTACCTGGGAGGTCCATGCCAGAATGGCACCGCCTTCTGAGCAAGAACCGCCCCCTCCCCACTAGCCAGGCAGTCTCTCCCTCCACAGGTATTCGGGCACCCACCATCCTTACCTTGGTGCAGTGCACGGGCGTAGCCAGTGTTCCCCTGTGCAGGCCTTGTCCACCAGTGTTTCTCCTATGTGGGCTTTGCCCACGAGTGTTTCTCCTATGTGGGCCCCGCCACTGCCCCTGCTTTTTTTCTCTCCCACACCTGGCATAAAACCTATTTTATCATGATGAGCAATCTTTTTTGAAGAGCTGTTGGATTCATTTTGTGAAAATTTTATTGAGTATTTTTGCATAGATATTCATAAGGGAAATTGGTCTAAAGTTCTCTTTGTTGTGTCTTTGTGTGGTTTAGGTATCAGAGTAATTGTGGCTTCATAAAACAAATTGAGTAGTGCATCTTCTGTTTCTATTTTGTGGAATAGTTTGAAGATTATTGGTCTTCGGTCTTCTTTGAAGGTCTGAGAGAACTGCACTAAACCCATCTGGTCCTGGGCTTTTTTTGGTTGGGAGATTATTAATGGCTGCTTCTATTTCTTTAGGGGTTATGGGATTTGTGGAAAGATTTTTTTTGTCATAAAACATCTTGGTTTCTCCATCTATGGCAACTGTTTTTCTGCTGGGTATAGTAAGTAGCCTTCTTGTATGTTTATGGGGATCTCTTTCTTTATGTTAGGAACATTTTCTTCTATGATTTTGTTGAAGATATTTACTGGCCCTTCAAGTCTGGAATCTTCACTCTTCTATACCTATAATCCTTAAGTTTGATCTTCTCATTATGTACTGGATTTCTTGGATTTTCTGGGTAAGGAGTTTTTTTTGCATTTTACATCTTCTTTGACTATTGTGTCAATGTCTTCTATGATATCTTCTAAGACTGAGACTCTCTTCTATCTCTTGCTTTCTATTGGTGGTGCTTACATTTGTGACTATCTCTTTCCAAGGTTTTCCATCTTCGGGGTTGTCTTCCTTTGTGTTTTCTTTAATGCGTCTATTTCCATTTTTAGATCCTGGATGCTTTTTCCAACTTCTTCACCTGTTTGGTTGGGTTTTACTGTAATTCTTTAAGAAATTTATTTGCTTCCTTTTTAAGGGCTTCTACTTGTTTACCTGTGTTCTCCTGTACGTCTTTAAATGAGTTATTTATGTCCTTCTTAAATTCCTCTATCATATTCATGAGATCTTGCTTTTCAGGAATCCAAGGCTTGGTGTGGTAGGAGAACTGGGTTCTGTTCTAGTCAAGCAGCATTGGTTTCTGTTGCTTATGTTCTTATGCTTGCCTCTTGCCATTTGGTTAGCTCTAGTGCCTACTACCTTTGCGGTCTCTGACTGGAGCATATCCCTGCTGTGATTCTGGTTGTGTCAGAATTCCTTGGAGTCCAGCTGTCTCCATGATCCTGTCACTCTGTGATCTTGAGATCCTGAGATTCTGAGATCTTGAGTGTGTCAGAATTCCTAGGAGTCAAGCTGCCTCTGGGATACTGAAATCCTGGTTTGACTGAGCTCCTGAGATCCTGTTGTGTAGGAGCTCTTGGAAGGTAAGCTTTCTCTGGGTGTTGCAGGAGTGGGTGGGGAGCCAAAGTCCTGGGTCTGCTCCAGGCAAAGATGCAAGCCGAAAGCAACCCATGCCCCTGGCTGGGTGGCAGTTCGCACTTCCCTGGTTTCTTTGGGGGGTCCTAGTTACTCCAGGTGATGGGGCAGATGTAGACTCAACTGTAGTCTTGGGTGTGTCAGAGCTTCTGAGAGTTGAGCTTCCTCTGTGATCCTGTAATTTTGGGTGTGTCAGAGCACCTGGGTGTTGAGCTTCATCTGGGAATTGTAGGAGTAGGTATAGAGCCAGCACCCCAGGTCTGCTCCAGGCACAGGTTCAAACCAGCCCTTTGATTCATTTTCATTCAGGAGAAAGTTGCTTAGTTTTCAAGAGTTCCTTAACTTTCTGCTATTTCTATTACTGTAATCTAAATAGAATTGATGATGGACTGATAAGATGTAGGAAATTATTTCAGTATTCTTGTATCTGTTAAGACTTGTTTTTTGTCTGAATATGTGTTCCCTTTGAAGAAATGAGGTAATGAGAAGAAGGCATATTCTTTGTGGTTGTTTGTTGCTCTTTTTGTTTTTTTGCCAAATGTTCTGTAAATACCTGTTGTGTCCTTTTGGTTTATGATGACTGTTAACTTCACTATTTTTCTGTTAATTTGTCTGTGAATGATTTGTCCATTAGTGCAGATTTCTCCCACTATGATTGGGTAGGGGTCAATAGGTTTTTATTTCTCCCACTGTGATTGGGTAGGGGTCAATAGGTCATTTAAGGCTTCAGAGTGCTTCTTTTACAAATTTGGGGGGATTTATGTCTGTGCATAGATGTTAAGAATTGTAATGCCCTCCTGATCAATTCTGTCTTTGATGAGTATGTAGTGTCCTCTCCTGTCAGAAATCAGTCCAAGAAATGGATTGTGATCAGTTTCTTCAAAAACATGGAATGGTTCTTGGAATGTGGCTTCATGCTACTCCCTAGCATAGGGGATAGGAATCACTTCAGTTAATGGTATTCATATGCACCAATGAAAAATATTTTTCCCAAATATGGTTTAATCTTGTGACTCATAACCACACTCATGTGAATTTTCTTATCTCTCAGAGTATAAATTTTCTATTGCACTCAATAAAATTGGCTATTTCATGAAATTTTAGTGTGCTTCATTTATCAGTCCCATTCTCTGAAGTCCCTAAGGCTCTAGAGTAGCAAAAGCAGATATATCAAAAATCAGGGTCCTGAAGTTTCTTATAAAATAAGAGTAGGGACCTTCACTGAAGTATGTGAGTGAGAATAAAGGAGCATAAAACAGGGAAGGCTTTGATCATCATTTTTAAAGAAAGGAGGAGCACTAATATTAATCACACACCTATTAGATTGCTTGCAAGTTTTTTCTTGTTAAATCCTTGGTTTCCAGAAGAAGAATAGTTAGATGAAGCTTGTGATAAAGTCAATAAAAAAATCGAAAAGACAACAATAACAAGCAGAAATACCCCTGCTTTTGGTCCCTTGGGTATTAATTTGGACAACTATAGCAAGAGTGATGACAACCCCAGAACATATAATGGAATTTTCTTTAGATAAATATCCTCTGTAGCCTGAAACTGATCTTGAAATATTGCTTTTCAAGTACTGAGGAACTTGAAAATCAAACTAACCTTATATTTTCTCCATTTCCTGATGTGGATTTAAGAAACATACACAAAAGCAAACTTTACAATCTAAGCAAGCTAGGGTAAAGCAGGGAGAGGGAATTAGTTTACCAAGTACTCCCAGACTCATGAAGAATATTTTGTATTTCCAGCGCAGCATCAACAAAATCCACATGTTTATATGCACTAACCTACTTATGTAAAATACTAGGAAGAGAGGCAGATTGTTCCATCCTTGTACATGATCTCGAGAAGCTCATTATCCCAAAGGAAGAAGTATAGCAATTTGAATTGAAAATAAAACAGGCATTTGTGTATCATGTAGGTACTTCACTGTCTTTAAAATTACTTATTTTCCTCAATAAATTGTATTATATTCCCTCATGTATTATAGAACAAGAGTATAACATTTGGAATGGATTCATTTACATCATATGGAGGATATAGTATTAACTTTCTACCTTACTCTTACTGCTCAATCAGTTAACAGAGGAAGGACCTGATGGTATTTACATGGATTTGATCCTTGCTATAACATTCAAATTAAAACAAATGATCAGATCTGCACCCAGTATCTAAGGCTGTTCCAAGCCCTCTATACACAGGTCCTTCCAGGAGAGAGCTGGTCTCCCAGTAGTGCCCTCACTCCCAGGCTAAGAAGAGAGATTGCCATTTTCTCTCCAATAACTCTCCAAATCAGGACCGCCCAGGAATGCCCAGGGCGCAGGAACAGTGGAGGAGCTGGGACATGATCCTTTCAGTCTCCATCTGCACATGGGTGCTGGGGCTATTCCACAATCCTCTGTACACAGGTCCAGACAGAAGAGAGCTAGTCTCCCAGGAGTGCTGACACAGGATTACAGGTCCACAGGAGGAACAAGCACCAGCCAGAGATAGCAAGATGGACTAGCAACAGAGATAACCAGATGGTGAAAGGCAAGCACAAGAACCCTACCAACAGAGATATCCCAAGTTTGACATCACTCAGGACACAGCCTGCCAGGCTTATACCTGTCCCCAGGGCCTGGACAGCTCTGCAGGCCATCTGTGTGCCAGCCCTGTCCTGGGAAGTTTGCCCTGCATAGTGATCAGTGCTTGGAGGAGGTCCCCATGGCATCCTCTGTCTTGGCTCCCAGGCTGACCAGACAGGCAACACCAGATACACAGAGATAACCCAAGTATAACATTGCTTGGGGCAAGGCACATCAGGTCTCCAATGGCACCCAAGAATAGGGCAGCACATCAGAAATCTGTGCCAGGGGAAACCCAGTCATAAAGTGGGGCAGAAATAGCCTTACAGGCTCACAGGAGGTTCAAGCACCAGCCAATGACAACAGGACCAACTAAAGCCAGAGATAACCAGATGACAAAAGGCAAATATAAGAATGTTACTAACAGAAATCAAGGTAATATGGCAGCATCTGAACCCATTTCTCCAACAACAGCAAATCCTGGATACCCCAACACACCAGAAAAACCTGATCTAGATTTAAAACCACTTATCATGATGCTATTAGGGGATTACAAGAAGGACATAAATAAATCTCTTGAAGAAATAGAGGAGAACATGAATAAGCCCTTACTGTGACTTCCCCCAGCACACTGTTCTAAAAGAATAGCAGCCAGCAACCTGATCTGCCCGCCTCATTGAAGAACAAGAAGAACCAGTTTCCAGCCTTCAGGGGAGGGGCTTGGCCTTCCTTTGTATCTTGGAGAGATGAATTTAAGATGGAGAGTTGATCTAGAAGCCATGTTTTGGTCTCTCTCCACGTGTTGTCTCTTGCCACCCGTTCCTATACCCCACTCTCCTTCCAGGGAACTCTCTGTTAGAATATAGGAGCTGGACTCTACACCATACAAAGGAAACACAAAAATTACTTAAAGAAATTGAGGAGAATATGAGTCAGCAGATAGAAGCCAATAAAGAGGAAATACAAAAATAACTTAAAGAAATGCAGGAGAAATTGGGTCAACAGGCAGAAATAATGAAAGAGTAAACACAAAAATCTCTTAAAGAAATACAGGAAAACACAAACAAGCAAGTGAAGGAACTGAGCAAAACCAACCAGGATCTAAAAACAGAAGTAAAATTGACTAAGAAATCACAAATTCGAGACAACGTTGGAGATAGATAAACTTGGGAAGAAATCAGGGATCATAGATGCAAATATCAACAACAGAATACAAGAGATAGAAGAAAGAATTCCAAATGCCAAAGATACCATAGAAACCATTGACTCAAGAGTCAAAGAAAATGTAAAATGCAAAAAACTTGTAACCCAAGACATCCCGGAAATCCAGGACACAATGAGAAGACCAAACCTAAGGATTATAGGGATAGATGAGAGTGAAGATTTACAACTTAAAGGGCCAGCAAATATCTTCAACAAAATTATGGAAGTAAACTTCCCTAACCTAAAGAGAGAGATGCTCATGAATATACAAGAAGCCTACAGAACTCCAAACAGACTGTACCAGAAGAGAAATACGTCCCGTCACATAATAATCAAAACCCCAAATGTACTAAACAAAGAAAGAATATTAAAAGTAGTAAGAGAAAAAGCCAAAGTAACATATAAAGGAAGACCTATCAAAACCACACCAGACTTCTCACTAGAGACTATGAAAGCTAGAAGATCCTAGGCAGATCTCACGCAGACTCTAAGAGAACACAAATGCCAGCCAAGACTACTATACCCAGCAAAACTCTCAATCACCATAGATGGAGAAACCAAGATATTTTATGATAAAACCAAATTTACAGAACTTCTTTCCACAAACCCAGCCTTACAAAGGATAATAGGTGGAAAAGACCAACACAAGGAGGGATACTACACCCTGGAAAAAGCAAGATAGTAACCTCCTTTCATCAAACCTAAAAGAAGATAAGCACTCAAATATAAAAATAACATCAAAAATGATAGGAAGTAATAATCACTATTCCTTAATATTTCTTAACATCAACGGACCCAATTCCCCAATAAAAAGATATAGATTGGATACATAAACAGGACCCCACATTTTGCTGCATACAGGAAACACACCTCAGTGTCAAAGACAAACACTACCTCAGAGTAAAAGACTGGAAAACAATTTTAAAAGAAAATGGTCTCAGGAAACAAGCAGGAGTAGCCATTCTAAAATCAAATAAAATTGACTTTCAAACTAAGTCATCAAAAGAGAGATGGATGGACACTTCTTATTGGTCAAAGGAAAAATCTACCAAGAAGTACTCTCAATCCTGAACATCTCTGCTCCAAATGGAAGGGCACCCTCATTTGTAAAAGAAACTTTCCTAAAGCTCAAAGCACACATTGCACCTAACACAATAATTGTGGGTGACTTCAACACTCCACTCTCCTCAATGGACCGATCAGGAAAACAAAAAGTAAACAGGGACACAGTAAAACTAATTGACGTTTTGGACCAATAGTTGTATGTGTGTGTATATATATATATATATAGAGAGAGAGAGAGAGAGACAGAGAGACAGAGAGACAGAGAGACAGAGAGAGACAGAGAGACAGAGACAGAGAGAGAGAGAACATTTCATCCTAAAGCAAAAGATTATACCTTTTTCTCAGCACCTCGTGGTACCTTCTCCAAGATCGATCATATAATTGGTCACAAATCAGACCTCAACAAATATAAGAAGATCGAACTAATCCTATGCCTCCTATCAGATCACGATGGAGTAACAGAGGTCTTCAATAGCAACGAAAACAACAGAAAGCCCACATACACATGGAAACTGAACAATACTCTACTCAATGACACCTTCTTGGTCAAGGAAGAAATAAGGAAAGTAATCAATGACTGTTTAGAATTTAATAAAAATGAAGGCACAACATACCAAATTTATGGGACACAATGAAAGCAGAACTTAGAGGAAAACTCATAGCCATGAGTGCCTCCAAAAAGAAACTGGAGAGAGCATGCACTAGCAGCTTAACAGCACACCTGAAAGCTCTGGAACCAAAAGAAGCTAATTCACCCAAGAGGAGTAGGAGACAGGAAATCATCAAACTCAGGGCTGAAACCAATCAAGTAGAAACAAAGAGAACCATACAAAGAATCAAGAAAACCAGGAGCTGGTTCTTTGAGAAAATCAAAAAGATAGATAAACCCTTAGCCAGACTAACCAAAGGGCACAGAGACAGTATCCAAATTTACAAAATCAATAATGAAAAGGGAGGGCGGTGGTGGCACATGCGTTCAATCCCAGCACTTGGGAGGTAGAGGCAGAAAATTTCTGAGTTCCAGACCAGCCTGGTCTGCAGAGTGAGTTCCAGGACAGCCAGCACTTCCCTGTCTAAAAAAAAAAAAAAAAAAAAAAAACCAAAAAAAAAAAAAAAAAATACCCAACCAACCAACCAACCAACCAACCAAAAACAAACAAACAAAAAAACAGAAAAATCCCCAAACCCAAAAAACAAAACCCAAAAAACAAAAAACCCCAAAGAAATGAAAAGAGAGATATAACAACAGAAACTGAGGAAAGTAAAAAAAAAAAAAAAAAATCATCAGATCCTATTACAAAAGCCTATACTCAACACAACTGGAGAATCTGGTGGAAATGGACAATTTCCTAGACAGATACCAGATACCAAAATTAAAACATGATCAAATAGATCATCTAAACAGTCCCAAAACCTCTAAAGAAATAGAAGGGGTCATAGAAAGTCTTCCAACCTAAAAAAGCACAGGACCAGATGGTTTTCGTGTGGAATTCTATCAGACCTTCAAAGAAGACATATCACCAATACTCTTAAAAGTATTCCATAAAACAGAAACAGAAGGAACACTACCAAACTCATTCTATAAAGCCTCAATTATGCTGATACCAAAATCACACAAAGATCCAACACAGAAAGAGAACTTTGGGCCAATTTCCCTTATGAATATCGATGCAAAAATACTCAATAAAATTCTTGCCCTCTGAATCCAAGAACACATCAAAACGATCATTCACCATGATCAAGTAGACTTCATCCCAGGAATGCAGGGATTGTTCAATATAAGGAAATCCATCAATGCAATCCACTACATAAACAAACTCAAACAAAAAACCACATGGTAATTTCATTAGATGTTGAAAAAAGTATTTGACAAAATTCAGCATCCTTTCATGCTTAAAGTCTTGGAAAGAACCGGAAATCAAGGCCCATACCTAAACATAATTAAAGCAATATATAGCAAACCAGTAGCCAACATCAAACTAAATGGGGAGAAACTTGAAGCAATCCCACTAAAATCAGGGACAAGATAAGGCTGCCCCCCTCTCTCCCTATTCATTCAATATAGTATTTGAAGTTCTAGCTAGAGCAATTAGACAACATAAGGATATCAAAGGGATAAAAATTGGAAAGGAAAAAGTCAAATTATCATTATTTGCAGACGATATGATAGTATACTTAAGTGACCCAAAAAATTCCACCAGAGAACTTCTACAGCTGACAAATAACTTAAGCTAAGTGGCTGGATATAAAATCAATTCAAGCAAATCAGTATCCTTCCTATACTCAAAGGATAAGCAGGCTGAGAAAGAAATTAGGGAAATGACACCCTTCCCAATATCCACAAACGATATAAAGTATCTTGGTGTGACTCTAACCAAACAAGTGAAAAATCTGTATGACAAGAACTTCAGGTCTCTGTAGAAGGAAATCAAAGAAGACCTCAGAAAATGGAAAAATATTCAATGCTCATGGATTGGCAGGATTAATATAGTAAAAATGTCCACTTTGCTAAAAGCAATATACAGATTCAATGCAATCCCCATCAAAATCCCCACTAAGTTCTTCATAGAATTAGAAAGAGCAATGCTCAGATTCATCTGGAATAACAAAAAACCCAGGATAGCTAAAACTATTCTCAACAGTAAAAGAACTTCTGGGGGAATCAGTATCCCAGACCTCAAGCAGTACTACAGAGCAATAGTGTTAAAAACTTCATGGTATTGGTATAGTGACAGGCAGGAAGATCAATGGAATAGGATTGAAGACCCAGAAATGAACCCACAGAACTATGGTCACTTGATCTTTGACAAAGGAGCAGAAAACATCCAGTGGAAAGAACATAGCCTTTTCCAACAAATGGTGCTAGTTCAACTGGAGGTCAGCAAGCAGAAGAATGTGAATTGATCCATTCTTATCTTCTTGTACTAAGCTCAACTACAAGTGGATTAAGGACCTCCACATAAAACCAGACATACTGAAACTAATAGAAAAGAAACTGGGGAAGACCCTTGAGGACATGGGCACATGGGAAAAATTTCTTGAACAGAACACCAATAGCTTATGCTCTAAGATCAAGAATTGACAAATGGGACCTCATAAAATGACAACGTTTCTGTAAGGCAAAGGACACTATCAAACAGACAAAATGGCAACCAACAAATTGGGAAAAGATCTTCACCAACCCTACATTCGATAGAGGGTTAATATCCAATATATACAAAGAACTCAAGAAGTTATACTCCAGAGAACCAAATGACCCTATTAAAAATGGGGTACAGAGCTAAACAAAGAATTTTCACCTGAAGAACTTCGAATGGCTGTGAAGCACCTTAAGAAATGTTCAGCATCATTAGTCATTAGGGAAATGCAAATCAAAACAACCCTGAATTTTCACCTCACTCCAGTCAGAATGGCTAAGTTTAAAAACTCAGGAGACAGTTGGTGTTGGCGAGGATGTGGAGAAAGTGGAACACTCCTTCACTGCTGGTGGGAATGCAATTTGGTACAACCACTATGGAAATCAGTCTGGTGATTCCTCAGAAAACTGGGCATGACACTTCTGGAAGACCCTGCTGTACCACTCCTGGGCATATACCCAGGGGATTCCCCGAATGCAATAAGGACACATGTTCCACTATGTTCCAAGCAGCCTTAGTTATAATAGCCAGAAGCTGCAAAGAACCCAGATGTCCCTCAATGGAGGAATGGATACAGAAAATGTTGTATATTTACACAGTGGTATACTACTCAGCAATTAAAAACAACCAATTCATGAAATTCTTAGGCAAATGGTTGGAACTGGAAAATATCATCCTAAGTGAGGTAACTTATCATAAAAGAACACACATGGAATGCAGTCACTGATAAGTGGGTATTAGCCCAGAAGCTCTGAATACCATAGACACAACTCACATATCAAACCATTCCCAAGAAGAAGGAAGGAGAGGGCCTTGGTCCTGGAAAGGCTTGATGCAGCATTGTTGGGGAGTACCAGAACAGAGAATTGGGAGTCGTTTGATTGGGGAATGGGCATAGAGAAGAGGGCTTATGGGACTTATGGGGAGGGGGGAACCAGGAAAGGGAAAATCATTTGGAATGTAAACAAAGTATGTAGAAAAAAAAAAGAACCCTACCAACAGAAACAAAGGATACTTGTCATCATCAGAACTCAGTTCTCCTACCACAGCAAGCCCTGGATATACCAATACACCGGAAAAGCAAGATTTGGATTTAAAAAATCTCATCTCATGTTGCTGATAGAGAACTTTAAGAAGAACATAAATTACTCCCTTAAATAAATACAGGAGGCCACAGTTAAACAGCTCCATGCCCTTAAAAGGGAAACACAAAAATCCCTTAAATAATTGTAGGAAAACACAATCGAACAGCTGAAGGAATTGAACAAAACCATCCAAGATCTAAAAATGGAAATAGAAACAATAAAGAAATCACAAAAAGAGACAACCCTGGAGGTCTGAAAACCTAGGAAAGAGATCAGGAGTTTTTGTGGTTAGCCCTGGGCTTGTATTTTGATGCTAATTCTACTCCTCACAGGGAAGGCAGAACCTTCTCCCCACCTTAACTTTTCAGATAAAGGCTTGAGCCAAATGATTGGACAGGAGGTTGGAGGAGGAGCTAAGAGTTTAGGGAAGGAGCCACGAGGAGGAGAAGCTATGAGGAATCAACAGAGAAGCTGCAGAAAGAGCAGCTCTTAGCCTGGAGAAACTAACTGCAAGTTATATGGGATAACATAGATGGAAATAAAGTAGTGTAGTGGGAGATCTGCCCAATCTAGGCTTATATCTTGGTTTGTTAACTGATTGAGTTGAGATTTCTTTTACCAGGAAAGTGGGTTGGATACAAAGTAGTAACAAGTAGTCATAGATCATCAACAACAGAACACAAGAAATAGAAGAGAGAATCTCAGGGGCAGAAAATACCACAGAAGACATTGACACAACAGTGAAGAAAATGCAAAAAGCAAAAAGCTCCTAACTCAAAACATTCAAGAAACCCAGGAACAATGAAAAGACTGGTACATAAGAATAATAGGTATAGAAGAGAGTACAGATTCCCAGCTCAAAGGGCCAGCAAATATGTTCGACAAAATTATAAAAGAAAACCTCCCTAACTTAAAGAAAGAGATGCCCATGAATATACAAGAAGCCTCTAGAACACCAAACTGATGAACCAGAAAATAAATTTCTCCTGTCACATAATAATTAAAAATCCAAATGCACAGAACAAAGAAAGAGTATTGAAAGCAGTAAGGGAAAAATGTCAAGTAACCTATAAAGGGAGACCCATTAGAATTACACCAGACTTCTCAACAGAGACTATAAAACCAGAAGACCTTGGGTAGATGTCATAAAAACCCTAAGATAACAAAAATACCAGCCCTGGCTACTATATCCAGCAAAATTCTCAATTACCATAAATGGAGAAACCAAGATATTCCATGACAAAACCAAAATTAAACAACATCTTTCTACCAATCTAGCCCTACATGGGATAATAGAAGGAAAAGAAAAGCAAGAAATTAATCTTCTCACAATAAAACCAAAGGAAGAGAACCACACAAGCATAATTATACCTCTAACAACAAAAATAACAGGAAGCAATAATCATTGGTCCTTAGTATCTCTCAACACCAATGGATTCAATTCCCCAATAAAAAGATATAGACTAACAGGCTGGATAAGTAAATAGGACCCAGAATTTTGCTGCATACAGCAAACCCACCTCAGTGACAAAGACAGGCACTAAATGTAAAAGGCTGGAAAAAAAATGCCAGGGAAATGGTTCCAGCAAACAAGCTGGAGCAGCAATTCTTCTTTCCAATAAAATAGACTTTCAATCAAAAGTTATCAAAAAGTTGGGGAAAGACACTACATCAAAGGAAAAAATCCACCAAGATGAACTCTCAATTCTGAACATCTTTGTCCTAAATGCAAGGGCACCCACATTAGTAAAAAAAAATTACTGAAGCAAAATACACAATAAACCTCACACAATTATAGTAGGAGACTTCAACAGCCCACTCTCACCAATGGACAGATCATGAAAAAGGAAACTAGACAGGGATGCAGTGAAACTAACAGAGGTTATGAACCAAATGGACTTAACTGATATCTACAGGACATTTCACCATAAAACAAAAGAATATACCTTTTTCTCAACAACTCATGGTACCTTCTCCAAAATTGACCTTATAATCAGACACAAAACAAGCATCAACCAATACAAGAAGATTGAAGTAATCCCATGCATCTTATCAGATCACCACAGATTAAAGCTGGTCTTCAACAGCAACACAAACTAATAGGTAGCCCAATTACATGTGGAAGCTGAATAACACTCTATTCAATGATAACTTGGTCAGGGAAGAAATAAACAAAGACAAGACTATAGAATTTAATGAAATGAAGGCACGACACTCCCAAAGTTATGGAACACAATGAAAGTAAACTCATAGCTCTCTGAGTGACTCCATAAAGAAACTGGAGAGAGAATACATTAGCAGTTTAACAGCACATCTGAAGGTTCTAGAACAAAAAGAAGCAAATATACCTAAGAGTAGTAGATGGCAGGAAATAATCAAACTCGGGGATGAAATCAACCAAGTAGAAACAAAAAGAACTATACAAAGAATCAACCAAAGCAGGACCTGATTCTTTGAGAAAATCAGCAAGATAGATAAACCCTTATCCAGACTAACTAGAGGGGCAGAGACAGTATACAAATGAACAAAATCTGGAATTGTCCCTTCTCCCACAGCATTGAGCTGGACTTCTCAGCCCATCCCATCAGCTGCGACATTCTTGGCTGGCAGCCCCCAGCCTTCTGCTGGTGTTACCTCTGGCCTTTGTTCCGCTGAAAACAATACAGCTGTTTTCACCTTGACAACCAAGGCTGCCTCAGGGCAGTCTCACCTGGAGACCAGCAGAGACCTGTGAGGCATGAAGTCCTTTATCCCAGCAGGCGACCCACTGAGAAGAGGAACCAAGGCATTCTTGGCCTTCTCCTTGATGTGGGAGGGGGGGGGACGGGGTTGTTTTCTAAAGGCTATATATATTGACTAAATATTAGTAAAAATGAGTCTCATTTGGCAAATGTCATCCTGACTCATTTCTCTTTTGTCGCCTTCCTGTTTATCCCCAGAATTCTCTTCCAGGTCTCCAGTTCACATGTGGCCGAGGGCGGCTACAAAAAGGGAGACAGCAACAGAAACCGAGGAAATTGAAAATATAATCAGATCCTACTACAACTGTCTATACTCAACAATACTAGAAAATCTTCCTGAAATGTACAATTTTCTAGACAGATACCAGGTATCAAAGTTAAATCAGGATCAAATAAACCATCTAAATAGTCCTGTAATCCCCAAGGAAATAGAAGCAGTCATTAGAAAAAACAAAACAAACAAACAAAAAAAACCTCAAGACCAGATGGTTTTAGTGCAGAATTCTATCAGCCCTTCAAATATCTAATATGAATACTTCTCAAACTATTCCATAAAATAGAAGGAACAGAACCCAATTATCTTTATATGAAGCCACAGTTATACTGATACCTGAACCACACAAAGACCCAACAAAGAAAGAGAACTTCAGACCCATTTCTCTAATGAATATTGAGGCAAAAATATTCAATAAAATTCTTGCAAATGGAATCCGAGAACACGTCAAAACAACCATTTATCCTAATCAAGTAGGATGTCCTTGATCTTACCTGTTAATGTGTCTGTTTTATGACAGTCCCATGCTGTTTTTATGGCTATAACTTTGAAATTGGGAATCTTGAGATCTCTGGTGTCTCTTATTGTTCAGGCTTTGGATGCTTCCATATGAGGCAGGGATAATAGGGTGGGATGGAGGAAGGAAGGGTGGAGAAGAAAATCTTTCCGATCTCTTGGAGATTGGGTCAGAGAGGAAAGAGAGACTGCAGCAGGTGTTCTGCTAAATTGTGATGATGAGACTGAGGAATTGGATCTGGAGGAGCAGAAGGAGAGGTGCAGCTCTTCATCAAAATATCTGCTTCCCTGGGGGCAGGAACAAATCAACAAGTGGAAGGAAGGGGATTCTGAGGGAAATAATTGTGGGATCTGCAAGAGATTGGCACATACTTCTATAAGTGTTCTACTGCTGATCTGAGATAGGACTAGGAGACTGGGTCTGGATAAATTAAAGGACAGGTAAAGATATGCAGTTAGTCTACATGTTTTTTTGATAGGAGACCCATCTTCATTTTTTTGAGAATCTAATAAACATTGTAAAGAAATAACTGCCATGTTTATTGAATGCTAAATCCCAAACTTTTACAAATTAAGAACCATGACAATAAACATGTAAGATCTTGGGGGGGAAATTATATAAGAGGACGTGTCCTGGAGGAAGCTTAAAAGTCAGAGACCATAGTTGGACTGTTCATTTTCTTTGACCAAAAGACAGCACAGAATAGAGGGGCACCAGTATGGGTGAAATTCAACACAGTGGGACTAAGTGTTGGCAAGGCCAAGGACATCAGCACAGACATGGTCTGCAGCCAGTGGCTCGGGTTCACACTCTGGGTTATCCAAAGTGATAAAATGGAAGAGAGAGAGTTAAAGAAGAGAAACGTGGTCGCTAGGATCAGGATGGTTCATGTGGCTCTCTCCTCATGGGCAGGCTTTGGGGACAGGCTGTGGCTACAGATATACTGAACTCGCTGTTTGTGTTTATATAAGACAAGGGCCATGGAGCCACTGGCCCAGGCCATGATGACCAGACACATAATATCACTTAGGGATAAAATCACTCCTGTTAGTAAGAAACCCATTCTCTCAGGCATGGTGGAGGAACAGTATCTGTGGATTCCTTTGGTAGTCAGATTTTTACTGTTCTGTGGGGCATGTGCAATCTTGGTTACATGGACATTGAGCATGAGGTGCAGGATCCAGCAAAGGAAACAGCAGGTGCCAATCCATTTTGAGGATCTAATTCTGAGGCTCAGCCACCCAGAAGTATTGGGGTGGAGCTTAAGAGCCTGAAAGCCACTGAGAAGGGAGGTGGTGCTGAGGGAGACCCCTCTGGCCACTCTGTACAAACAGAGGATAAGATTGCACTCAGCATCCACCAGAAAAGATGTCAACCCAAAAATGACCACTGTCCTAAGGATCCTTTTGGAGAGAAGAACTAGGTTGTTTGCTATGAGCTGATTGAGAATCAAGTTTGTGGGTCTCATCACTTGTGCAGTGAAAACCAGGAAGTCATGCAGATGAAAGAGGAAGGAATTGCCAAAGATTCCAACAGTGGTCTGAATGAGGAACATCATTCCCCAGTTTAAACTAATGCATCCATTTTTATGAGAGGGCTGTGAGCTTCCTTTATTTGAACCAGAGAAATACAGAGATGGGTTGTTACTTACAGTGGTTTGAATGAAAAAAACTCCAGACACTTATGGTATTTGAATAGTTTCTTCACAGTCGATGGCACTGTTTATGACATTATGTTCCTTTAGGAGATGATTCCTTGCTGGAGGAAAACCATCACTGGGAAGGAGAGAGGAAGCCTTGAGTGTGGAGAGCCCGACCCCATATTCTGTTGTTTTTCTTGTGTCTTTAATCATCCAGACTCCTACTCAATTCCCGCATGTGGTAGGCAGAGGCAGGCTAGCCTGATCAACCTAAGGAGCCCAGGCCAGCCAGGACTACATAGTGAGACCCTGTTTCACAAAGCAAAGCAAAAGAAAACAAAAACAAGAAAACAAATAATTATATAATAAAGAAGTCTTACCTTATTGCAGAAATCATTCATCTAGCAGTGAGGTATTGTTTACATTGAGTTTAAGCAGATTTGTTTAGCACAATTCCACAGAATTCAACAATGAAATAAAATATACACAAAATGTTAGGTGATTGTAAATGATTTCACAAGTGTGTATTATACGTCCTATATGTATAATCTACGTTCATAGCTTTTACAAACCTTTGCTTGTAAATGCTAGGTGATTGTATTGTAAATGATTTCACAAGTATGTGTTATACGTCCTATACGCATAATCTACATATAGTTTTTACAAGCCTTTGTTTTGGTTTTTGGATTCTGAGATCAGGTCCTACTCCATTGCCTTGGCTGGCCCAAGCTACTGAGCAGTCTTCAGCTCTACCTCCTGAATGCTGAGAATACAAGTGTGGGCCACCTCACCCAGCTTAAATACCAATCTTACCAAAAGCACTCTGAGGGTCCTGACAAATTAAAAAAGCCATCTGTACATCTAAGGAATGTATTCAGACTCTGTGCACAGAAACAAAAAGAGGCACAAAGTACATGTGTGGATAGTAACATAGCACAGAGGAATCCCAATGGCAAAGACTTGAAGTCTATTAAAAGAAATTAATATATGTATATATGTATTATACATGTGTGTGTATGTATGTGTAATACACACACACACACACACACACACACACTCACACACTCACACACTCATTTGCTACTATTAAAGCAAACCCAGGGCTGGGATATTCTTCAGTAACGGAGCACTTGGTTCAATACTCCTTATCAGAAAGAACACCATCAAACATTGCATAACAAAAGCAAAGTCAAGAAACTGGCATTTCCTCCCATTGATGTCAGACAAGGCCATACTCTGCTACCTGTGTATCTGGAGCTGAGGGTGGGTGGGTGGGTGGGTGGAAGAGCTCCTTCATGGAGGCAGAGGAGAGGGAGGTTGTGGGATATGGGGCCTTGTGGAGGGGTAACTGGGAAGTGGGATAACATTTGAAATGTAAACAAATGGAATGATTAACGACAACAACAACAACAACAACAATAATAATAATAAGATGATGATGTTGGTGATGGTGATGGTGATGATGAAGAATCTGGCCTTTATGAACCAAATAGTGGGGAAAATCAAGATTTCTCTTGGTAGCAGAACTCTATCTTTGCTAAGTGTTTATGGTCTGCTATGTATAGTAAGTTCATCTTTTGTATGAGTCAAAGTTACAGAAGTTAGGTGGCATTATTTAAAGTAGAATAAAGTCAGTTCATGAAATTTAATATGCAATAGGTGTATGGTACAATATGATGTTACATATGTATATTATATTATTAAAGTGACCAGGTGGGAGGAATCCACCTCTACTTCTAGCATCCCTCAGGCAGAGGCAGAAGATATACACTAGCTCAAGGTGGGCCTGATCCACACAGGGTATTTCAGGCCATGCAGAGCCACATTTTGAGAACCTGTCTCATCATAAACAATTTCAACTCAAATCAGTAATAGAAGAACACCAATCTAAGATATAATGATTTTTCTGAAAATTAAAATTAGGATCCATCAAAACAAGAATTGTATCTCTTTTTGTAACAAAAATTTGTTTAAAAATTAATGGTATTGCATTATAATAAGTTAAATAACTCATATTAAATTTTGGAAAACACAAAAATCTAGATAAAATTACAGGTGCAGTAAGTGAAGAAAATGCTAAAAGTTGAAATGCTTCAAACAGATACACAAATGTTTCTATCGAGGCTCTATCAATTTGGTCACATGATATGTGACCACAGGTAATGTATGTAATTACAGATTGTAATTCATCACGCCCCAGAATCCTGCACATTTCTTCGTGAAGAGTCAATGACATTCTTATTACATTTTTGAAAAGGTGTCTTTACTTGGACCATGTAGGTCTTTGGAAGTTTCTATTCTAATGGGATCAGTTGTGTCGTTAGATTCATCTTACTTAGCAGAGCAGGAAGAAAGAAACAGGGCACGTGTGGATGGGTGGCTTTTACAGAAAATGTTCAGCACAAATCCAGCTAAGAATAGTATGCTCCCACAGGCTTAAAAATCTCATGTCAATCCTGGCACACTTTCAGGTTGAACAAAGTAGACCATTTAAACCCAATAATAGTTCCTGGCTAATTCTGGACAATGGTTAGAGCCTATTTTTAAACAAGTTTGTATATTCATGCTATGCCTTAAAGATTTTTAGAGAAAAAAATCTATCAGAAAAGGAGGGGGCAGCTTACCAAGCCATATTCACTGGGGCAGTAGCCACCTCAGTCACACTCAGAGCAGGAGCACCAGAGAGCATTTCATCCCTGAGAAAAAGACTTGACACACCCTGTGGTCGTCCTGCTGTGAAGTGATTATCATTTTACCCTTCAGTGCAGTGACAGTGTTCTACATGGAGACTAGAAATCATCTCAGAGAAACACCTGCACTGTGTTCAAATTCCTGAAAGCATTGGAGCATTAGTGACAGTTCAGGCCCAGGCAGCGGATACAGAGAAAACCACCATCTGAGATGGCTCAGAACACCAGGTGGAACTGGTGAGGTATATGAAGGCACTGAAGTCTAGGAAGTGGGAACAAGCTTGGCTGTGAATCTTGTCACCTTGTGGTCTTTACTACTCATGTGTGATTATTTGTCAGTCCTGAGAAGTTTATATCATTCAGACCTAAAAGAGGGAAGGTGGAGTGGGGTGGGCAGCCGTGAGCTGCTAGGTCTGACTGTGTTTGTAGACAAGGGTTGGGCTGATCTGACTCTCAGAAGTGAATTTGGGAAAACTTCCATTCACAGACGTTAGTGTGCATTGCATGATATTCATAGTGTATGGGATGCACCATGAAATGGGGAAGGGGGGCACAGAAATGGCTTACTGGGTGAAAGCATTGCTGCCAGGCCCTATCGCTTGAGTTTTATCCCCCATGACTGAAAGTTTGGAAAGGATAACATGACTCCTCATATTGTTCCTTGGCCTCACACATATTGTAGGTGTATACATGTGTATGTACACACACATACACACACGCATACACATGTGCACACACACACAAGTGCACACAGGCACACATACAAACTGATTAAGTGAATAAGGCAATCAATAAATGTAATTTTAGAATTAAAAGTAGATTGGCAAAGAGTTGCTCCTATCTTGTTAATATTATAGCCAAGCATATAAAAAAAAACTAATATGATGCAGGATAGGAAGTGATTTACAGAAGAGACTTGTGCCAGACTGTGTGAGTGAGCGAGGAAAAAATAAAGGAAGACTTCCACTAAAACTGCATGGTAAGGAGGCATCTCTTTGACCAGCAGATATTTCAAACAAAACTTAAAAAGCTTAAAATTGTATATGAAAAAGCTTACCCATATGCATGAAAAGAGTTACAAAAATGGAATCATATTTGTGGCTACTCCCAGTAATATGAATATTACTTGCATGTAATATTCATGCGAGTCATACATATCTGAACACATAAGATTACACAATGATTTGTCTCCCTCTATTTATTGGTTACAATGAATATAGCTGCTATTAACAGATGTATACAACTTTTATGAAATACTTATTTGATATTATCTAAATGTTTCTGTCCTCTCAAAATGCAGATGTTGAAATTGAAACCCAGATGTCCCTCAATGGAGGAATGGATACAGAAAATGTGGTATATTTACACAATGGAATACTACTCAGCAATTAAAAACAAGGAATTCATGAAATTTTTAGGCAAACGGTTGGAACTGTAAAATATCATCCTAAGTGAGGTAACCCAATCACAAAAGAATACACATGGAATGCAATTACTGACAAGTGGATATTAATTAGCCCAGAAGCTCTGAACACTCAAGACACAATTAGCATATCAAATGATTTCCAAGAAGAAGGAATGAGAGGGCCCTGGTCCTGGAAAGGCTTAATCCAGCAATGTAGGGGAGTACCTACAGGATAAGGAAGTGGGAGGGAGGTGATTGGGGGATGTGTGGAGAGAAGAAGGTTTATGGGACTTATGGGGAGGGGAGAACCGGGAAAGGGGAAAGCATTTGGAATGTAAACAAAGAATATAGAAAATAAATTAAAAAAAAAAGAAATTGAAAACCCAATTTAATGATGGGGACATGTTTTAAGATACACACCATTTGATAATTTCATGACTATGTGAATGTGGTAGCATGCTAAAAATGCATGGGATTCTCACCCAATGTGGCCTTTGGGTGTGAAGACCCAATTAATCATGCAGCTTCTGCTGGTGAAATGCAGCAGGTTGATTTGCAATAAACTTCTTAGATAAATGGAAGTATTTACTCAAATAACAAGGTAAGTACAGTCAACGCATCAGCAAGCAAAATAGTCATTTGGTTATCATAATCAAATATTATCTGTCACACACCAGATGCATAGCTGTATGCTTTTATGAACCTGTTAGTGCACTAGGTTTTTGTACCAACATCTCCCAAAGCCACAAACCATCTTTTCAGTATGCGGTGCTTAGCACACCACTAGGTGAGGGCAATCTTTCAATATCTTTATAATCTCATGAGAATGTTGCTGTGCCTTCAGCGTGTCAGTCCCAAGGTGTCATGATGTGGAATAGAATTAATGGCCTCATAGAAGAGAATATGAGTTAGAATATGACTTTACCTCATGGGGACACATCCAGAAAGTGCTATCTATAAGCAATAGATTCTCACCAAGCATGGAACCTACCAACAATTTGACTTGACTTTATACATATATGAAATAATAATAATTAGAGAAGTCATGAATTAGAGAGAGGGGGAGGGAAGGAGGGAGGGAAAGAAAGAATGAGAGAGAGAGAGATGAAGGAAGAACAGGCAGGACTACAAATGATGTAAATGTAGTACTCATATATGAAATTATCCAAAAAAATAAAAATAAAAATTCTTAAATGAGAAGAAATGTTCATCTCCTTAGCAGAGACTAAGAGGCTAAGTGTGTATGATATTAAATCATCTACTTTGTCTGCTAACAGTTGTGGGAATTCTCTCTCTCAGGTACAATGAATCTGCAGACATGCCCACTAACAATGCATCTTATCCTAATCTTATCACAGGGCTATGAATCTGTCCTTTTTGGCTAAGCTGTATACACACACACACACACACACACACAGACACACACACACGCGCGCGCGCACACACACATATACATATACATACATACATATACTTACATAGTATAGATACATGTATGCATGTATATAAGTGTAGGGGTATATATGTGTATATTATGTATGTGTGTGTGTGTGTGTGTGTGTGCACGCACACACGCATGTGCGTGCACGTGTGTATGTTTGAAAGGTTGTATGTAAGGAAGTGCCTCACAAACATGCCTGGTGGCTGTTGGTGCTGTGAACTGAACATTGGCCCTCACTAAGAGAAGCAAGTGCTCTTAACCACTGAGCCATTTTCCTGGTCCCTGCACTTGTCTTCTGGAATACAGTTACTTATATCATAATCTCATAATTTCCAAAGGACAACTAGGTGCCTGGCTTTGTGCAAAGACTTATAATGTCGTATTTAATGAGTGGAATAATTTAGTTCTAAAAGTCAAAACCAGGCAATAATTTAATATCCTGATGTGCCTGTCATAGTTTCTTCTGTGGAGAGGTTCAGAAAAAGTTGTACTATGTAATGCAGAAACATTTCCAAGGCTGGAGACATCAGGAATATATTTTATTTTCCTAAGAGTGTCTTAAGATGTTACACGTCATAAGAATATTCTGAGTTGGGAGGTGATGGTGCACGCCTTTATTCCCAGCACTCAAGAAGCAGAGATGGGTGCATGTCTGTGAGTTTGAGGCCAGGGTGGTCTACAAAGCTAGTTCCAAGACAGCCAATGCTACACAGAGAGACTCTGTCTTGCAAATGTGAAAAAAGAAAAAAATATTCTGGAGGCAGGTCAAGGGGGACGTGAGGGAGAGGGGGTCAAAAATTTTGTACAAATAATGTCATTTTGGAGCATTATGCATTTTTTATCTGCTCTTCACTGTGGATGTGGTGTGTGTGTGTGTGTGTGTGTGTGTGTGTGTGTGTGTTTCAGGTTGAATCATATTATGGAATTGGTGACAAGATCTCAGATTTTAGTTGAGGGGACTGGGAATCTGACTGAAACTTAGCGTAAGACCTTTGCCAGTGGTGGAGTAGCTTGAATGCCTGTTTTGCTATATCTGAATCCAGCCTTCAGATGACTGTTGCAACATAGTTTTCTAAATGAACACACTTGTTTGTGTAAGCAAACAGGCTTTAGACCTTATAGATGCTTCTGCTATACTCAAAATGTCCTGGAAGTTTGGGTTCTAAAAAGTTGAACCAAACTCTCAGAGCACTAAAGTCCCTGGGTTTTTTTTCTTTTCTTTTTCTTTTTTTTTAATTTTTTCTAACCTTTTGTGAAAGAGTGTTTGTCTGTGTGTGTGTGTGTGTGTGTGTTCCATGTGTGTGCACGTGCCTGAGGAGACCAGGGGGTGTTGGATTTCCTGGAACTTCAGTTACAGGTGGTGGGTGTTGAAAACTGAATCCAGTCCTGTACAAGAACAACAAATGCCCTTAACTACTGGGCTAGCTCTTCAGGCCCAAAGATAAATATTTTAAATAATTATTACATTTATTTTTTTAAACCAGGAATTAAATTGTGTAAGTATAGCCTAAAGAGTTTTTCATCGGGAATTTATAACTAGGCCACACCTGGTGATGAATTCCATTTTTAAAGAAAAAATGTAATGGGTATGGGTATATGTGTATCTGTGAATTGTTTGTAGGGCTGGTCCCTGCAGAGGTCAGAAGAGAGTCAGATCCTCTGGAACTGAGGTTACAGAAAGCTGTGAGCCACCGTATAGGTTTGTGGAACTGAACCTGGCTATTCTGCAAGAACAACCAGTGCTCTTCACTGATGACCCAGCTATCTAGCTCAGATCCCTGATATTAGGTCTCAAACCTGAAAGAAATAGCTAACTGAGGTGCCTATTTAACATTAGCTAAGTGGAGGGGCCACCGGGTTCTTCCTTAGCCCCCACCTGTTGCAGGGGATGACTTTCCAGCTCAGGAGCTGGGCTGCCCTGCCTCCAGATGCCCTTTACTCTATAATCCAGCCATTTTGTTACATGACCTGTTTTTCTACCCTGTCTCTCCCTGTCTCTCCCCATCTCTCCCCATCTCTCCCTATCTCTCCCCATCTCTCCCTATCTCTCCCCATCTCTCCCCATCTCTCCCCATCTCTCCCTATCTCTCCCCATCTCTCCCCATCTCTCCGTATCTCTCCCCATCTCTCCCTATCTCTCCCTATCTCTCCCCATCTCTCCCCATCTCTCCCCATCTCTCCCCATCTCTCCCCATCTCTCCCCATCTCTCCCTATCTCTCCCCATCTCTCCCCATCTCTCCCCATCTCTCCCCATCTCTCCCCATCTCTCCCTATCTCTCCCCATCTCTCCCTATCTCTCCCCATCTCTCCGTATCTCTCCCCATCTCTCCCCATCTCTCCCTATCTCTCCCCATCTCTCCCTATCTCTCCCCTTCTCTCCCCATCTCTCCCCATCTCTCCCTATCTCTCCCCATCTCTCCCCATCTCTCCCCATCTCTCCCTATCTCTCCCCATCTGTCCCCATCTCTCCCCATCTCTCCCTATCTCTCCCTATCTCTCCCCATCTCTCCCCGTCTGTCTCTCCCTATATCTCCCCATCTCTCCCCATCTCTCCCTATCTCTCCCCATCTCTCCCTATCTCTCCCCATCTCTCCCCATCTCTTCCCATCTCTCCCTGTCTCTCCCCATCTCTCCCCATCTTTCCCCGTCTCTCCCCGTCTCTCCCCATCTCTCCTCTCTCCTTCCCTCTCTCCTAGCATGGCCTTGCTCACTCTGGACTCTGTCTGGCTTTGCTCTCATCATCTCTATGACAAACCTCCTCCACCATATCTAGGAGCAAGGCATATCTATTTTTTAATTTTGTAAAATTTTCATTCAGCAGTATCTTGACATATTTGTGTTTGGGGCAAACGGAAGACATAGTGCGTATATAAATTTTTAAGGCAACTGCTTCTTTGGATGTTGAACAAGAAATATTACATGGAAAGTATAAAATTGGATCTATGTGTTGGGCACACTCACTAGAAGATAGGCAGGAGAGCGGCAGTCTGTGGGAGTAAAAGGCAAGGATGTCCCTGTAGCTGCTTCTCTAGGACAGGCTAAACATTCTCATCTTCCATATAATGTACCCAAGCAACACTGTTTTTGTCTTGTCGTTAACTGAACATACAGAGAGTTACAAATTTTGTTACCAATGCTTTTGACTGAAAGCATTTGAACAGCAATAAAAATGTATATTATAGCCTAGACAACAGTTGTCACACGCATGTATGTATGTGTACGAGTACAGGTACAGGGTACAGGCACGGGTATGGGTATGCGTGCGTGATGTACACACACACACACACACACACACACACACACACTCACAATGGGTAAGGGGTTGTTAAAGGTGCATAGGTGAACCAAAAATACCTGAAACACCATAAAGTCTCATGAGAACTGCTTCATGGAGTCCCTGAATGCATATAATGCATATATAAATATACAGATACAGATATTCAGGCACACATATGGCTCCTAAACTGCTATATGGAATACGTTTATTTGAATTGTTTTCTTTGTAGCCTCTTGATGTACAACGAACTTCATGGTGTCTGAAATAAGATACCATCACAGAGGTTATCACAGAGGTTAACAGATCCCAGAAACACTAGAATAGCTTTATTTGAGTATCTTTCTCTAGCCAGAAAGCTGTAGTCACAAACTCACATCAGCATGCCTGTTTTCTTTTAAACTAAGTTCACAGGGGTCAGGTTTGGAGGCAGGGTACTTGGCTGGGGAGCGATGGAAACTACATTTCCCAGGATGCAATACGCGAGACGATGGGGGAGTTGAGCCAATGGAAATTCGGCATTTATTTTTATTTCTATTTTTTGGTTTGTGTGTGTGTGTGTGTGTGTGTGTGTGTGTGTGTGTGCACGGTCGCGCGCGTGCGGTTCGTGTGTCTGGAGCTGGACTTCCAGCGTGGTCTTCTTGGAGGTCGTTTAGCCGTTTCTGGGGTTTGTTGACCTAACTGGAAGCTCCGGCTAGGTGGGTCGTTCGGGTGGCAGAGTGCTTAGAGCTGCTCCGCAGTACAGAGGCCCTGCGGAGGCCCAGCGACTCCGCCCACATGCTCCGAGCCAGGCCTAGGGAAGAGACCTTGGTGACCTTGCATCCTCTGCAGAATCCAATGGCTGTGACCACTCACAGGAACCTGGCCCAGGTAAGTGCTGCATCCTGCGGCTCCCACCCGAGCGCTAGAGCCCCGGGAGAGGCCCCACCATGATCCCGAAGCTCCTAGTTGGTGCCCCTGGCAGGAGGCACCTGTGTGCTGGGGTTTGTGAGTGTTGCAGAGATGACACCTGGAAGGGCGGCTAGGCAGGGAAGATATGGAGTCCTGGTATCCAAGTGTTTGTAGAAGCAGTTGTGAGGTCGATTTGCATCTGAGGAATTTGAGTTTTCTTTTGTGCCACCCCAGGATACTCAAACTCAAAAGAGCTACAAATGATAGATAGAGTCAATACTTTGCACCTGCTCACTTGAAAGCAGTTACAAAAAGAATATTCTCCAACCAGTTTCTCAAGCATGGGTTTGTTACCTTGTCAGTGGGAAATGAAGAGAGAATATCATTGACATAAGATCACAAATGGAGCAGGTCCATTAAGGACTTTTCACATGCACAGTCAAGTTCAAGTCAAAGAATGCTGTGCCGCCACACCAGATGCCCCATGACACACACTTTGACCAGGACTGCCACTATTTGCATGACACTGACTTCCATGGAAGCTTTTTGCATGGCAGAGATAACACAGCTGGATACTAAAAATGTATAACAGCTAACTCTAACATCCCAGAAATGTACACCATCCAGTCTGTTCCAGTCTGTACTATAGTTCTTCACTTGGTATAACTGGCACTCAAAAAAACTGGTCTCTCAAATGAATACACACACACACACACACACACACACACACACACACATGCACACATGCACAGTTCCACATTGTAGGTAGTGATAATCTCGAAGCTGTTAATGGACTCAGTAGGGGTCTTTTTCTTCTATGGTCTAAAAGGTGTTCTCATTCTCTGCTTGCCGATCCCTTTCCTTCTACTACAGTGCCTGGGTGCCTGGATCTATAATAATCCCAATATTAAATCAGTCTGCAAAATCCCCACTTACCTGCCCCTGTTCTTCGGATGGTTGACAGTTATTAGAAACTAAACTCTTATCTATATTTTCTTACTCAGCAGCAAAGAGCCAACAGCTGGATTTAGAAAGAACTCAGCCTTCATCTCAGGACAAAGCCTTATTCCTAATGGTATTCTCTATCATAAATAAAAGAGCACAATTAAGACAAAACTAAGTTTCCAGTGTTTCAGTTAAAACAGTAGGGGCTGCTAGGTTCCTGGATGTGGGGTGGATTAAGAAGATGTAGAAATAACCTAGAGTCTTAAAACCAGATTTAAAGAGAAAAGGTGGTGGTGGGACACAAGACCTGTCTGATGATTAATTTTTTTCTTTTATTAGGGGAGGGGGTGTCTTGCCAGTCAGCTCAGCTGATTATGCTAATCTATCCAAATGTAAAATGCAAATAACTTTTATCAAAGTTGATAAAAGGGTAGGATTCTCTCTGCCCTACACATCTTTCCTTCCTCTATTCCACTCTTCCCATTATGCAACTTTGCCTCATGCGGATTGGGGGGGGGGCGAATGGGGGTGGCTAGAAAAGACGCCAAGGTAAGTCTGTTTACTCCATCCTGCTCTCAGTTGTCGATCTGGCATCTTCCCGCCGTGTGAAATCATTCAGTTCCCCTCCAAGCAACACCCCTCATTGATCACTGCTTCAGAAAATGTTGATTCACCTCAGTGGGGAAGACAGGCTTGGTGACGCTGGAGGTGGAGGTCTGGCAGAGGCTCCTGAAAACAACACACCTCTTAGTTTTCATTGGCACGAAAAGCTATTACTCCAGCTCCTCCATCTCTCCTCCCCGCCTCTGATGCACTGTCTGCCAAGCTGGCAAAAGATCCTAAGGTGCAGTAGAGAAGGGTAAGTGGGAAGCCAGTAGAATGGTATTGCACAAACACCTGTTTTCTCCTGTCCTCACTCTATTTGCATACTCCCAAAGGAATCTGAAATCCAGCTGCCTTCAGAGTCATCTTGTTCTGCTTAGGTTTTAAACCTGGAGAATTGAGATTAATGAAAAGTACTTTTGCCACTTTACTTTCCCAAAGCAGTAATTTCCTAGCCCACAAATGTTTAGAACGGCATCGCTTAACAATGTTTATAAGTCATAAAACATGCATTGGGCTGATGTATGCGTTTGTATCTTTGGAGGAACTAGAATTGCAAACACACACGTACACACACACACACACAAATGCAAGGAGAGAAAAAATGTTTGAGCAAATGTGTTTGATGCTAAATAGAACACACACCATGTGCTGCAAAATAAAGGAACCATTTGGCAACATAAACTATGTTGGCATCTGCGTTAGGTTTGTAACCACAGTAAAATATTGATATGGACCATAAAATTCAAGCTCTGTATGCCCATGTTTCTGGGTGACTCTGCTTTGAAAGACTTTTTGTACTACAGAACTGTACTTGTTCATCAGAGGCATTTTATGACAAACCTGCTTTTATGACCTTATGTGATTGGCTCATTTTCACTATATAGGGAGAGCATGAACAGTGTTTTCTCATTCCAGATAGGGAACCAATGACAGATCAAAGTATTGATGCCAGCATGTCTAACTTGGTAACGCAGACTTACCTTGTGCTACTTAGAGGAATGTAGATGAGGGGTTCCTTACAGGAGTGACGCAAAGACAGTCACATCAGCAGAAGGTCAACCTGATATTGGTGAGGACTTATAGAGCTAGAAGCCTGGTGTTCCTACATGAGGCAGATCAGTAGTTTGCAGGGTGTCTCTTCCAGGCAGCTCAAGCTGTCTGTGCCTCTGCCAGGGAGTTAGGATTGTTGGGAAGTGTATCTCAGCAGTCTTTGTTGCTTATATATCCATAAGGAAAGAAAGTAGTGAATCTGATTAGTTTCAGGGACTTCCTGAAGCTATCAAACTATTTACCTCCTGAGCCTAGCTAGCTTCCTTGCAAGATGGAATGTTTCATCTCCCCTTAGAACATATGTGTCTTAATGAACTTCTCTTTAAAATGGACTTTTTTTTTTAATCTCTAAAGAAAAAGTTACACAGCATAAGGATTTAATCAGTTAGACCCAGGTAAGGGAACCCCCACCAAAAATACATTCATACATACATACATACATACATACATACATATATGCATACATACATACAAAAGAACAGGTTTGAGGAACACATGGAGGACATACCTAGAGGATGACCTTCCCCAGATAGACTCCATAATCCACTCTTTTTTCTCACCGGTGCACACATTGTTTCCCATCTGACTGTTTTTCTTCTCTCTTCACATTATTTGTTATAATCAATGTAAGTGTGTCCCTGAATCATATGAGCTGCCATGTCAAATTAGTTGAGACTTAGAAAAATTCATGTTCTATGTTTTTGTCTTGAATTGTTACGTGAAATGAGGGACAGCCCTTTGGTGATTAATTCCTTAACTTGTGTGGGTTCTAATGCTACTTCAAGATAGATAGCACTAGAATTAAGTTATCTTGTAGTGAGACAGGCTGACTCCAATGCAGGCTTCAAACTGGCACTTCAGGATGAAATTTCTGTTTCCAAGAACTGGGCAAGTCCAGGGAAGTCCAGGCCTTAGAACCTGCCTCACCACCTGGCCTGAGGCAAGGACAATGTTTCAGCATTAGTTTCCAGACTTCCTCAGCAACTTCTTTAGTAACAGTTTCCAGCCACCCTCCAGCATTCCACTCTATTCCCCATCCCTAGAGATGGAGTAGGATAAAGGTCACCTACCCTGTAATCCCCTAACGTGCTTCAAATCAGGCCTGTGAACTTACTTGGTTATCTATCTTGAGAATGGCAGGCCCCAGCATGCAGGACTTTTGCAAGAACAAAATCAAAAACAAAAAACAAAACAAAACAAAATCAAACAAAAACAAAAACAACCCTCCACCCCCACTCTTATTACTTGACTCTGGGGTATCATTCTTTGGTGAATCATGGACCCTTACATTAGGATTGCCAGATGATCTTCAGTGAAGGGTTCGATCAATTTGTGCTGGAAATCCAGATAAACTTTATGTGTTAAACTACAAGTGGCTTCCTCCACAAATTATCAGTCCTACTCATCAGCATACCCAATACAAACTGTGCTAACTCTCTGTTCTGGTAGATGTCTCTTTAATTTAAAAAATATGTTTATGTTGTTGTTTTCCATTACATCGATTTTTAGATACTATCAAATTCCTAATAAGAATGCTTTGTGTTCTTACATGAGCTCCCACAAAATTTTTTATCACCATTATGAATTAAATAATAAGCAGTTCCTGGTTCTCTTTACAGAGTAATAATCATGTAATGGTTGTAAAGAGACACTAGTATGCTGAATTGCACATAATGAATACTCACTTCTTTCTAAAATTTACAATTTGACTTGTACTTACAGGCAAGTCATTCCAAACTCCAGCAGGTGTTTGAATGTGCATGAAAGAATTTTTAGGTAACTTAAGAAATTTCTGGTCTCTTGTTCCCATCTACTAGCCATCCTGAATTACACATATTAATGTTCTTGTCTGCTGCAGATACTCCAGTGATTCTTTTCTTAATCTTTTGTTCTACTCATTTGTTGTTTCTTTCTTTGTCGTGTTGTTGAAGTAGGGTCTCATGAAACCCAAGATGACAATGGCCCTGAGGATGACATTGAACTGTTGGCATTTCTGCCTCCATATTCTATATTCTGTGATGAGAGGCTTGCATCACCATGCAGACTTTATATGATGCAAGAGATAAAACTTAGGGCTTCCTGTACACCAATCATGTAGTCTATCAATTGAACTCCATCCCTAGACATAAGACTTATCTCTTGTCCTGCTTCCTGGCCCGTCTTCTCCTCTTGGCCACTTGCTTTGGTTTTCTCATGCAGGGCAGCCTTCATTCCCAGTTCTTTCTGTTGCTGCTTGTGGAATCAACCCCTTTGTTTCATTTGAATACATTTTTTTGAAATCTGGTTCATGAGGTGCAATTGTATTTGAAGGCTTTGCACATGTCAAAGACTCCCCCCCACTATTACCCTCCTTTGGATTAACAGTTTGTCTAAGCACTGAAATCTAATTTGAAAATCAAAATCCTACGTTCAGTATTTTGAAAACATGGATTCATGATAATTTGGTGTTCAGGACTATTATTTAATCTAGTGTTGTACGGAATCACTTTTTAATTTTTTGAAGTTTTGTAAGTTAAATTTTAATATTTTGTGATATAACTCGTTGTGAGGATATTTTATCATTTAGTATATTTGTTATGGTGAGCTCTTTTAATATGAACGCAATGTACCCAAATTTTAGCTATATTTTTCACACATCCAATTCTTCGAAAAGAACTGTGTAAAGAGATGAGAGGATCGAATCTGATACTTTATCAGGTAGATATTTAATGTCTTGGATAAATATGTTCATATTAATAATTTAAGTGATTCAAAGTTTTATCAGTGTCCACCTATCACTGATACTTTCTGAAATACCACTTCAACTTTTATTTCAACACATTAAAATTATTTTGTCCTGTTTTAATTTCCAAGAGTTTTTCAAATGACATGTAAAAATGTTCACTATTAGCATTTACTTTCTGAATGATGTCTATTAAAATTCTGAACCTCAGATGTTATTAATTGCTAGATATCTTACCATCTATACTTTTAAACAGATACATACGTACACACAAACCACACACATACACACATGCATATTCCGTCTGAATACTGTTTTATTATTATCACTTAGTTGACCTCTGTTTTTTTATTGGTAGAGTTAAACATGTGATCAGAAGTTGTATTCATGTTTAAAAGGTAACATGGTAGAGACTTTGGCAGGGTCTGTTACTGTTGACTTTAACAACAGGAAGAAAGGTATTAATTTGTTGTATTATGGATGTCCCCTTTCTCTCTTTCTCTCTCTCTTTCTCTCTGTGTACATATGAGTGTGTGTGTGTGTGTGTGTGTGTGTGTGTGTGCGTGTGTGTGTACATATTTAAGAACAGATATTCCTATGTTCATGGCGGATATAGGTTAATATCAATTGTCTTTCAATTTCTCTCCAACTTATTTTGTGAGATAGTGTTTCCAACTAAACCTGAAGCTGCTGGTCCAACTCCTTTCGTTACACTGGAAGACATTATCACCATTAGCACCAGCACCAGCACCAGCACCAGCACCAGCAACCAGCACCAGCACCTCCAGCACCACGCTCCTCTCTCTGCTCTTTTCAGTGCACTACAGGCACATGTCACACACTACCGCAGCCAGCTTTACCATGTGGATACTGAAGACAAAACTTGGGCTTTCACAGCTATGTGGTGAATATACTACTGACCAAGTCATCTCCTGTGTGCCAAACTTACTTTTTAAGTAACTTTCTTTAGAAGAGTCACATTCAAATAGTATTAATTGTGCTTTCTGTTTAGCTTTAAGAAAGCAGAAGTTTAAATTCAAATAGAATTGTTTCTTACACTCTTACTGAGTGATGCTGGATATAACCATGAAGGGAACATAAGTCATGTTACATTTATACCATGGAAGGGGGTCTGCTATTTCAATATCTTTACCACCAGAAGAGCTAGTGGAAGCAGAAAATCAATCACTATTAGTGCCTATCAAACATTTACAAGTTATTTTATTTGACTTTTTTATTTTATTGCAGTCTTACATTTAAAATTTTAGAAAGGATTAGCTTTCTGAAACTTATAAGTGTAGGGACTGTGAGAGCATTGAGTTAAGTCTTCATGCCAAGCCGGTAACTAAATATTAGGTCACAGTGACCTAAGTAAAATAATGTTGCCCTGGAATTCTTAAAATACAATCTGCTTTCCTTAGTGGTAGTGACAAATTATTAAATGCATCTATCAAACTTTATTAAAAGGAAGAATGATTTAGAAGCCAAGCCTGGTTATTGCCTGAGAGAGTACTGGTCCACTCTAGAATAATTAAGATTTTGTTTGCTTCAACTATATGCCACCAGATTGTCTAGCAGAAAAATTAGAGCCAGAATTTGCACTTTTAATCAATATTAAATATGAAAGATTTTTCCCAAATTGTTTTCTTTGTGTTTGCTCTGAGACAGATAGGTGCTGGCTCAATGGTCCTAAAATACATTTTCTGGCTGGCCAGAAGGCATAGTGAAAATAAAGGTTGTTAAACTACTGTCCAGCTCCCCAACCGTGGCCAGGTACTCACCATGTGCCATAGAGAACTAATGAGACCAGCCACAACAAGCATTTTAAACTGCTAAACCAAACACCAATCTGTGGGATTTTTCAGCCTCTGGGGCTTATTCTCTCTTAGGGATCTGCTAAGTCTGACAGCAGGATGACAATTAGCAAAATCCTTAAAACATGGACACCCGTTCTGGACTGGAACTAGTCATTTGTTTGCATGCTGTGGCTAAGAATGTGAAGTCACTATTATAAACCAATGACTTGCAGCTGCTAGTGCTCAGGGCTAGTTTCGGGTTAGTCTCAAGGAATGAAAGAGGACTGAAGTACATAAATAAATCCAAGCAAAATGTTCTTCATTAAATATGTAGTGATAGATGAGGGTAGAAAATATCTCCACATAGCATATTTTTATTTTACAATGGATATAGTACTGATTGATGTCTTTGAAACTTATAGATGGCTGTTTAAAAAAAAAACAAAACTGAGTCATTTTCTCACAAAGAAAAACAACATAAAACATGCAGATTATTTTAGTTTCAAAAGTTATTTCCCCACATATTTAACTTGGTGCTGTGTCCTTTCATTGCATGAAACTTAAAATTATAAGTTAGTTTTAAGTTCTATAAGCAAAGTGTTTGCTTTTCATAAACAAACCACAATCAGAATATAAAAAACAAAAACAGTTATAACAAAAAGACAAACAATGAAAAACAACAAAAAACCCAAAAAACAAAACAAAGAAGGTTTAAGAAAAGATATTGTGTTCAGCTTCCATGTTCAAATGCTGTTTTCACTACAAACTACAGTGACACTTTTGTGTTCTTCCTTCTTTCAGCTTTATCATTTCTAGAACGTCATGGCCAGAAGTTAATGGATGGCATATATGGTATCTGTGTTTGAGGCTAGGTTCTTTCATTTACAGTAATGCATTTGAGGTTGTAAGGATTCAGTCAATGAAGAACAACCCAGACTTAAATAGTATGCAAAATTAAAGAGCTTCTATTCTGCTGAAATCCAGCATACAGGGATCTACCATTCGTCAAAATGGAGACCCCAGACAAAACCACACAAGCCTTTTTATAGAAAATTAAGGGAATTTGATCAAAGGTTAGGTAATATAAAACTCCATTAATGGATGCTGAGAAAGTAATATAGGTCAGCTTCTGATTGGCTGCCATTTTAGTTCCATTATATTTGGTAAGACTTTGAGGAACCTACTCAGCTATAGCCTCATTGTTTCCTTGAGCCAAATATCCCAGGAACTGTCTCAGCTCTCAGCTCATCCTTCCTTTGTCAGAGCCATCAATGATTATAAGCCCATTGCCAGCAGTTCTCTCCTAGGAGCCCAGTCTGCTTCCCTGGGAAACCAAAACTTTTCCATTCCCAAGGATTTTATTTCTTAGGTGACCTCTCAAGATTGGTATATATTATTTGTGCATCAGCTTACAATTTATTATTCAACAGTGCACCATTGATTGCAGAATCTATGGTTTGGGACTAGGATGCATCCTACTGTTTTAAGTATTTGTACTTAAATATCGCTTAAAGATGTAAAGGCAAGATTTGGAGGTCAGGTAATTTTTTATGTCAACTTTTTGTTTGTTCATTTGTTTACATTAATGGTAATAAATTCTGTGTCTATACAGAATATATAAATATACTATCATTTATTAACAAATATATATTATGCTCACAGAGTGGAAGAATGAACTGCATATTAGAACTATTTGAGTAGGGACTGGGAAGGAAGAAATATTTGGAATACAAACAAATAAAATAATTAATTAATAAGAATAATAATAATGAAGGCATGAGGACTTGGATAGAAGGCATATTGATTTTCTAGGGCATTGTAACAAACCAGGACTACAAACTCCATCACTTAAGTAAAAGGCAGTTATTTTCATACTTGTGGAAGACTCAAAATCAAAGGATAACAGTGCCTCATTCCCTCTGAAACTGTGGTAAGCACCATCTTTCTCTAGAGGTGTCCCTTTATTTTTCTTCATCTCAGCTTTTATCTAGACAACAACAAAACAAAAGCTTTTGTATCTTCCTTCATTAAACTCTCCTGTTGTAGCTTCTCTTGCCTTCTTTTAAGAATATAAATTATGTTATATTAAGAACCACCTTAGTCAAGTATGACTCATCATCTTAACTAATTAATTTCCAAATAAGTTAATATTCTGAAGTACCGGAGAAATCTGAATACAGATGTGTGAGATACAACTATACCTATAAAGAATAGAGAAAAAATATTTTATCTTGACATCTAAGAATGGAAGACAGAATTTTCAGCACTTATGTGTAATGTTTATGTTTCATAAACTCTATAGCTAATGACCAAGCTAGAATATAAAAAATTTGAAGAATAATTTACAAAAGTGCTTTATAAAGATGGAGCAGAAGGTTCCCTTAAAATTAATGAGGTGTTCTTAGTTGGTTCAGAGTTAACTTTTCTGAAGAAGCAACAATAATGATGAGCAATGTACGAAGAGAAGGAACAACTCCTACAGAGATCACGGCATTTAGAGAGAATTACAAGCTGGAGAAAGTGTCATATTCAAGAAGGAAGAGTGTCATGAGAAGTGCCCAGAGAGGAGGACCCAGTTTGATGATACAGTTTACAAAGACAACTTGAAAGTTGCACTGTATTTGAAGTGCAATGCAACCTAGCTTAAAGGTGGTTTGTTTTGTTGTTGTTGTTGTTTGTTTGTTTGTTTGTTTGTTTGTTTTATTTTCATTTGTTTTTAAGTCTCAAAGCCATGAGGTCATAAATGCATTTACAAAGATTATGTAGTCTGTATTGTGTAAATTGATATTATAAAGTTGGAAGCAATATAATTAGAACAGTAAATGTTTAAGACAAGATGTAAAGTTCAATTGTATTTGAATTCTGTTCATAGACAAATGAGGCTGAAATTGTGAAATATGCTAAAGGTTCACCTAAGAAAAGTTAGATGCAGAAAGACCAATCAAAAATACTTTCACATATTTGGGACAAGGCAGCAGATGAGTAAAAATGGGTTTTTATAACTTTAGGGCCACTGGTGGTCATTTGGTTTGATGTGTGGGCTGCTCAGGGATTTCCATTGGTCACACACTGACTTTTATGTGTCCTAGATATATTAAAATAGTATTACCAAAAGCAGTCGTCATATGTAAGACTCCACAGTTAAAAGAGATGTTTAGGCTGAACATATAAATTTTTGAGTCATCAAAATGGATACTAATTAAAATTGGAGAAGGAATAAAACTGTCTAGACAAGAAAGATAAAATTAAGGGAGTAAAAATTGAGACCCAAGGAGCTCCATCGTTAAAAGTCAGGCAGAAAAAGCTGGTAGACAGGAGGCTGAAGGCATCTAATATTTTACTGACAGATACAACTCCAGCAATAGTGCTGAGGACTGAGACTGATGACATGTGGGAGTGGGAAAGGCATCCTGTTTTCTGGTTGAGCTAGGTTTAAACCCCCAAAGACCCACCAGATAATTCTGGACAGAAGGCCATTTGCTATGCTCTCAGACCCTAGGATCCTGACATGAGGCCCCAGCTCCATAATTCTGTGGCCATCAGTCAAGTAGAGCAATGACCCAAGCTCCTGGCATTCTGTCTGGACTCCACCCCCACAGTTACCTAGCAACAGCCAGTTATGCTCCTTCACACAATTACCTGACAACAGCCAGGTAGGCCCAGCCCACTATGAAAAAGGGATGCTTGCCCCCTCCTCTCTTACTCTCTTGACTCCCTTACTCTTGCCTCTCACTCTCTTGCTTTCCCTTTCCACATTCCCTTCCCTCCTCTCTCCACATAGCCATGGCCAGCCTCTACTTCTCTCCTTTCTCCCTCTTTCTGCCTTTCTACAATAAACACAAAGAACCCAGATGTCCCTCAACAGAGGAACAGATGTTGAAAATGTGGTATATTTACACAGTGGTATACTACTCAGCTATTAAAAACAATGAATTCATGCATTCAGTGGCTTCTGCGGTGCCCAAGACTGAGAAACTATTGTTCCCAGCCCCTGCTGCGCTTGGGGGAGCCACTAGCCTAGCTCTGCAGGTTCCTTGAGGACCTCAGACTGTCCTTCCCCACCCGGAAGCAGTGTCCTGTGGCTTCTCACAACCTGTCACCTCACCCAGCGGCCAGAGTTCTGGCCAGACACAGGCTACCATTTTAACCCACAATGACACACATCAGAGTTAGTGAGAACAGAAAAAAACAAAGGTCAAAACTGCAAGTACATGCATGAAATCCAGAACGTGCATAAGGTGGCAAGCTTGCTAGAAGTGTGCAATGTTAAGAGATAATGTACTACGAAAGAAGCCTTGGTTGGAATTAGACGTGGGAAATCACTTTCTCAGAGGTCTGAGGTGGTTTTTTTGTTTTTGTTTTTGTTTTTGTTTTTGCTTTTTTTTCCTGCTTTTTGTTTTTAAATTGAGCAGCATGATGTAAAGAAATAAGTTGAAATATAGCAGCGTAAAATTACTGGTACTGTAGTAGATCCTTGTGTAGAAGGACGAGTTAGTGCAGACTTTACTGTACTTTATTTTGGTACTTTATAGCTTATCCCTATTTACATGTTACCTTTAGGAACAGATGCAGCATGCTCCACTTCTATGCAATTGCTTGGATTTTAGTTACTCACAAGGAAACTGATTTATAAGCAATTTTTTTTCCTGGTTTGTTTTGTTTTGTTTTGTTTTGCTTGGTTTGGTTTGGTTTGGTTTTGACACAATCTTTCTACATAGCCCTGGCTGTTCTAGAACTCACTATGGCCTCAAGCTCGCAGAGATCTGCCTGCCTCTGTCTACATAGTGCTGGGATTAAAGTTGTTTCCCACCACACCAAATTTTGTAAAGGATGGTTTAACTAGGGCTCTTTAACTCCTAACCTTACTAACATTTTCTACAGAGGCAACATTGTATAAAATTCCAGTTAAAGAATGCCTTTTAAAAAAGAAGAAACAAAAATTTGAATTTGTAACATAATGTGTAAATCAGTCAAGAGCTGAACTGACTAGTTACCTAGCACAGTGACTGGAAACGTTAGCTACGGTGGCAACCTAATTGTACTGTAAATCCAGTAATATGCACAGTTAGCACTGTGTACAATCTAGGGTTCCCTGCTTAGAGTTTCAGAAACACCATGCTGTTATTGTAATGAACCTACTGTTTTGCTGCTCCAGTTTTATTCCTTAGTTCTATTATTCAGGCTGAGTTTCCCCAATGCTTTCTTAAAACTTCTCAAAAGGTCAGAATGATGATCTCTACCACTGCCATGTCACTGAGGAAGATTTTATAAGTGATATCTATTGTTTGTAATTTCTCTAACTCATAACTATACGCACTTTGCATGGATTTTATGACTTTCTGTGTTTACCAAGTTCGTACACAGTCACTATTGTTGAGTTCAGGTTAAAATAGCTCAATGAAAGTCATGTGAGTATGAGAGACATGTGACAGGATTCAAACTTAGATGAGTCTGATATCTAAGGCATGTGTGGTCAGACTACTTCTAGATTCACACACAGTAATAGTTGCATGCCAGTTTGCTCCCTTGATGATATGTAGGTTTACCTCAGGTACTTTTGAGTAACCAATGTTGTGTGCAGAGAACTCAGGGGAAAACAAAGAAAATATGGAAGAAGGGAACGTGGAATGGAGAGGAATATAAATAAAGAAGAAAGGAAAGATATGAAGGTGAGGTAGGAAAGGAAACACTGAGCTTACAGTGGCAAATAGTCATCCATTCAACAATAAATTTGTGCTATCTCTGAAAAAAAATAGCAATGCTTCTCTTCCCATGTAAGATGTAAATACCTACTTGCAGTAATTCTACTGCATCTTTGTGGGGTGAGGAGAGAGTGGCTGTGGTATGACATATACAGCATAGGTTTATATCTTGTTTTTACTTTTCTGTGTGATTGTAAAATGTATCTAATGGCCATACATGTCATGACATTTTGGTACAGATTGCATTGGACAGACTTCTGATGAGGTTGCTACTGACAGTTGACTTATCACCTTAGGGCAATCCTATTCATTTTCTTCTGCCACTGTTTGTCCAGGTCCACAAGAATTCCCTGTCGATTTTTGTTCATCTCACCCATACACTGATGAATAACCTTCTTCAGGTAAAGGAAGAAATGACAACAGACTCAAAACCAAGGCTTACGGAATGAGACCAAAAAGATACCATTGGACTTGGAGAGGTGGATACCACGGTTCCTAATGGGAAGATATAACCCATGACTCAAGTTTACACAGAATACTCAGAATGCAAAATAAAACCTGAATGGTAGGATTATACATACAGTTCCACTCCCATTTTGTGAATTTTTATCATAATGTCCATGACAAGGAACAGCAAACATGATTCTGCATAGGTGGAGGTAGTGCTGATCCTGATGATACTTGTGATTGTGTGTGTGTGTGTGTGTGTGTGTGCTTCTTTGTGGGAACGCTTCAGATCAATGTAATATTCTAAACAGACTTAGCAATGCTCATATAGAGAATAACCCTGGCTTTCAATTCAACAAATATTACTCTATTTATATATTTTACTAATATTTACAGGGCAAGGGCATGATTCTAACTGTAAATTATAATGAAATATCAAAACCTCATCTTACTTTAACAGTGACAACACCTAGGTTTGATCTATATCTTTAAGATAAAACTGATCTTCTCAGAATTTTTCCCTAAATGACATGCCCACCTAGTGATTCCACTCTTCCTAGTTCTGTGTTTTATAGATCATGGTGATTGCCTCTAGAAATATTTCCTTTAAAAATCTTTTGCAGGACATGAAGAGATGGGAATGTTGCAGAAGATGCGACATAAAGATTATGGGAGCCTGAGAATCAGGGAGTTTGTTCTGAGACTGTGCTCCCCGAGGCCCAGTAGGGGAAGCAGCCAATGGCCACCCCACCCTAGATCTTACATGACTGGTGGCTCTTCCTTCCTCTGAAGTATGAGGAATCTTCTCTCCTCTCCTGCATCTACTATCCTGTCTGTGGCAAACTAGGAGTTCTGCCTCTTCTTCCTAGTCATTGGCCACTAGCATCTTCATTGATCAATCAAGAACCAATCAGGGAATAGGAACTTCAGGGTTCACACACAGATTCCTGATCAGAGCATCAGAATCACCGCTTACAAGAATGGACTGGAGGGAAGAAAGGAAAATGGTGATGATGTAATTGCATTATAATATTAAAAAATAAAATTAATTATAATATGGCCAAAGAAAGTAAACTGTGTTTATAGAAATCATCTTATGTGATAGCCAGTTAAGAGATAGCTAATAAGATCACCTTTACTTATAAATTAGAGTATGCCAGAGTAGTAGCCAGTTGAGCTAACAACTACTCAGCACTTCATATTTAACATAGTACTTTTATTTGTAGCATGTCTACGACATAGAGAACTACATTTTTAAAATTACCCTAATAATAAGATGTTAAGCAATGTAGAGTTCAATTATTGAGTAAGTGAGTTTTCATGTTTTGGTGTTAAAATAGCTAATGAAAGCAGCTTAAAGGAAAAAGAGTGTATTTTGATCATTGACAGAAGCCATCTAGACTATGGGAAACAAGCGAGTTTTCTGGAGATGGTCCAGGTTTTCATGGCTGCCATGGGTGCGCTCTGGAGAGGCACAGCCCCAATGACTTGAATCCAGGACTTCTTCTCCCTGCTGATATGACTTTAATGACATTCTCACATCATTCATGAATTAATGCTATTTAGATGAATTAATGAATTTATAGAATTTCTAACTTGATTCCAATAATTTTAGGAAGAAAGCTTAAGGATATGGCTTTAGTTGTTTATGCCAGAAAGATATGATGACATTAGAATCAAGACTAGAATATGCTCCTTCCTCACAGAATAGTAACAACAACAACAAAAATACTGCATGATATGGAACACGATGAGTTTTCATTAGTTGCACTAAGGAAAGAAACAAGATTGATGCATATTTGTGATCAAGGAAAAACATTCATTCTAAGCCAGGTGCAAGGATGAAGCCACAAGTGTGCACTATGGTAAAGCAAGGCCATGTGAAATTCTTAATTTGAACTTATAATAAGCTTACAGAATGAAACACTACTTTGAAGTTATTTTCCACATCCTTCTGTAGCTCCCTTTTTGTCTAACATTTTAAATATGAGTTAATTTTATGTAAAAAACTTTTGAATAATAATAATAATAACAATAACAACAGCAAAAATAATATTAATCACCAGAGAAAAGAAATAAAGTGATAAACTGTGGCTTTTGGGACCTGTTTCATCCACCAAAAGTGTACATATGTGAATATATATATACATATCCTGGCCAAACTGTGTGTGTATGTGTGTGTGTGTGTGTGTGTGTGTGTGTGTGTGTGCCCATGCATGCGTGCGTGCCCACACGTGTGTTTGACTTTCTCCCTTTAATCCCTTTCTTTCTCTGGCTCATGAAGAGTTAATGAACTCTAATCTTTCTCATCGCCAGTGAGGGGTACTTGAGTCTGAAAGAAAAGAGCTCAGATAACTAAACCATTTTCTTAAACCCATGATACTATGGGCAAGAGTTAATTGCCACAAACCAGTGGCTTTTGGTCACAGAAGAGTAAAGAGTTGAAGAAGGTAGAAATTGCAAAAAGTAAGCAGTTTTTGGCCATGCAATTGAAGATAGAAATTGCCAAAGGTAAAGAAGCTTTGGCCACAATAGCTGACTCCATATCCACCTTTTTTCATTGCCTACTGTGGTTTACCCTGTGATGCCAGGCTGGACTCTGCAGATCATATTTGAAGAACAGACCATCATGGTGAGGAAGGCATGACGACTGGGTGCCTGAGACATCTCATTACACTGTGTTCACAGATGCTCATCAGTAATGGATATTGATATTTGTTGGACTTTACTAATCCTTCCATTATTTTTATTCATTCATAGATTTACGTGGTAAATCTTTGCTTCCATTTAAGAATATGTTTATGTTATGATAAGTTTATGTTATGTTACATTTAAATGTATAATGTTATATCATGTTTATATTGTGTTGTTAGGTTCAATGTTACATTATTTTTATATTATGTTATGTTGCATTCTGTTATGTTGTGTTAAGTTATGTTGTGTTGTATAATGTAGGATATGTAAGCACCAGGAAAGTTGAAAGTGAACATTAGCCACCATCACAAGAACCAACACTATTATTTTAAGGAAGATCTTCAGTCATAACAGCCTGTGTCACCACAAACAAATGTAATGTTAGCTCTTTTATAAAGAAGTACATGCAGGAACAGAGGCATAAAATTGAAACCCTCAGCACCATGTTTATTGCCATTACCTATGGATTGATTTTTCCAAGATGGATTCCACGGGACTTCAGGACTCAGCTGAAAATGACCTCACTCCATCATGCTCAAGAAACTGCAGTGGCAGAAGACCTGTCATCTTACAGCACAATCTAAAGGAGTGTGGTAGCTCTGGATGAAAAACTCAGTTACTTCTATCCATCACTAGTGAGAGGCAGGGAAACAATTGGCTGTGTGTCCTGAGCACCTTGGATCTGGCCAGCTCACTATGCTTGATGCTATTCCTAATGGAAGAAGGAGAAGTAAATACCCTACTGTGGATAATATGAACTTCGTGGGTCTTGATAGATAAATGTAACATTTATGAAGTTTATAGATTTGCCCTGAGAGAAAGGCTGCAATGTGTTTGCTGACAAGCTCTCAGTGCCCTGCTAGCTTGCTGGGCAGGATGATAAGTAAAGCAAGCACCTGTGCTCAAGGGAAGAGCTGCAGTTGATCTTTAATGCTCTGGTCAGAATAGACCTTCAGTTCAAAGGATGAGGAATGAGGTTCTGTAGCATTTATAATTTCCCTTGGCCTCGTACTGTCCATCTGTTATTGCAGGCAAGGCCTTCACTGATCTTTTCTCCAAGCTGTTATTTATTCTCTCCTTTTAGCCTCAGCAAAGGAGCAGGATGAAGGGTCTAGGTACTTTGTCATTCTCCCGATATTTCTAAACACTATAGCACTTTCTAAACAAGAAACCCAATAATTATTCTCTTCAGTGCTACCCATTAAATTCTGTTACTCTCGGGATTCCAAAAGTGGCTGCCTCCTGTATGGCTAAAGATTGTACAGGGTTGGCCTAAGATTTCATCTTACACCAGTCAGAATGGCTAAGATTAAAAATTCAGGAGACAGCAGGTGTTGGAGAGGGTGTGGAGAAAGAGGAACACTCCTCCACTGCTGGTGGGGTTGCAAATTGGTACAACCACTCTGGAAATCAGTCTGGCAGTTCCTCCGAAAACTGGGCACCTCACTTCCAGAAGATCCTGCTATACCACTCCTGGGCAATACCCAGAAGACTCCCCACCATGTAATAAGGATACATGTTCTACTATGTTCATAGCAGCCCTATTTATAATTGCCAGATGCTGGAAAGAACCCAGGTATCCCTCAACAGAAGAGTGGATGCAAAAAATGTGGTATAAATACACAATGGAGTACTATTCAGCCATTAGAAACAATGAATTCATGAAATTCTTAGGCAAATGGATGGAGCTAGAGAATATCATACTAAGTGAGGTAACCCAGACTCAAAAAGTGAATCATGGTATGCACTCACTAATAAGTGGATATTAACCTAGAAAACTGGAATACCCAAAACATAATCCACACATCAAATGAGGTACAAGAAGAAAGGAGGAGTGGCCCCTGGTTCTGGAAAGACTCATTGAAACAGTATTCAGCAAAACCAGAATGGGGAAGTGGGAAGGGGTGGGTGGGAGGACAGGGGAAGAGAAGGGGGCTTACGGGACTTTCGGGGAGTGGGGGGGCTAGAAAAGGGGAAATCATTTGAAATGTAAATAAATTATATCGAATAAAAAAAAAGATACATCAAAAATCCTCTGTGATGCTTCTCTTTACAGTAGCTGACAATTAACATAGAGAATAACTGTATCAATATTCAGAGAGTAACAGACTGTGCATGTTCTCAGTCCTAGAAAGAACATACACAACTTACTCACGGTTCTGAAATCTTCATAGAAGAGAGGGCAGAAAGATTAGGAGAGCCAGTGGTGGTAGAAAGAATGAGGGGAGTAATGTTTTCCAGACTCAACAGGGCAGTTGCACATATGAACTTACAGTGGTTGTTATAGCATGCACAAGACATTGGCAAGCTCAAATCAGACAAAAATTTTAGTATAGAAAGAGGATATTGCCATTGAACTGAGCACAGGTTCCCCAGTGGAAGAGATAGAGAAAGGACCAAAGGAGATGAAGGGGTTTGCAGCACCATAGGAGGAACAAGAATATGAGTCACCAAGTACTCCCAGAGCTAACAGTGACAAAACCATCAACCAAAAAGTACACATGGAGGGACCCATGGCCCCAGACATATCTGCAGCAGACAATGACCTTGTTGGACACCAAATGGGGGAGAAGTCCTTAGTCCTGGAAATACTTGATACTGTAGTGTAGAGAATACCAGGACAGGGAAGCGGGGGTAGGTTGATTGGGGAAGGGGAGATGGCTTATGGGATTTTCAGGGAAGGGGAGAACCAGGAAAGGGGATATTTGAAGTGTAAACAAAGAATATACCTAATAAAAGAAAGAAAGAAAGAAAGAAAGAAAAAAAGAAAGAAAGAAAGAAAGAAAGAAAGAAAGAAAGAAAGAAAGAAAGAAAGAAAGAAAGAAAGAGTATATTGTCTACATGGTCTCATTATTAGTTGGGGTGCTATTGATATTTGCTACTTGCCAGAAGAGGAGGAATCAGTTTTCCTTAATGGTAAGAATGCTCCACACCTAAGACTAGTCAAGTAACATAAACAGGATGTGATGGGTATGGAAGAAGAACCCTCAAAGGGAAAATGGATAGGTAGGACATGGGAGGAGTTGGAGGAATAGAAGCAAATACGCTCAAAATACATTGTATGAAGTCTTTAAAGAATTAGTAAAAACAATTGTTTAGAAAAAAGTCCTGTTTCCCAACCCCACAATGCTTACATACAGAATTGTCTTTCAAGGACAAGTTAATACTGTTCTCTGGTGGCTTAGTATCTCCTTCAAAGAACAGTTAAAACAGTACTCATGCCTAAGTAAAATGTGAAAAATAAGAAAGACAGTGTTGAAACCTCAATGTATAGTAAGCAGCTAATACTGTATTAAAAATAATAATTGTTGAATTTCACTTAGCTATTATTACTAATGGTACATGTTAAATACACCTTATCTGAAAGGCTTGAGCTAAAAGAATTTCCAGTTTTGGTAGTTTCAGGTTTGGTCTCTTTTCTCATCCTTTACTATTTTGAGAATTTATAATCTTAAAATTTGAAATCCTGAAATGTAGAAAACCCAAAAACCATTTGAATCTCATGGTCATCACTCCAAGTTTTGGATTCTAGAATACTTGGATTTTAGATTTCAGATTAGGGATACTCTTCAACTTGAAGCTTGCATTGCTCTCCATACATTCTTGTAAAAATTTCATTTTGATGTGTTTCTGAGAGCCTACGTGACAATGTGCACTAATAACAATCACAATGCTTTGGAGGCTGGAACATGCTCTGCAGTGCACTGCTCATCCAAAAGCAAGTCTGTGTTGTTTTTTTTTTTGTTTTGTTTTGTTTTGTTTTGTTTGTTTTGGTTTGGTTTGGTTTTTTGGATTTGGATTTTTCGAGACAGGATTTCTCTGTGTAGCTCTGGCTGTCCTGGAACTCACTCTGTAGACCAGGCCAGCCTAGAACTCAGAAATCTGCCTGCCTCTGTCTCCCAGAGTGCTGGGATTACAGGCTGCACCACCACGGCCCAGCTTAGTCTCTGGTTTTAATATACAGCATGGCAGAAAATAAAAAAGATACTGGATTCATAGATGTTTCATAAATTTCCTCCTCCTTTTCCTCCTCTTGCTTCTGTTCCTCCCCCTCTTCCTTCCTCCTCCTACTCCTTCTGTATCCCTGGCTGTCTTGGAATTTGCTATACAGCTGAGGGGTTGCTTTGAACTTCTGATCCTCTTGCTCCCCGAAGCTATATCTACAGACTTAATACCACTACTTTCAGTTTATGTGGTTCTGGGATCAAACCCAAGGCTTGGGTATGCTGTGTCACTCTTCAAACTGACATACATTCCCAGCCCTTTGATTTCCCTTCATGCTCATGCATAAATCTATATTAAAAACTTTTCTTAAAAATAATTAGAATGGTTATATTTTTTGTATCTTATTCCATCTAGATTTTAAAGATCTAAGGGAAAAACTTAATAATAATTGTCTTTGTTCAACCTATGCTAATATAATACGTGGGACAAGATAAAATCTATAATAAAAATATTATTTTTCTTTGCTTCTTTCTAATATGTCAACCAGTGAAGTAAGCACTTAGTATCTTGACTGGGCTCAAAGCACAGATGTGTTGGAGATGCACAGAGATTCGACATGGACACAGGAGTTCATTGTCAAATTGTAAAATGAATTAAGATTTTAAAAAAGGCCTTGGCCAAGTGAGTTGTACTGTATAACTGAGTCATAACCAGGGGGCTGTAAGGATACAAGAAGAGTTCTAAGACAGCTGAGGGTCAGGGAGTAGAATGTAGTGAATCACAAAGACCACTCAGCATGAAGTAATTCTCAAAAAGAATCACAGAAGGCAGCATTTGCTTAAGAAGTACAGAGCACAGGACAAGCTAGAATCTCAGAAGTAGAGAAAACAGCTTCTGCAGAAAGACATAGCACTATAAATGCCATCATCAATTTAGGGCATATCACAGAGTTCAACATTTCCCATCACATCTAACAAGGCAGTGGTGGAAGAGGAGACTTGGAACCAGATCAGAAACTTTCAGTTTCATGATGACAAAAGCCTGTGAGGTGTGATGAGATTTATTTTTGAAACAACTCAGTCCATAGTCTTGACAAGCTATTTAATGTAAGATGACCTGTATATTAAAATCCTCCCCTGCAAGTGACATAGATAGTATTCAGCCAGGAGAGCAATTGAAGTGTTGATAGTCAAAGTGTAGCTCCCATCATGAAGTACCTTGCAGGTCGGAGCCATAAAGCTGAGGAAATAACAAAGTGCATGGGTAGGAAACTGCCTCAGAGGCAGAGAAAATGGAGCATGAAGTTGGAATTGTTGCTAACCTGTCACAAAGTACATGGCTGGGAAGAAAACTTACCTATGGTGAGGTTACCGGAGAATGTCAATGCGTAGTAATGAAAATGAAGCTAGCGTAGACAAACCTAGCATCCCTGTGAACCTCTAATTAAGGAAGTGTGAACTCCATGGTCTCTTTGTTTAATGTGTGGCTTTCATTTATAATTAGAGACATGAAGTGAATCTTCAGATATGACTGTTATGACAAGTAGATCTATAAAAAGGAGTTCTTTCTTTTTTTGCCTCTGCCTAAAATACCTATTACGGACCTATTAGTGAAGATTTAAATGTTGATATTTTTTAATTTGTCATATTTATACTTGGGACGGTAGCATCAAAACATATTTATTAATTTTCAGTATTTTTCCAAGCAGTGCTTTGATACTAAAAGCTTTTAAAATGAGATGAGGCAAAATTAAAGTCATAAAATATACCTGATTGACCAACAACTCTTCTACTGTAAAATTCAACCAGTGTTGAGGACTATAAGACCCTAGATATTGCAGTATGCATATTTTTTATTATATTGATTTGAGGTTGTAGTATAGCCATAACTGAGATTTCAGGATACCCAGGAATTCTGAGATTGAAAAAAGTTAATTAGATAGAGACATAATTGACATTTAGATCTACCTAGTGCCAAAAGTTTTGTTTTCCAATTTTATAGTATTCGATATTATTATGGCAGATCCAGGAAGCAGAATTGGGAAAAATATGAGACCTAGAAGTTCCCATTTGATGTTGGCCCTGCCAAAACCCATCTCCCATCAAACTGACTAGGAGATAGCCTTCAGCTACCACAAAAGTTGAGTATAAACTAAACTCCAGGAAAAAAACATACAAAAAAAAAAAAAAAAAGCCTGAGCCAAACAAAATCTGTCATATCGTCTATCAGCAGGACAACCACATTTTTAAAAGTTTCTGAATTCACGCTTCCATTTTTATCATAACAAATTTTCAGCAGAGGCCCTCTCAAGATATAAAACTAGTAATGTTGAAATTCTTCATCATTTTGATTATTTTATTTTATTTTTGTTGGATGTCATCAGAACATGTCTACAGAACTCAACATGATGAATATACCCTGAATCTGTATATGGCCTTCCAACCTCTTTTGTGCCGTCTCTGATGTAATTTCTAGTACATTCCAGGTGCATGTGCTTCAATTGGTCTGTCCTGAGGAAGTTCTGGGAAAGGGATGCACTGTTAATATTTTGTATGTGCTTACTGAAGTTTATTTACATGTTTCTCTAATCATAATTTTCTTAATTCAAACAACCTTCTTTGGATCATTGCTTTCTTTGTTCGTACATTCATGCATAAAAGTACATTGAAATTGAAGTAAGGTTGTTGATAGTATCAGACTGGAGTCAGCTCTATTTGTTCAGGTACTCAGATACTAGGGCCAGTAGACAAGATCTGTATATGTTGGTGTACTGGCTGGCTTTGTGTGTCAACTTGACACAAGCTGGAGTTATCACAGGGAAAGGAACTTTGGCTGAGGAAATGCCTCCATGAGATCCAGCTATAAGGTATTTTCTCAATTAGTGATCAAGTGGGGAGGGCCCCTTTTGGGTGGTGCCATCCCTGGGCTGATAGTCTTGGGTTCTATAAGAAAGCAGGCTGAGCAAGGCAGGGGAAGCAAGTCAGTAAGAAACATCCCTCCATGGCTTCTGCATCAGCTCCTGCTTCCTGGCCTGCTTGAGTTTCAGTCCTGACTTCCTTTGGTGGTGAATAGCAGTATGAAAGTGTAAGCGGAATAAAGCCTTTCCTCCCCAACTTGCTTCTTGGTCATGATGTTCTGTGCAGGAAAAGAAACTCTGACTAAGACAGTTGGCAAAAAGTTGACATCAGGTAGTTCCATTTATTACTATATGAAATACTCAGAAAAGTCAAATCAATAAATATAGAAGGAAACTAAGAACTAGAGACAGGCATGCAGAGTAACTCTAAACTAGTACAAGTGATCTTGTTGGTATGTTTAGAATTAGCAACTTTATCAGTGGGATGTTTCAAAACAGCTCAGTAAATACTACAAAAACTGTTAAGGTTAAAATCAGAGAAATTTATGATAAATAAACCATACTTCAATAAACGTGTTAAACATATTGAAAATGTATTCAATATTAAAAGAAAGTCAAAAGACACTTTGATGTGGCATAAAGATTACTTGCTTTGGGATCCTGAGGTACAAAATGGATAGAGTGCTTCTGCACATGTTAACAGATATCCAGTTAGGATTTATTCTCTCAAGTGAAACCAATTGTTTATTAACATTATTCTATAGGGCCTGATACCTTGTTTGAATTGCTTCTCTTGGGAAATTTCTAAGACATAGATTTCCTGTTTTTTGTTAATTGACATTTTAATTCTTAAGATCTTGACAATAGGGACTTGATATGCACTCTAGGTTTAAGACCATCAGAGGAAACAAACAGAAACCCATTGCTTGCTGAATTTGAGGGAAATCTGGTGAAGGCAGGTATGTGGTTAACATTGTTGCCACAAATAGAATTAAATGATTTTCATCAAGCGTTCTTTAAAAGCAATTTAGGTAGATACTATAAATCCTTCCTTTCCATTTCTCAGGCACAGAAGAGCATTTGGGCTCCAGGCACCATGACAATACTCATTTGCCACCCAAAGAACTGCCACAGAAACTGTAAGTCATACATAACAAGCCTTTTCCACGGAAGATGAAGTATACACTGAAGAGGAACAGAAACATCCTGTAAAACAGTCGTTTCCTCTGTGGGATTACTGGAGAACTAAAAACAGTATTACTTCAGATGCTGCAAAACAGGTACATACTTTTAACCATGTTCCAGATTTGCTTAATCAGAAATTAAGGGTGATAGCCAGGTAACTGCATATTAAAAACCCTTTCAGGTAATTTTGAGTTCCACTAGGTTTCAACTGCTGATATGAACACAAGATCAAAAATTGGCATAATAGCATCATGGATAGGTGTTGTGAGAAATATTAAAAGATGCAGTTCATGCTATGCCGGTAGGACATGGTGGCCATGGCCGGCCTGTTCTCATCTCAAGGAGACTGACTCAGAGCTCCAAAATCTCCCCACCCAGCTCCCTAAGTTCTCAATGGTGAGTCACTATCCCACCAGCTTCAAAACTCTCATGGCCTTTTGTGGTGCACTTCTGGCAAACCCACACTTAGCCACTCTACCTTTCTCTCTGGAACCCAGTTGAGCTGCTGTGTGAAGGAATACACCATACAAACTTAGTTCAAAATAATGGTAACTCAGTCACTGGGCTCAACAACTAGAATCCTAATCTTGTAAGCCATAGTAAATCCAAATCCTCCCGAGGCGAATCCTATTTCTTCTCTTCCTCTCTCCAACCTGGAATCCCACCTACTTGCCCAGTGATTGCTTCCTTTATTGATTAGAGGAAATTAACATCAAAATACAAACAGCACCAGGCCCATCCACAATAGGTAGGAGACCATGGTATAGAGCTACTATTTTAGCTCTGTACCATGTATTTAGTACATTGTATTTAGTGAATGACAAGTTTTAGTTTATTTGTAGGCTAGGTGGTGATATTATCAAACAATAGAACCCAACTTTTGTTATTACCCTATAACATAACTTGTTGAAAAGTCCTTGTCTTAGTTAAGGTTTTACTGCTATGAACAGACACAATGACCAAGGCAAGTCTTATAAAGGACAACAATTAATTGAGGCTGGCATACAGGTTCAGAAATTCAGTCCCTTATCATCAAGGCGGGAACCTGACAGCATCCAGGCAGGAGCTGAAAGTTCTACATCTTCATCTAACGGCTCCTACCAGAATATTGACTTCCAGGCTCCTAAGATTAGGGTCACTTTAGGCCACATCCACACTCCCATGCCTACTCCAACAAGGCCAAACCTACTCCAACAGGGCCATACCTTCTAATAGTGCCATTCCCTGTGCTGAGCATATACAAACCATAACAGTCCTCATGAGTGGAAACCATCTCCTGGTAGATGAGTTGTTTTCTCTTCTGAAGACCTCATATCTGTCGATTGAAATTTGTGTCATTTAGGAAACCTACTTGGGTTCACTTGGGTCATGGATAAATTTCAAATCTCCATGATCACTGGACTGAGATCTCTAGTCCTTTTTTCTTCAAACCCTTCTTATACTTTGAATAGGGAAAATATCTGTCTCTCCCATGATTGACTTTCTTTGCCTCCCCTTCTTCATTCTACCACAAGTCACAGACTGTTCATTGTTATTTTAAAGACTTTGTGGAGGCTAGCCTTGTGTGCACCAACCCGGTTGGGAGATCGGCTGCCCAGCAGAGTGATCATCACTCGGAAAAGGTCCCGCAGCATACACCATCAGCACTCCCTGAAGGAGCAAATGGGCACCACCTGGTTCACAGACAATCTGGGGCAAGGCACACTAGGGCTCCAAGGGCACCCAAGAGGAGGACAGCACATCAGCAATCTGTGACAGGGGAAACCCAGCCATCCAGTGTTGCAGAAATAACCCTAGAGCCTCACAGGAGGCTCAAACACCACCCAGAGACAAGACCAACTAACGCCAGAGAAGAAGATGGCAAAGGGCAAACGCAGGAACACTACTAACAGAAATCTAGGCAATATGGCAGCATCTGAACCAAACTTTCCAACATCAGCAAGTCCTGGCTATGCCAACACATCAGAAAAGCAAGATTTGGATTTAAAATCGCTGGCCATGATGCTGCTAGAAGAACACAAAAAGAACATAAATGAATGTTTTAAGGAAATACAGGGAAACATGAATAAGCTAGAAACCCATATAATGGAAACACAAAAATCACTTAAAGGAATTCAGGAGAATAAGGCTCAAGAGATAGAAGCCAATAAAGAAGAAACACACACACACACACACACACACAAATTAAAGAAATGCAGGAGAACTTGAGTCAACAGGCAGAAGTCATGAAAGAGGAAACACAAAAATCTCTTAAAGAATTAAAGGAAAACACAAAGAAACAAATGAAGGAACTGAGAAAAATGATCCTGGCTCTAAAAACAGAAGTAGAAACAACTAAAAAAATCACAAAGGGAGACAATTTTGGAGATAGGAAACCTTGAGAAGAAAACAGGGGCCATTGATGCAAATATCAACAACAGAATACAAGGGATGGAAGAAAGAATCTCAGATATCAAAGATACCATAGAAACCATTGACACAACAGTCAAAGAAAATACAAAATTCAAAAAGCTTATATCCCAGAACATCAAGGAAATCCAGGACACAATGAGAAGACCAAACCCTAAGGATTATAGGTATAGATGAGTGTGAAGATTTACAACTGAGTGGGCCAGCAAATATCTTCAACAAAATTATGGAAGAAAACTTTCTCAACTTAAAGAGAGAGATGCCCATGAATATACAAGAAGCCTACAGAACTCCAACAGACTGGACCTGAGCAGGAATACCTCCCATCACATAATAATCAAAACCCCAAATGTACTAAACAAAGAAAGAATATTAAAGGCAGTAAGATAAAAAGGCCAAGTAACATATAAAGGAAGACCTATCAGAATCACACCAGACTTCTTACCAGAGACCATGAAAGCTAGAAGATCCTGGACAGATCTCAAGCAGACTCTAAGAGAACATAAATGTCAGTCAAGACTACTATACCCAGCAAAACTCTCAATCCCCATAGATGGAGAAACAAAGATATTCCATGATGAAACCAAATATATACACTATCTTTCCATAAACCCAGCTCTGCAAAGAATAATAGGAGGAAAACTCCAATTCAAGGAGGGAAACTTCACCCTGGAAAATGCAAGATAGTTTACCTTCCTTCATCAAACCCAAATAAGATAACCACTCAAATATAAAAATAACATCAAAAATGACAGGAATTAATAATCACTATTCCTTAATATCTCTTAACATCAATGGACTCAACTCCCCAATAAAAAGATATAGACTAACAGACTGGATAAGGAAACAGGACCCTACATTTTGCTGCATACAGGAGATACACCCCAGTGTCAAAGACAAAAACTACCTTAGAGTAAAAGGCTGGAAGACAATTTTACAAGCCAATGGTCACGGGAAACAAGCCAGAGTAGCCATTCTAATATCAGATAAAACTGACTTCCAGCCTAAAGTCATCAAAAGAGAAACAGAAGGACACTTCTTGCTGGTCAAAGGAAAAATACACCAAGAAGAACTTTCAGTTCTGAACATCTATGCGCCAAATGCAAGAGTACCCTCATTTGTTAAAGAAACTTTACTAAAGCTCAAAGCACACATTGCACCTAACACAATAATGGTGGGTGACTTCAACACTCCACTCTCCTCAGTGGTAACCCAGTCTCAAAAGAGCAATCATGGTATGCACTCACTAATAAGTGGATATTAACCTAGAAAACTGGAATACCCAAAAATATAATCCACACATCAAATGTGGTACAAGAAGAAAAGAGGAGTGGCCCCTTGTTCTGAAAAGACTCAGCGTAGCACTATAGGGCAAAACCAGAAAAGGGAAGTGGAAAGGGGTGGGTGGGAGGACAGGGGGAGGGAAAGGGGTGTGTGGGACTTTCGGGGAGTAGGGGGCCAGAAAAGGGGAAATCATTTGAAATGTAAATAAAAAATATATCAAATAAAAAAATCTCTTCTCAACAACCAATAAATAAATAAATAAATAAATAAATAAATAAATAATCTAAAAAAAAAAGAAATACAAGAGAATATAGATCAAAAGGTTGAAGCCCTTAAAGAGGAAACACAAAAATAAAAATAAAATAAAAAAAAGATCTTATGACTACATTAGAGACCTCATGATAAGTCTTTCTACTTTTGGAGCAACTTATTAGTAACTTTACACATGCAAATTATTTTATTATATAATATTGCATACTTGCAAATATATTTCCATAAAGTTATTGGTCGGGGGAGTCTTAGGGATGGCATGAGAGAGACATTAGGCTACTTACCACAATTCCTACTTTGTGAGTTCCCCAAAACAATGCCAATTATACAGATACATTAGAGGGCCTAGGGTAGGTTAATATGATTAAACACTGACATTACTGATTCTCTGAGAAAACTACCAATAAAGAGTTGACTACTACATAAAACTTCTTTGAGTAACTATGTCTATTACTCACTAATTCTTAGGTTGTAGAATCATACCTTCCTGAATGAGGAATAATCCGTATCTCTAAGCCAACTTGCCTGGATGAAATAAAGAATTCCAACACATGGTAATATTTATTATGAAATGAAAATGACTGTCAGAGTATGATGTCAAGGTTAGGTCTGGAACTGGTTGATTAATATTTTAGGGTCAGATATTCCACTGTTTGCTATTGAGAAGTATCTTGTTCTACTTGCTTCCACATAAAACTTTTGATGTACCCAAACATATATTTTGTTGAAATAATTGACAATTACAATTGAAATAATTTATTGAATATCTTCTTTTAAATATTTTACATACACATTTAAACAATAGCATTGGAAATAGCCTGTAGCATTTGGGGGAATATATGGGACTCTCCATTTTGACCAATAACGCAAAAAGATAACCCATTTCGTGGTAGCATATGATATCTAGCTGGGGCTCTCTCTTCCACATTATATAGTAACTCAATTTAAATTCTCTTTATATAGCTATATAATTAGGAAGATTCTATACTAGTAGGCTTTCATGTGTTTTTTTCAAAAAGCCATTATTGTCAGTTACCCCTCACTGTACTTCTTCCTTTATCTTGTTCTCCTACCCATGACCTGTTCAATCTACTTTTTCTAACTTTCTCTTTATCTCCCTGTCCTTGGAAGATATTCTTTTATTGTCTCTTCCTAACCACTTCACCTCTGTAGGCATTCCAAATGATTCATACAACAGCCATCGTCTCAAGACTCAAAGATATATGCAAAAGAGGGGGGAGAAAGATTGTAAGAGCTAGAGATGGTAGATGATCTTAAGAAAACAACATTATTTTCCAGTTCCAATAGTCCATGTGTACTCACAAACTCACAGAGACTGAGGCAACCTATCTGAGACTCACATAAGCTCAAACCAAACAAAATCCCAGAATGGAGAAAGAGAAATGATCTCAGGGTCCTATCCGAGCCAAGCAGACAGACAAGAATAATAAACAGCTGTTAGGAAAACTAAAATTAAGTTGTTTTTGATGAAGTGACAGTTGGCATTTATCAACTACACACAATGGCTTTGGAATACTTAGCCAACACAAATTGACTGTCTAGCAATTTCTTCTTCATTTGTTTTTGTTTTGTTTTAAGGGGGAAAGAATAAGAAATTAGGCAGGTATAGATGAGGGTAGATCTAGAAGGAGTTGGGTGACAGGACAGAAATATGATAAAAATATAGTGTATGGAATTTTCTAAGAATAAAAAGCTTATTTACTCTCTACAATATACATACCTGAATACAACTTTGAAACTTAAGTTAGGTTTCTAGAAGTTGTATAAGATGTTACATTTTCAACACAAGTGACAACATATGCTGGTGAGGATGTGAAGCCTGGGGAACACTCGTTCATTGCTGGTGGAAGTACAAACTTGTACAGCCCCCGTGGAAATCAAAATACTGGTTCCCCAGAAAATTGGAAATCGAACTTCCTCAATACCCAGCTATACGAGTCTTGGACATATACCCAAAGGATGACCCATTCTACTACAAGGACACTTGCTTATCAATGCTCATAGCAGCTTTATTCATAATTTCCAGGAACTGAAAACAATGTAGATGTTCCTCAACTAAAGAATAGATAAAGAAAATATAGAACATTTATACGATGGAGTATTACTCAGTGGTTAAAAATAAATGACATCACAAAGTTTGTAAGCAAATGGATGAAACTTCAAAAAAATATCCTGAGTGAAGTCACCCAGGACCAGAAAGACAAATATGGTATGCACTCACTGGTAAGTGAATATTAGCTGTTAAGTAAATGATAATCAGGCTACAATACACAGATCCAGACAGGTTAAGTAAAGAGGAGGGCTATAAAGAGAAGCATGGGTTTCCCTGGGAAGGAGTATTAAATAGACTAGATTTTCCCATGTGCTGTGGCTGTGGTTGGGGCTGGGGGAGAAGGGGACAGGAATAGGAGAAACGTGTGTATGTGCGTGGTAGGGGGGTAGAGAGAGAGAATGTGTAGGGAGAGGCAGCCAGATTTGGGAGGCATTTGGGGCTGATGTAGAAACCTAGTGCAGTAGAAACTTTATTGAATCTCTGAGTGTAACACTATTGCAGGCTCCTACTAATGAATTCAGACTCTGAACTGTCACCTTTTGTAGTCAGGAAATGTGTCCAATGGAGGCCTTGGGTTACATTTGATTGAGTTGTTGGCTGAGGAGGTCCCATGGAGATCTCTAAGGAACCAAGTTTGGTGCTAAGACAGAAGATAGATTTATGAAATCTGACAGCAGGGCCCTATTGCCAAGGACAATTTTCAGCCAGCTCATTGAACACAAGGAAGTTGAGCTGATGCAGGCTTGGAGTCTTCACTCCTGTAATCTAATCTCTTTGTCACAGTAGGTTCTCTGTGGGATATGCAAAGGGAAACCTAGTCAGCAAACCCAGCCACAAGACCCTAAACCTACAACCTGTCCTACTCACAAGATTTGTTGAGCCAATGGTGGTAGAGAAGTTGTACAGGCAGCCAAGCAATGTCTGATTTAACTCAAGGCCTACTCCACAAGAGGGAGCTGATAACTGAACACTGCCTGAATGACCAAGAACTGGATGTTTGATCCTTAGAGACCTAAGGTAGAACCAAACAGGACTGGTTTGAAACAAAACAAAACAAAACAATTAAAAAAAAAAAACAAAAAATGTCAATGAAATTATTCCTAATGATACTCTGCTATACTCACAGACAGATCAGTGCCTAGCCCAGTCATTATCAGAGAGGCTTCCTCCTGTAGAAGATAGGAGCAGGTGCAGAGACCCATAGTCACCTATTACACAGAAAGAGAGAGTCTACACTGAAGGTCTCCATCAAGTCCTTTCCATCAGAGATCAGGAACCCTGCAGAAGAGAATAGAAGAGTAGGAAAGACTGTAGGAGTCAGAGGTTATGGGGGAGAACATGGAACCAGGAGAAGATGGCCCATTGAATTAACTAAACAGGGATGGCTTGGCCTCATAGAAATTGAACTGTTAAGCATAGGTCTGTACCACATCCTCTGAAAATAGATAATGGTTGTTAGTTTGGTGGCTTTGTATGACTCCTAACAGTGGGAGTGGGCGTGTCTCTGACACTTTTGCCTGCTCTTGAGATGCCTTTCATCTTTTCATGTTGCCTTGTCCAGCCTCACCATGAGGACTTTTGCCCTGGCTCACTGTGTTTTGGTTTATCCTATTTGGCTGTCATCTCTTGGAGGCCTACTATTTTCTGTAAAGGAAGTGGAGATGGCAGTAGGTGTAGATTAGAGGGGATCATGTGTGTGGGAGTTAGGAAGAGTAGACAGACGGAAACAGTGGTTAAGATGTATTGTATCAAAAAAGAGTCTATTTTCAATAAAAGTTTTAAATGATGCCAAAGGTTTACAGGTTAAATCAAACTTGTTGTCATAGTTCCCGATGCTGACTTCGAACTGAATGGCATCACCGACATCTTGCAACATGGTGGCTGAATGGAAGACGGCGGACAGGCTGTACTTCCACCTTCGCTGGTATTTCTAAACAGAAGGAACACACATAAGGTTCAGGACCGTCTCACATGTCTGTATTTATACATGGATTTCCAGCAGACCAAATGCTAAGCCTAGTTAATTAATGCTGTACTAAATGCCACAGGACTATGTTCTCAGATCCCCTGACTCTCCCTCTCTTGTTAGTGGGCAGAGACTAAAGGATTGTCACCATAGAAATGATTAACAGAAGGGGAAAACAATGCAAATGTCCGCAAGTCATGCTTCAAATAAATTATGTTACTGTTATAATAGGATGAAAACTCATAACAACTTAAGTAAGCCTTAGTGCAAGCATAGGAAAGGGAAATATTTTATCTTATTATTTATTTTGCTGGTGATTAAACTCAGACCTTTATACATGCTAGGCAAGTACTCTACCAGAGAAATATATCCCCTGCTCCAAAAGAATATCTTTAAAGTGAATTCATTTAATAAATATTTTTTTTTAATATTGATGCACAGGTAGAGGGTCTGGAAGAATATAACAGCAATACTATAAAAGGCGGAGAGATATGGCAACTTTACTTTCTAACTTATATGTGTTTGATATTTTGAGTCGCTTAAGTATTAATTTCCTAATCAAAAATAACAATAAAGATTTTAATTTTCAACTTAAAAATGAGTGGAATTATATTCCCTCTCTTTTTCTCTTGCACCTTCAGTCTCTTCTCTCTCTCTCTCTCTCTCTCTCTCTCTCTCTCTCTCTCTCTGTCTGTCTCTCTGTCTGTCTCTCTGTCTCTCTGTCTGTCTGTCTATTCTCTTAAGTAACTTAACTGATCCTTTCCTTCTCTTCTTATCTGTACCATGGTCTTTATTCAACCAAATGAATCACTAATTGGGTGGGGCTTGCTTGTATGAGGCACAACTTTGGACACCTATTTATAGAGATACCCAAACAATGGCCTCAAAAACATCCAAAAACAAAACTAAACTAAACCAAGATTCTTTTTATTTATTAAGCATAACCAGACATAATTATTTACAAGTTTTTTCTTTCTTGCTCATACATCCATGTTCAAGCTATCACAGTGCCCTTCCAGTTCCCCAGTGCTCCTGAAGAGGCATCTACTTTACATCACTAAAGGGAGTACTTGAGAAAAACATCCTGGTAAAGGGAGAGCCTTTCCCATGCATCTTACCAACTGAGGTGATCCGAAGTCTGAACCCTCTCAATATTGAAAGACACTTTCCACCTCAATTCAATCAAAACCAAGCAAACATCTTGTTACCATCTAGTCATTGATTATAGCTTTTTTTTGCCACTGCTCTATTAGCTGATAAGAATTTTACACAGTGTATTGTTGTGCTATTCATCCCCCCTCAACTCCTCCCAGGTCCTATGGCTTTATTTAAATTATCTTTTTTTGAAAACATGTTTACTTTAGAGAGAGAGTGTGTGTGTGTGTGTCTGTGTGTGTGTGTGTATGTGTGCCTGAGTGCCTTGTATCTAATGTGAATCACGTCTTTGCAGGAGCCACAGGGGTTATAAAAGTGTTGGGTACCCTAAAACTGGAATTATAGACGGTTGTAAGGCCTCATATCAAACCCTCTGCAAGAGCAGTAAGAGATCCTAAATGCTGAATCATCTATCCAGCCCTCTGACCCCCAAATCAATGGTCTTTTTCTAAATAACATAAATGTATGTCTCCATCATTATATAGAGGGTACTTTCCCCATTACACACCAATTTTAAAAACCATGGTATATATGTATGTGCGTGTCTATGTGTGTGTGTATGTGTGCATATATATATGCACATACATACATATACATATAAAGATTTACCATTTGAGGACTCAAGTACATTCACATCACCAACCACCCAGGCACATTTGCATCTTTTCAAATGAACTCTTTTCACATTGCAAAGCTGAAGTTCAAATAAAAACTTTGCATCTCTCCTTTCCCCTAGCCCCTGGGCAGCTACCATTCTCTTTCTGCTTCTGAATTCAACTACACCATCCTGTGCTGTGCATAATTCACTTAGCACAATGTTTTCTATATCATCCGTGTTGCAGCACATATACCTTCACATAACCCTTTCCCCAGTACTATTTTGTTATATAAAGACACTTCATTTGTTTATCTAGTAACCCAGTGATGGATACACATGTAGCTTCCACCTTTTGGCTATGATGATAGCATTGGATAGTAGCTTCCAACTTTTGGCTATGATGAACAACACTGGGTGTGTACACTCCTGCTTCCAATCCCTTTGAGTCTGCACTCAGACGAAAACCGCCAGATTCTACAGTGATTCTATTTTTATTTTTGGTGGGGAGGGGGCTGCTTTAAGAACGGGCTTTATTTTGTTTCAAGCTCTCACTATGCCTAGGCTGGCTTTGAACTCACAACCCCTTGGTTCAGTCTCTAGGTGCTGGGATTATAAACATGCCTCGCCATGCCTGGTTGCTGTGAGAACTTTTATCATCTTATAGTCTTGTAGAGGTAGAAAGAGAAGGGAGCAGTCCCCTAAAATGCTCATGACCATGAAGTCGCCATTTTGGTGAAAGGCATTTTGACCTAGCAGATAAAGCAGAACTCCCTAAGAAAGTTCTGTCAGAAACTCCTCTGAGCTCTTGAAGAATTCTTTCTAAATCATTGGCTGCGATCTCAGCTTCACATTCAATTGTAGTCATAATTTTATATGCAACATAATTTCTTCTTTATAAAGTGCTAAGCATGATTTAAGAAAAGGGAAGTTGTTTTTTTAAAAAAAGGAACTATGATTTGGGCCCTGAGTCTGAGATGGAATTTCTAGACTTGGTTTATGGAAGCGAGACAACCTACCCTAACTGTGAGACCATCACCGTGTATGAGGTAGGGCTCTGGGCAGATCAAAAAGAAAAAAGGGAGCTGATTATGACAGTCACCTTGTCCTGCTTTACAACGAAGCCATAATAAAGAAAAAGTATGACTAATACAAATAAATTCTTTCTTTTAAATCCTTAGAAAATTCAAATTTAAGCTTCTGAATCTCCCAGCATTCTTGAATCATGTATAATTCAGGGAACTTCACTGCAAGGATGGCTCAGTAGCATCAGACCCCTGATAAATGGCCTCAGTGTCCCCAGCAACTCCAGTACCAGAGCAGAAGGCTAAGATAGGAAGGTTTTAAACTCAAATATCCAGGCTAAAGCTGCCCAGGTAATTGGTGCGAGTAGCTGGCACAAGCTCCTGCTAGTATGTCTTCCTTATCACGATGGAATGTACTCTCAACTCTAAGCCAAAATTAACCCCTCTTTTTTAAAGTTGCTTTTGTCCAGTATCTCATCACAGCAATAGAAACAAACAAACAAAACACATAAAACCCAATACAGGATCCAGAAAGCAGGTTTGTGATTGGTCCAAAGGGAACCAAGAAACTGCATGGGGTGTTCGCTGAGTGGGGAAGACGATGTATCTGGCTGAATTTGTGCTGCCCAGACATGCAAGTCAAGATTCCATCAGGAACCCTGGGATGTTCTCATGCAATGCCTGCACAGTTGCCCACAGAAGGCTTCCCAAGCTCCTCCCGCTGGGACACCTGACCTCTGGAAAGAAGTTTGGGCTTCTTGCAATCACCACAATTAGCCAAGACTGGCATACACTGTCAGACAAAGATGGACCCCACTTTGGACCACTTTATAAGTCCGAGCGCCATGAGGAGCTCCACTACCATCTGCTCACTTGCCCCAGAGTCCGGCTGCTTGAGATGAGATAACTGAGAGCTTTGCCAGGACTCAATCCTTTCCTACTTGCCCTGTGACCTCAGGGTAAGGAGAGGTAGAAACATAAACATGATTTAGAGACACTGGGTTCCAAATGATTTATTTATTTATTTACTTATTTATCTATTTGTTTATTTTTGTTTGTTCAAGACAGGGTTTCTCTGTGTAGCCCTGGCTCTCCTGGAACTCACTCTGTAGACCAGGCTGGCCTCGAACTCAGAAATCTACCTGCCTCTGCCTCCCAAGCAGATGACATATTTAAAACTTAGGTACAGTCTATGACTGCTCAGGCTCATTTTCACCAAGCAGTCAGTCACCTTCTTCAGCTTTCCTTGAAGGTCCACAGGACACATGTAGCTCTCCTCCTGGGCAATCCTGCACTAAGCAGTACATGGGGATGTCCCACTTTCCCGCCTGCCTGCTCCTCTTTTTATCTCTCTCCTAACTTATCTTCACCATGAGGTAAAAATCTTTATAGAGCTGAAAATGTTGTAAAGTGGACATAAAGACTCTAGCCAGGGCCGTAGTGCAGGAAGTGGGGGTCCATTTCTTTGAGCTCCATGTCTGCTGTAAAAACCAGCAGGAAATGGGTTTGCCCTGTGTCTCTCAGCATGAACTCATGGAATCCAAATAAAGAGGCTCTCCCGAAGAGCCAACAAAGAGCCTGCTCTATAGGATTTAGCTTGACAAGTCAGCATGAGATGCCCAGGCATTTGGTTACTCTTAATCCTTTTGGCTAGTAAACTGGTATAATTATATCTTAATCCATCTGGGCATCCATAACAGAAATACCATACCATCATCTGTATAACAAATAAATGGTGACTATGTATTTGTCCCAGTTCTGGAGAACTGATATATTAGATATCTAATAAAGGACCTTTTCTTGGCCTTTGTTCTCAATATGTCTTCATGTGGTAGGAGTAAAGCTCATCTCCAGGGCATTATTTCTAAATGACAGACTAATGCCCTTTTGAGGCTAGAGCTTTCATCCTCTGATCACCACTGGAATGCCCTAATTCCTAACTCCTTTACTCAGGAGGTTAGATTTGAACACATGACTTTAGGTGTGACAAAAAAGCTCAGGTCATACTAACTTACAAGGTCTGTCTTCTGAGATTATAGCAATTCTCTGAATATAACAGCCTCATCACATTTTGGGATATTCCCAAGAATTATAACAAAGTAATTGAAAATTAGGAGTAGGGGGGACATTTTCTGATCTTAATGCAAAGTTGCTGCACCTGTGTTGGGATTAATGGACCACAGAGCCTCCCTCTCCCTGCTGACCATGCCTTGTGGTTGAGAAGGTCTAGGGGGGCATTCATATACTCGCCTTTGATGATACTTAATTTAAAGTCTCATCTTAGCACAACCATTCTATGCTATACACCAAGAGAATGTAATAACTCAGGAGTTAACAAAACCCAAAGTCAAGAATGGTGCTAAGGCATTTACTGGAGAATTTTTTTTTTTAATATCTGGGGTTAGGTGATGGAGAAGGACTAGAGATTTCTTAGCAGTTATTTCCTAATGGCTTACTTTGATAGCCTGTGAACCTGCCTTAAGAGATTGGCTAAGTATGAGAAAAGCTGTAAGCAGTTCTGGATTCTAGAGGCAGACATGTGAACGTACATCCAAGACAGATCACATGTCCTTCCTCTTGGCAATCTTCATGCATGGGTTTAAAAGCAAATGGCTACTATAGTTCTTTCACTATTTTTATTACCTAAATGGAGTCATCCTATATGGTAACATAAACTTCCAGGACAACATTTTTGCCCAGGCTATGACCTTGGCTAACTTGCCTTTCCCCCCTGTGTACAGCTGTTCCCTGTACCTTGTTCCCAGGAGAGTCAAAGTGAGGGGTAAAGAGAAAGGTAGTCTTGGGAAGAATGGGGGAACATTAGCCTCTGCTCTGGAAGAAGCCAAAGGACTGAAATTTGTGCAACCCAAAGGCTGAGCTCCAAATGTCCCAAACTCCAAATGTGTATGATGCAAAAGTCCATCAGCACTGCTTCAGCTACCAGCCTGACCTAATCGTCCTGGTGGCAGTTCATGAACAAGGCCTTGGAGGGTGGGTGGGGGGAGAATCTCTGCTGCAGTAAGTGGCTATTCTTCCTGTTGGTCATCCTGAAAGGGGTCAGACTTTATAACTGCTAGACATTAGTTGACTTCAAGGAAGAAAACTGCACTAGCTCAGCAGAGAACTCTTGAGAGCTGGACCTGAGAGCAAAGATAAGAATGTGCCCAAGGCACTGACTGGGCCAAGCTTTAAGAAGGCAGGTTGGAAATGGACTGGAAGGCTGATAAACAGAGACTGAGAGAGCTGCCCCAGGTCATGGCTCTGACAGCAGCCACTTCATGTCAGCTGTCCTGCTGTTTACTTGGCTCAGAGCTGACATCTTTTCTAAAGTTGCTGCTTGGTTTCTCTATAACATGGGAAAATGAGAGAAATGTTCAGTTCTCCCAATGGAGGGTGTGGCACCCTGAGGGAGTTGGTGGCCCGGGGCAATCTAGAACAAGCAAGGAGAGACCTGGGCAGAGGAGTGTCTGAGAGTCAGCTGCTCTGCCAAACAGCTCAGATTTGTGTGTCCCAAGAACATTGACTTGAGAGTCTCAGGAAGAGAGAGGTGAACTTAGAAGACTTTCTGGCTTGAAGGAAAAAGGGATTGTAATGTCAGCAGGAAGCAGACATGTCCTTATCGCGATGAAGCCTGAGATGTAGCAGCTGCCTGTGAAAGTAGAAATGGGGTAACTCTGGTACCTAAGCCATCCAGGGAAAGAGCTCTTCCTCACAACTTCTCCACCTAAGGGCACTGTTTGGGTACTCTGTCCTTATAAACATATATGTGGTGGCCAGTCTTTATCTCAAGAATGACTGGATTAACAAACCGAGATTAGTCATGCCTATAGGTATTTCTCGGTGTTTCCAGAGACATGGAGTCTTGGATATAATTAATGGATTATCCTTTGCTGAATTTATATCATGATGGCACTGTCAGGAGTTGGTGACAGTAGGAGGTACAGGACGCAAGTTACAAGGGAGTGTAAGATACTGCCGTCTTTTTCTGTTCCCTCTCTCTGTTGCTTATCCACAATGAAGAAGCTCCTCAGTCACACATGCCTTTCATAATCCTGTTCTATCTGGTTTACATGGGACTATACAACCATGAAGCAAACCTTCAGAACAGTGAGCCAAAATTAATCCTTCTACCCGGAAGTTGTCTATTTTGGTCAGACTACCAAAGACTAATATACCAATTAACATTGCAGTAGCTGAAGCAAGCCTCATTATCTTCATAGGGCTGTCATGGATATATCAAGGGAATATTGGAATGAATTTCTCTGATGCAGATCTTTCTCCAACTCTCCCACAGATGAGTCTTAGACTCTCCAATCCCTTCCATCCTGTGCTATGTTCTCTCTGACATTTATCTCAACAACCAGAAGGTCATCATTTGAAATGGGCTCAAGCTTCTTTTCTGGTGGTTTCTTTTCAAGGAACGTGTCCAGTTCAACCAAGATTCTGCCTCTGTAGGCCACCCCTTCTCCCTAAAAAAGCAAGAACACAAAATTATTCCCATAGACAGGGACCACAGCTAAAGAATGTCTATGTATCAGATCAGGCTAACACTATTTCAACAAACAAACAAGTCTTTAATATCTAAAGGAAGAGTCATTAACTTTCAGATGGATTCCAAATGATGCCATGAGATGCAACAGTAGAAAAGGAAAAGGGTCTTAGCTTGACCAACGCTGGAGGCTTTGAAGCCATCGTACTCTGGACCTGGATGCCGTCTCTGAAGCAGGGCAGTGAAGGAGAACAGGCTCCAAGCCTCCTCCATCTCAGGTCATCGGGAACAACCCTGCATTTTTGTCTATTTATGAACATTGATCCCTTTCTCCTCTTCTCATAATAAAGAAACTGTCGTGTGGCTACCAGACAAGTCTCAGAATCATCAGGAAGCAAAAGACCAAGATGTCCTGGGTGTGCTAAAATACGGAAATCAAAAGTAGATACTCCTCTCATCCTACTCAATAGTGGTTGCCCATAGAATCTTCTGGAGAGAAACAGAAGGCTCTCAAGTCCTCGTCTGTCTTCACTGTCCCCTAGCCACAGCTTTCTATCATATATTTTTTTTTTTGAGCACTGAGATTGGGGGTGGGGCAGAAATGACCAAGAGACATTTAACTTCTACTGCAGTCAAAAGAAACTTTCCCATCTGTGAGACGGTGCTCAAGCACAGCTCAGGGTCTCCACAGTCATGTCATCGTAGATCTGGAATATGCATTAGAGAAGGAGGCCAGCATTGGTCATCTGCTTTGTTGATGTTTTCCATTAATGTGAAGTTGAGTGGATGGTTGTGGGATTTCACTTACCCTACTGTATGACTCAGTCACCAGGATCTTTCTCTCTCTCTCTCTCTCTCTCTCTCTCTCTCTCTCTCTCTCTCTCTCTCTCTCTCTCTTTCTCTCTCTCATATAGGATCTTGTTATGTAGCTCTGGCTGACCGAGAACTCACTGTATAGACCAGGCTAGCTTCAAGCTCACAGAGATCTACCAGCCTCCTCCTCCTGAGTGCTGAGATTAAAGGTGCCTGGTCTTCTGATCCTTTTTGTAGTCTTTATTTCTAAGATGTAAGAAGAGTAAGACTTCTCTCCTTTAACACTTTATCATCTGAGTGGCAGGTCTGCATTAGGAGTGAAGAATGTAAATGCCTCTCCCATGAGATACTTATTACTTTTATAAGAAGGGATCCCATTCACCAGTGTCCATTAATCACAGCCCCAAATGATAAATCAACCTTTCCTGTATTCAGCTCATCATAGGGATTTGGAAATCCTGTGTACTCTCTGGGACTTCCATAAAGGTTCAAATAACAAGGTCCAAACGTTGGGACAAAGCCCACTTCTGTCTCACCTGTATTTGCTGAGAAGTAAACAGCATTATTAGATTCTAGATCTTTAACATTCCAACTATGGAAATAAATATTAGTTATTAGTCAGTTAGGTGGAATGAAATTTTTCTTTTAGTTGGTCAATTAGTTGCATTAGTGAGAATTATGAATGCTAAGGGACCTGCTGTATTTTACTATAGCTTTAAGATAGTAAAAACAAAAACAAAAACAAACTGGGATAATTCAGACAAACTTATCCTTACAAAAAGAATGCTATTTAAAAAGGATCTTAAGATTTTCAAGTTGTTGTTCACATTTTTTTGCAAGTTTATAACTGACATATTAAATATTTTGCTATTTTTGGAGTAAAAGATGATGTTGTTTTAAGAAGTCATTTAATGTAATGTTAGGAGAACTGCACCCTCTCCATGATGTGCTTAGATGGACCATTGCCCTACGCACTCAGGGGAACAAGCCCCTGAGATTTGAAGGCTCATCCCTTACATCAGCAAGCACCATAGTAGCACTGAAAAACACAATCCCCTCTGGTCTCAGATCTCTCTCCTAGGAAAAAAGTACACTCTGCATCATTTCCCTTTGAATCTCCAGATAGAGATATTATATTGTGGGTACAACCCACAGCTCTGCGCTCACCAAACTCATCCAGATGGTAGTCCCGTCCTCCGCATTGGATTCTGCTTCCATCTTCAGAAAGCACTGGTGGTGGGAAGCCTTTGAATCTGGCTACATTTTGAAGCAACTGCGTGAGTCTCAGCTGATCTCGCCAGGTGTTTACTCCAGAACTGTGGATGACAGACACTACAGTGCACAAGATTCCACACAAATACACATGTGTGCCAGCACACCCATCTAACTGGGGAGGGACATGCTTACCCTTTTTGCCTCCCAGAGAGGTGTAAGACACACATATTGCTTTGGCTTTAGGCAAAGCATGTCTATTTTTTTGTGTCTGGTTCCCTCCTCAACAAAAACGAGGAATCATGGCCACAGCCTGTGGTCAGAAGGGTGTTAGGCACACACTCTTTTGGGGCCTCAGTTTCTGTTGCCATCAGAGCTCCGTGAGATTTTAACATGTCTTCTACAAAATGGCTCAGGAGAGAGAGGACCTCTCCTGACAGGAGTGAGAGGACCTCACTCTGCATGGTCAGCAAATAGTGTCATTAAATATGGAAGGTGCTCTCGGCTGAATAATGCTGGCTTTACTTGGTGATCACGTTGGGAACTAGAAATGGCTCTGATAAGATTTACATACCATTACCCACACATGGGTAAAGGCTCCTGCGGTCAAGCCTGACGACCTGAGATCAATCCCTGGGACCCACACAGTAGAAGGAGAGAACTAAGTTGTCTCTGACCGCCACATGCACATGGGTGTTCACTGCCACACTGGCTTCTACATGCACCAGTGTGCATATATGTATATGTGCACACACACACACACACATACACACACACACACACACACACACACACACACACACACACACGCACACGTTCACAAGTGGCATGAATAAAAACTTTTTAAAAATATACAATACATAGTCTAGACCAGAAACAAGGCTGTGACCATGGAGAGAACAAGAATGTGTCAAGGCTCCTGGGGACATTAAAGACCAATAAGACGGTATATTTGTTTTGTTGCTTGGCATCCTCCCTCAGTGAAACATCAAAAGGAGAGAACTCTAACAGTCCAGTAAGCCCTACCTCCAGTCAGGTCGTCCCTACCTCCACCCCACCTCACCTTATCTGAATTATCTCCTGGCCATGAAAACAGGATTTTATAGCAGCTGAGCCCCTCCACAAACTCCATGCACCCTGGGGCCTGGTTTCCACCCCCAAGGGCTTGGAACAGATCTCCACTCAGAGAAACCCATCTTGTGACTTTTGTCCTCCTGGGCCCTCCCAGTCCTTCTACCTATTTCTCTGACGAAGGTATCTGTATGCATTCCTGGCGTTAGGACTTCAAACAGAGCAGGGCACATTTCATGAAGAAAGAATATTTTGAACTGTGCATTTACCTGCCAAACACTGGGTTGAGAGTGTTGGGAATGTAGTGATCTCAGTCTTCGATTACTTTTTTGCCCAAGGTTATTTTTATGTAAGGATCGCACTGTGGAGACAAGACAGGCGAGATGTTATATCATCAGGGTGCAAACTGAAGTCAATTTCAGGGATAGGCTTGCTTCTATACTCCAAGTGATGACAAAGGCGGCCGCTGGGAGACCTGAGGGCCTAAGATGAGCTCAGTGCAAGGTTCTCCTTTGGGTGGCAGTGGGCCAGCATGCCTTCAAAGCATCCGTGTGGGTGAAAAGGTAGGATGGGGTGGAGGTAGGGTTGACTTGACTCTGCTCATACTGGCCCTGTGACTGGAGCAAATCTTGTTCTGGGTCACATCAGCAACACGAGAAGGATGAACTAGGGAACCCTAAGCACCGCCCCCAACCCCAGCCAAAGCCCTTGAGTAAATCCCCATGGGGACAATCCTTCTGTTCACATTGTTTTGATAGAGTATCTTTCTCCTTGGAGATAACAGAAGCCCAGAAAGAAAGAAGGTGACAATTACCATGGCTGATGACTGTAATTATCCTGCTTCAGGAGAAGGTCCCACACCCAAACTCTTACCAGGCCATGGTTGTCCTGGGGCTGGAACTGTAAGCCTTGAACAATGTAAATCCTAACCGTGCATTCCTGTGGGACACTGTCAGGCAGTTCCCGAAACTGCCTGGGAGGGACAGGCACACTGGGGTCATCCAGCAAGGGGTAGATTCAGAAGGAGCCGAGAGAGAGAGAGAGAGAGAGAGAGAGAGAGAGAGAGAGAGAGAGAGAGAGAGAGAGAGAGAGAGAAAGAGAGAGAGGGAGGGAGAGGGAGAGAGACATGTACTGATTACTAGAGGCAGCTTGGGAAATATGCCCCTTTTCAGAGTGTACAGAGCACCCTCTATCCCACACAGTTGGGTGATGTCAAGCGTTTTTGACATTATATGTATTGGCTCTTGTGGGATTCCAGTAGGGGACATGCCAGCAGTCTATAGCCATCATTTCAGAAGATGTTGCAACAGGAAGCTGGCGATAATCTAGGTAGGAAATGGAGGTGAGTGGTCAGCATTGTGGGATGTGGTGGCAAGACAAGGTAAAGAGTTGAGATTATTTTGGAGACAGGAATAAATCCTGAGGTGATTTCACTCTGGTGTCTCCCTACCTGCCTGGGCCCCACTCCCAAGAAAATGGATGCTCTGTTTCAGATCTCAGCTAAAAAGACTGCATACTCTTATTTTGAAACCAGCTTAAGTACAGGGAAAGGTATCGAAATTGGGATTAGGATGTTTGGGCATTTATTCTGGCCAGCTGCATTCAGGAACATGTCATGAAGCAAGCACCCACTGAATACTGAGTGTGGAGCACCCCAAAATCAAGAAACAGAATGTTGGCACAAGATGCTAGATTAGCTTTACTCTGTACCCTATTGTGGGTTTAGTGGGAGGCTGGGATGGGGAGGATTTGAGACCCTGTGATGGGTGTAATTCCCTGATGCATTAGCCATGTCTGCTATTGGCAAAGGATTAGGAAGAGGCAGTATTAGATGCCCAGGCCCTGCCAACTGTGCTTGGGAGGAGAAACAGCAATCAAACCTGACAGGGGGTGAACGCAGGCCTGTGGGAGCCCAGAGCATGGGTGAGTCATGCTGCCTAAAGCAACCAGGGCACTCTTGACAAACACTGACATCTGAGATGTCTTAGGGCATGAGCAGGGCTTTGTCAGATACAGAGAGGAAAGGAAGGGCACCCAGGGAAGGAAGGGCAGGCTAGCCCAAGACTTTCAAAGTGTGTTTAGGACTTGGGAGTGGCTCTTCCGTGTGTGGGGAGGGACCCATGGCTTGTGAAAGGACAGCTCAGCTTTGATAGGAGTTGAGACCTGAGCTGTGACATGCAAGAGGTGTGTTTAAGCCATTCAGAGGGAGGATGAATTTGGTTATGGTGAGGAGCAGAAAGGTGGCTAAGACCTTGAATTGGGAATTTGCCTCAGTGATCCTGTTAAAACCTCAGGGGGCAGAAGAACAGAGGAGAAAGGAGGTCTTGGGAAGATTTGATCTGGGAGGATTTGAGTCCGGCCAGCCCAAGCAGGGAACAGCAATACCATGGCTCCCCTAGGGCATTGTCCTTCTTGCAGAGAGCAGAGGACATGTCCAGCTGCAGACATCAACTGCCTTTCATCCGAGATCAACAGAAGAAAAGAAGATGGATTTTTCAACAAGACACCCAAAGCACTAGTGCATGTACACCCCCCACACACACACACACACTCACACTTTACTCACTTTAAACTGTCCTACCACAGATGGATCTTCATTCTCATCGGACTTGCCTCTGTACAACTTGAAGGTATCTGAGAAATCTGTCAGGCCTTCAAAGTCAGCTACATCCTCCAGTTCACAGTCATAGATCTGAAAACCATCAGCAGACTCTCAGTTTCTCTTTAAGACAGAAGTAGAGTCTCCAGGCAACAGGCCTGAGTACAAAAAGGATGGACAGAACTCCTGGGACCCTCATGGGTACAGCATAGAACAGCCACTTGGAAAAACTGGCACACTTCCTTTAGGGACTTAAATACCCAACTATCCTAGGATCCAGAAATGGTGTTTTTAGGAATTTACCAGAGAAACAAGAGCACGTCCATGTGGCTCAAGAAGTTCCAGTGTTGGAAGAATGAGTCAACAACCGTGGAAAAGAGAGAGAAAAGAAGGGGAGGGGGAGGGGAGATAAGGTGTGAGCATGACACACTTCCAACCCAGTCTGATCCAATAGGATTCAGCAAGAGTAAACAAACTTGTGATACCCACAACAACAAGACTCCTTTGGGACCAAAGGATCCAAATACAGAATGAGTATGGTTTGAGTCCGGTTATCTGGAGCACATAAACAGGTGAAGTCAGCCTATCATGGTAGCTATCAGATCCGCTGTGCACCCTAGGGGTGCAGTTCATGCAGAGTTGGCTTGACAGGAGCACAGAGGAGCTTCCTGTGTGTGAAAATGATCTTCCCCTTGCTGTGGGTGCTGCTTTACACAGATCTGTACAACACCACATCTGGGAGGATCAGCTTACGGCATATAAATTATATGGTTTTAAAAGAAAAGTTGGACAAGAGAGAAAGATGGAAGGAAGAAGAGGAAGGACAGTAAGTCTGTCCCCTCACCCCAGTCTCATCCTTTTTCCACGTGATCGCTAACATGCTGGCTTTCCTTACACTAAACAAATACATAATGCCATCAATAAGCAAGGGTATAGAGATCCTTCTTTGATAGAGGAATAATTTTAATAAATAGATGTTTCTCATTTAATGTCATTTTTCTCCTCTACCTAGCCCTGACTACTTTGGATTTGCAGCTGACAGAGCAACTGAATAAAGAACTGGACAGCTCAGACCATGAAGAGAATAGTCCAGATAGTCATCCCTGGCCGGCTCCGCAGCGTCCTCCTGCACATGTGTGCCCCACGGCCGTGAGGTGACAAGGCATACATGTAACAGAATCATCTTTTATTTTAGCAAAACTGATCACTGTTTGGAAGACAAAATGAAGTGTCTTGGCTTTTTTTTTTTTCTGCAAAGGACACAGTGACTTCTGGGTCTCTCTGAGCCAAGCAACTCTGGATAATTGTTGGCCTAATTAGTATGGGACTAACCCATGCCTAGCCTTCTGCCAGATGCCCCCAATTCCCAAAGTGGCAGTCACGCAACCATAACTCAGCAACTTTCCTCAATCCCTGGTGCTTGGCAAAGCCAAGCCTGTTGCAGGCAGGCTCTCCAGGAAAGCAGAAGCACTCTTGGCCCCTCTCCATCAGTACCCACCATGAGGCTTGGAAACCTAGGTTCTAAGGCATGCTGGAACTGGTTTTTCCCCACTCATAAGAGCACAGGTCCAAGTACCTTGAGTTTGGAATAGCTTTTCTGAATATACTGTCCACATTTTTCATGCTCTCCAGAGGAAGCATAAAATTTACTCCACCAGTCAACGATTTCTTCCTCCTAAAGCCACGTCCAAATGAAAAAAAAATATTTATTGACAGTCTGGATTTCTGATTTCTTACAGAAAAATTGCTATGGAGCAGATGAGAAAGGGAAGGCTACCTATGGTTCTGAGATTATCTGTCTCTGTTTACATGCACAGTGGACAACACATCCACACTTCAACTCAACCAATGACATGGATGTGGTATGTGTGTGCGTGTAGATGCCTGTGTGTAGAGGAGAACACATATGTAGGAGTACATGTGGAGGCCAGAGAACAACCTCAGGTGACATAGCGTGACTGCTGTTCACCTCCTGTGAACAGGGTCCCTTGATGCCTGGGCCTCACTATTTGGCTAGACTTGCTGGCCTGCAAATGCAGTCATCCTTCTGTCTCCACTTCTGCCACGATGCTCAGCATCTTTCACATGAATTCTGGAGCTAGAACTCAAGTCCCTGAGACTGTGAGCAAGCACTTCACCCACTGCACCATCTTCCCAGCCCCTGGTGAGCCGTCTTTGCTTCAACACCCACATCTGTATTAGATGCTTTTCCTAGACCTCGTGCTCTATTTATTTGTCTCTTTTCATTTCTTTACTGTTAAAGTTTGCATCCTTAAGTCAATCAGAATGACATTTCTAACATATGCTTGCTTTGATCCCATGTCCTTAGCTCTTCTAGCAACAGTACAAATCTCCCTTAAGCGTTGGGTGAGCTGGTTCTAGTTCCAGTCCTTATGTTATAAGCCACGCTGCCTTGGGCAAGTTGTTCTAGGACTCTAGCCCTCAGTTACTTCATCTAGTGACAACTGCCTCCATCTGCCACATCGAATTGATTCAGATAAGATCACGAAGAGAAAGAACCCTGAGACCTTGAAAGTAGGAAACAAAGGTGGTGGTGGGTTGTGGTTCATGTACACTAGTGGCTCTCACCCCATCACTCAGATTCTGATTCAGTTAGTGTGGGCTGAAAACTAGGTATTCATTATATTCAAACAAATGCCCCAGGTGATTTCAGTTACAGCCAGAGCCTTGAATCTCTTGTTTTAATGAGTGTTCTTGGTTCGGAAGAAGAGATAATAAATGAGGCAGTCATAGGCCAGTGCCTGCTTAGTTCCTCACATTTTCTCCTTCCCTATTTCTCTCCTTCCCTTTTCCCCTTTCTCACTTTTTGTCCTGCTTGTTTCCTTCCTTTTTCTTTCTTTCTCTCTTCCTCTTTCTTTCTCTCTTCCTCTCTTTCTTCCTCTCTCTCTCTCTCTCTCTCTCTCTCTCTCTCTCTCTCTCTCTTTCTTTCTTTCTTTCTTTCTTTCTTTCTTTCTTTCTTTCCCTTCCTTCCTTCCTTCCTTCCTTCCTTCCTTCCTTCCTTCCTTCCTTCCTTCCTTCCTTCCTTCCTTCTTTCCTCCCTTTCTGCACAGGATCTTGATATATAATTAAAGCTGACCTCAAACTAATCATCCTCCTGCCTCAGCCTCGAAAGGGCTATGATTACAGGTGCGAGGTACCACACCCAACCTCCACTCTGATTTATAACAAGGTCATATCTGGATGAGACTCACATTACTGCTTTTTCTAATCTGCCTTAGAAAGTGATGCGCTCAAAAAATAAGCATCACCTCTTATAACCCTCCTGTTCTGTAGGATGGAGAGCAACAAGCAGTAAGAGAGGCTGTTTCAGGCTGGAGAGATGGCTCAGACATTGAGAGCAATTGTTGCTCTTGCAGACCATCAGAGGTCAACTCCCAGCACACACACAACTGCTTGCATGTCAACTACAGGGAATCTGATGCCCTCTTCTAGACACCACAACTCCCTGCACATATGTGCACATGCCCTCAAGTATATACACACTCATACAAATGAAATAATTAAAAACGAAAAAGGTTGTTTCTCATTTGTACATGAGGACAAGTATTTGTAGATTTATGTGTATAATTAAATACATGTATAACTTTGTATATGTCTTTACATTTATATTCATGCATACAAGTGTGTGTATTTGTGTGCATGTGTGCACACACAGTTATAACGAATTCAAAGTCCTTTGCATCAATACATTCCTGGAGTTAGGAAAAATGTTGCATTCCAATTATAGGCAGAAAATACATGTATTGAAAATTGAACCAAGGACCTTGCACATGCAGAGATAAGCTCTCTATTCCCAAGCAGCATCCCTCACCCCATGAATCTTAGATGTGCAAGCATCAATACAATAGTTACCTTTTCTGAAAACTAGGCATATGAGGTAAGAGGCAGGATACATCATATATATGAGTCACGTGGATGTTTAGTTTAAGATCCCTTGAACATTAGGTTTAGAGAGAGAGTAAGAAACATTATTTTCCTGCACACTTATTATCAACATTTATACAAATTGCCTAATTACTTTAGTTAAGATCATCTTATCATTGAGTATATCTTAGATTTCTTCTCTGAAAACACATGAATGGCTTGGCTTTGAGTGCGGTAGGACTAGACTATGATCAGCTAACACAGTGGGTGCTCAGGAGGGTTTGTGAAGGTTCATCTTCCCACCCCCAACCTCTCATTACACGTAGCCACAAAAGCATGCCCCCAATACGACCTCATTCTATCCCTTCAAGAACTCTCCTGTTACAAGGTGCGCAAGGCTGAAGGTCATCATGTTAGCAACGTTCCTGTGTTTCCCCCATGCCTATGTAAGAATGCCACTTAAATACTGGTAGGAAATGACTCTTCTAATACAAAGAAGTCAGGTTTCTCACTAGCCAAATCCTTCCACTTGGATTTCTGCTTGGAGGATTTACCCCTCCTAGTGGCAGGGACTGCCTAGGAATTTGTTGGAGTTTGAGTTTTCTGCTGGGACAATGGTAAGCTAGCCCTCTGGGCTAGCTTGAGAGCACAGTGTCCTTTTCTGAAATCCTAATCTTTCCATACAGCACTTTTGTGGCTGCTGTATGGAGAGCCACCCAGCTTCTTCAGGTCCTTGGTACTTCTGTCTAGACTGACCCTTGTTGCAACAGAAGTGCCAGAGGAGGCAGAGAGAAAGAGATGCATCAATACGTTTTGTTAACTCTTTTCCAAATCAAGATTAGGGTTAAGTAATCACAGTTTAAGTGCAATTTTGGAGAGAGGAATTGAAAAAAAAAAAAACTTTCGACAGCCTCAATAATTTTAAATTCAGATATTTAGTCTGTTTCTTCATGCTTACTTTCAGTTATAAAGAACTGATTTAGGGAAGAGAATGGGCCATATTTAAAGAGCATCCAAGACAAGTTGCTGACTTTAAGTTTCAGGGTTAGCCCAGGAGGATCCCTTCATGGCCAATTGCTCATCATCTCCCATGGAAAAGGAACGACAGCAAGCACTGCTCATAGATACTTCCCTGTCCCTGGGGCTGTTTGTAGCTTTTTCTAAGGAGGGAGAAGTCTCTGACATGTTTACTGTAAGGCTGGGTTTTTCCACCCTTATACGTGGGTTTTCCACGTGGGCTCGTGCACAGTCTAGATACTGTACCACTTTCATGAAGAGAACAGGACTTGGGAAGTTGGGTGTCTTCTTCAGGCTTTTGATCACCACCGATTCTACTCTCTCTCCTCCATACCCCACCACAAGACTGGATGATGTGATGGAAGCCATCTGGTAGTTTTTCATATTTCTTAAGCCCCAAGCTAGGATCTGGGGAAACAAGTTAAAGAGAAGGGAAGTAAACCTGACACATTACACACACACATACACACACACACATACACATGAATACAAACGCATGCACACATTTGTACACACACATGCACAAACATACACATATGGAAAGATCCAATCACAATCACGTTACACAGTGCACAGTACAGTCTTTAGTATGGAGGGATGCACATTTGTCTAAAATACCAGTGCATATTATCTTCAGGTGCCCGTGGACACACAGAGAAAGCAGTTCTGGCCCTTCCCTTTTGTCAGATAGCTAAAGACAAAGCAGCACAGCTGTCAGTGCTGATGAGTCAGTCAGCACCTCTAGATATCATCTGCGAACAGGACTCATGTGATCTACTGTGAGGCAATTTGGAGGACCAAGTGTAAACCTCTTGCATGGTAAGTGACCTTCAAGCATTCCAAACTGGAGAGGCTGTTTGAAGCTACCTGGGTCTGTTTTCAGGAACATCCAGCAAGACAGAGGATAACAATGCTTCCTTATCAGCATCCCATCTATCTAGCCACAAGGTTATCAACACCAGCCTGTGTTGCCCTAATTATCTCCCAAGTCTCTAATTTCCAGATGCTTCCCTCCCCAACCCCCACCCCTGCCTCCTTTGCAGACCTTCTCCTTGTTCATACAGCACTTTCCCTTGGGTTATCTTTTTTTCCTCTGGCGAATTTCACCCCAAAAGAAATCTCAGAAATCTGTTTCTTGTTGCTTTGTTAAGATTTCCATTTTCTATGACTATTTCTATGGGCGGAGGGGGAGGAGCAGATTTTATAGGAAGTTAGAAACAGCAAGAAAGCACTCAGCATGATGAATGCCCTACATTAATGGCCCTTGCTTTTAGCCACACCCTTTGGTTTGGTCAAATAGAACTAGGAGAGAACACATACCTCAATGGCAGTGAGCTGAACCACAGGTCTGATCCCCTGAGGGACCATGTACAAGTTTGGTGCTCTCTGAGAGGGGAGGATGGGAAGGTTGGAGCCATCCTGTGAAATAAACGCAGGCAGTCAGCACTTCCCGTTCATTAAGCCAAAGAGTGCCGGGAATGACAGAGACGCTCTAAGCAGCTCCTCAAGGAATCCATGAGTAAGAACAATGCGATGCCTTGTTCCTCAGAATCAGCTCTGCCATGACCAGGATGTCCCCATAGGCCTTGTCTCCATTCATAACGGGATGCCAGAGAAGCTTCAGTGTGATATCGGTTTCTGAGTTCAGTTTCACCAGTGGAGAGCAAATGCTTTGACCTAAAAATTCATCTTTGCCCTAGAGAAGGAGACCACACTCACATTCCTGATCACACAGCTCTGCACACTACTGTCATGTCCCCAAGTCACCTTAAACTTCCAGATTACCTACCACTTGGTCGTTATCAAACAGTTCTATGATAACTTTGGGTGGGTTCTGGAGAACTGTTTGGGGCTCCCCAAAGATTTCAACCTCATCAAATATAATGGTTTGGTCCCAGGTGGGATTTACTGTGGAGTGGATGACCTCAGTGGTTTTGCTTCGATGGAGGAAGGAGACATGAGCGTATGGATCTAGAGACAGAAAAAAAAAAAATTAACATAGAGTCTCAGAGAAGTCGGATTCTTACAACAGCTCATTTCAACCAAAGTGTTTTCTTCTGGATATAGTGGTCCTGTGCTCTCACCATCCCTTGAAGACAAGGAGTTCAGAAAGCAGGACACCACAGAGGACGGCATCCTGGTGAGAAACGCCTAACGGGAGGCCCTGACAGTGTGCAAAGGATTGCCTCTCTGGAGCGCACTTCTCCTCAACAAGGTTCATCCACAAACTTTCACATACATCATCTAGAATGCAATCTTTGCAACCAGGCAACACATCTGATGTGCTGTGCCCCCATGATCTTGGAAGAAAATGATTCAATCTTCCTAAGCTTTGGTTCCTCCCTCTTTGCCATGAAAGTAATATCTGTTTTCCTATTGGATAGAAAATGGGATGACGTGAAGATGGGGAGCTGCCTAGAACAGGGCCTATTGTCAATGTCACCAATAAACACCAGTTATTTTTATGTTTTTGTTTCTGTTTTGATAACGTTTATTCTATGTTTTTGATTCTAATGTTATCTATACAGAATGTTTATTTTTGAGTGTCAGGTTTCAAGACTATAGTGGTAAGTAAATCAGAAAGGCTTAGTTGCTCTGAGGATGTACAGCTTGTAACATGAAAACAGTAGTTTTTTATTTTTTATTTTTTTTCCCACTGATAAATCTTGTATCCAACTGGGAGAAACATGGTTAGAGCTTTATGTATAAATCCTCAGTGAAGACTTTTTCTAAGAATTCTGATTGGATCTACAGTGAGAGAGTGCCCCCTGGTGGATACTATTTGAAAATGTCCTCAAAAACATTTTGAAGTTTTGTTCTACAAAATAGGATAATCTTGATCTAATTTTTAGACCAGATCTAGACAATCTGGCCTGTTATTATTAGCAAAGAAAATAATTCACAAAGACTTGGGCAAGAGGAGTGCTTGGGACATGGATCAGAACGGACACTGTGCATGATATTGTCAGATAAGGGCTTTAAGAGCTGTTTCCACAGAAGAACCAGGGAAGTGTTACTGGCTTGCAGGTCTCACAGTGGAATGTCCCTAAATAGTCCAGTATAGCCTCTATTCTATTCACACCAACAGAGCATAGCCAGAAACACATGTGAACTACCAATGTGAGGACCAGAGTTGAGCCTCAGAGTTACATAGTGCTAGAAATATAGCCAGGAGAGGGGTTAGGGAGAAGGTGGGGGGAGGCAGCAGAGGAGGCAAAAAGCCTCCACATGCACACAAAGGGAGGCCAGAAGCTACTCTTCAGGGCACTTTGTCACTCAACCAGTGATGATTAGTGTTTTAGGGCCGTGTGTATCCTGGCTATCTCTAGCACCTAGCAACAGTTCTTAAAACAATTGGTAATTCCTCTAGTAATGGCTAGGTGGTTTTCTTCAAGCATACCAAAGTCGTCTTTATATGGAAAGGGTTTTATTGTAAGAAATGAAAACAAAACAAATTACCAGTTGGTGTGGGGTAGATTCAAGCTAGCCTGTTGTGTTAGAGAGTATTAGGGATTTCCCCTTCACCTGAAAAGCTGTCTTTGTCCAAAGCCATGAGGTTCCTGTCTTGATAAATGTAACAGCGCAGGTGGTAGATGTAGACTCCTGAAGGGAAGGTGATGAGAAACAGGAAACTGTTAATTGGATTTTTCTCAGCTCTTTGGGGATGATGCATGTTGCAGACACACCGGCCAATCGGCCCATTTCCCCATGGCAGAGAGCACACATGATCCCCACACCGTGCTCTCATATAAAAGGACAACAGTCCCCACATCCGTGGCTTTGTTCTCCAGTTTCAGTTGCTTGTAATCAGTCTCAGGTCACAAACATCAAACAGCACAGTCCAGACATACATGATGCACAAGTTTCATATTGTAAGCGCTACAGCGTGACCAGTCTTCTAGCACCCAGCTGCCCCTCACTCGGGACATGGATCATGAGTTTGTCCGGTGTATCCTTCACTGCCTGCCTGGGAGTCACTCGGCAGTTCCTTCTCGCAGTTCACAAGCTGACTGATGTAAATAGCACTGCAGTGCTTGTGTTAAGTAACTCTGATTTATTTTAATAAAGGCCGAAAGCACAAGGACAATGGTACCGGACACTTTATGGTAGTGCATTTTAATACCTTCAATATTTATCATTAGTTGCCATGCTTTATTTGTTACTGTGCCTAAAATATAAATTAAGCATCAACACATGAATGCATGCATGCATGCATGCATGCCTGTCTGTCTGTTAGATGATTTAAAAGTGGGCTTGGCAGGGAGTCATAAAGTAGATTTTATACAGATGGGAGGCAGATGAGTGTAATGGGGGTGTACTTTAACTACTATATTCCAACTGTGGTGCTTGCACACCTATAATCCCAGCATGCAAGAAATCAAGGCAGCCTGGATTACACATAGAAACTCCACCTCCAAAGAGAAAATGAAACCAAATAAATAACTGCTAGAACAATCCTGATGCCAGCCTGGCAATCAGAGGGACATTAGTCCCATTGTGGCCTTCCTGGGTTTAGTGCACAGCTGTTCATCACAGACTTTCAGATGAGCCTGATCTCTAGCAGTCACTGAGTGAGGTCTCAGTGCCATGTGAGATTTATATCTGGGATAGTTATCTGCTCAGACTTTCTCTGACTTTAAAAATGTCCAAACTCTTCTTACTAATGCATACACTGACGTACACTGTATCACATGTATGTACACAGAACATATATGCATGTATACACGGATACACAGATACATAGATACACACTATTTGAGGGGTAATAAAGTATTGTGACTGACTTCATGAATTTCAGAACTGTGAATGCTTGAATATCTAGTACATTTTAAGTCCTAGGTAAACATATGCCACTATTAATAACATCTTGGAATTCTTGAAGGCTGACATTGAGATCAGATCTTCCTTAAAATTTTAACCCTTTGCCCATAATTCAAATAATAATTTATCATTTTCTAGCCACAATGAGTATATTATAAATAGAAATTAAGACCAGTAATTTGGTCATTCTTCATCCCAAATATGATATAGTTTTTTAAAATGCATTTTACGAATACTCTTCATGAAGTGAAGAAATAGGAAGTTACCTTTCGTCTATGTAGCTGTATTATATAACATTTGAAGGTTTGAAGAGTTTTCTAGAGATAAAAGTGACAGACGCAGAGTTCACAGCCGTGCTTAAAACTTACTGTCAAAATTACAGGAAACAATGGGCGTGTTTGCTCCAAATACAGTGGTGGCGCTGTGCTTCTGTTTCTCCAGGCTCTTCTCGTCTCTGTCCTCTGTGGTGTCTGCTCCCTAAAGCAGGAGGAAGTCTTTGTCATTGTTGCCATTAGCATCATCATCATCATCATCATCATCATCACCATCATCATCATCACCACCAACATCATCACCAATCACCATCATATCATCTTCGTAATCAACCAAGCCATCCGTTCCTGCAAAATTACTAGATGCTTCCTGAAACCAGGGCCCTGGCAGATATACTAGAAAAATGCTGGGAGAAAGAGATGTGTCTACACTGCTGTTCTGAGGACCTCTCTCGTGTGGTTTCTTCCTAAGATGGGAGTCACTGGACACTCAGGCTGTATACCTTTCCCCCAACTTCTTTGCAGCTGTGAAGGCACTGGGGTTCCGGAGCCTCTCTGGGCTTGGCTGTGCTTTCTACCTCACTCACACTTCCTTTACACCACTATCAATCACACTTCAGCTTCTGGTTACTTACAAGGGCACCTTCAAGTTTAAAGGTGGCAGCCGCACCGTGTGTCTCAGAAGGAGCCACTTTTCTCCGCCAGCGCCTGCGTCGAAAGGTGTCAGAACTGCGCTGTTTCCAGTGGAATTTCCAGCCGATTAGCGAAGCATATTCCCAGCCCTCCCGATCTTCAAGTTCTTCCCTGGCCTAAAATAGAAGTACAACATTTAATGATGCATAATAATCCTCCTCATATTGATAAAGTAGACCACTTGGTCAATGGACACATATTTAGTCCCCAAAAATCCACTCTCTGTCAAGTTCTTGGTGAGAAGCCAGGGATACAGCAAAGAAACTAGAGGGGATCTCTGACTGGGCAGAACTGCGGGACTACAGAAATACAGAGAGGCATCAGGCAACTGCTGTGACCATTCAGACCCAGGTGTGACTGAGAGTGGACTCTTTGTCAGATTGCTTTTGAGAACACATGATTGTGACATTTTTTGGAAAGAATTACCATCTGCATTTTACATATGGGTAAAATGATAACATCTTCTAAGATTTAAATATTCTGCTTATGCTAAATACCTGCTGTTATTAGCAATGATGTGATAGCTCAGAGTATATTGTTTCTGTGATAGCTAATCACTGAGTACATTACTTTTAAGTTAAATATGATTTCTATGCGCATGCTCTGTTTTACGACAGATTGTCCTAAAGGCTGAGGTATAACTGGACAAAAAGGTAGTGTGACTTTTGCCTTCATGTATTTGACATGTGACTGGCCAAAAATTTATCTAAGTATCTTACAAGTTAACCAGATGGAATAAATGGAAAATAATACTGACGACTATTGATTAATCTAGAAACAAGAGCTTTGTGTAGTGTTGCTATTCATGTATGGTCTTTAATTTTTCCCACTTCAAATAAACATAAAGTACACATTTCATGTGATCTCCTATCTTCCTTTGTGATAGTCTGGATAGTGATGATGACATATTTTGTGTGACTGAGAATGAAGCAAGCTAGAGAATATGGTTGAAGTCCCGGCCAGGCTCATGGGTGGAACTGGGGTTTCCGACTGGGGGCCCTGTGTTCTTCTAGAGTCATGTTGGTGCTCATGTATAAGGAGAAAGGAAAGCAAGTCTAGAAAGTCTCATCCAATCAGGATGAGACAATGTAGTGTTTAAGATTCATTGATTCTACCACAGCTGTCCTAGTAACATGATATGGGGGACACCAAAATGATGTCGCTCTATTTTTGTTCTCTGGAAGTTAACTTCTAAGTAAAATTTCATAGCTCCAATAAGAATTGAGCCTTTAGAGCAATAGGAAGAGTTCCTGTTGAGAATCAGTCTAACCTGGGTTCCAAGGTCATCTCTGTTACTTCCTGGAGATAGGACCTAAGGCAAATCTCTGCGCAGTGTGGCAGGCAGAGCACCAGGTCCAGCTCCCTCCCCCCGCCCCTCTTACCCTTGCAGTAATAGAATCCGTCTATGTCAAATCTTTCTTGCGTTTTCGGACCAGTCTCCGCCGCCTGTGAGTGTCATACATCTTCGCTGCTGCGACCCAGGATTTGGGCTTATTATCAGGAGGAATGGTGATTCCATACTCCCAGCCTGCAACAGAGTTTGAGACCAGTTACCCAAAAGAGATACATCTGTGTGATCAGCAAAAAATAACTTGCTAGGAAAGAACATAGCTCCTCTCTCTGCTCACAGATGTTCTCTGCTATTGTGACTGTCACAGGGTTGAACACCCCAATCTGAAAACACTAAGTATGCCATGCTGAAATTTTGGGGATGCCATAATGCCACAAATGTGTGTGTGTGTGTATGTGTGTCCAAATAGTCCAAAATCTGAACATTTCTCAATTTCTCAAACAAAAATCCACTTATGGGCCCCAGTATCTTGCCTAGCCTTTCTGCTCATTAGGGCTCTGTGACTACCAGGTAAGCACTCTGCCATTCACCTACATCCCTAGCCCTTTAATAGTTTCTAAACACACTTGTGATCTGAGAGGACAAGTTAAAAGACACACAACTGTGTGGTTGATACATAGTTATCACTCAATAAATGCCATTCTGTATAGCATAATCCCAACCAATTCAACATCGGTTTGGACAGTGATGTATCAATCCTGCTCTGCTCACGTATTATCACATCTTAGAGGAACAAATCAATGTTACTTTTCCTTTGGATAGTTTCAAATGGTAAGTTCATTTGACCTGATTATCTGTAGAAAAACTGTTAACAACCACCACTGCTCCCACTGCTCATATGTCTGCTCCTTTTTACTATGGGCAGTGACACTGTGGTCAACATACCTCAAAATGGAGCTTACTTGAGGTTCCCTTACAGCACCTCAATTTTATTAGGATTATTTTCCATGTAAATCTCCAATTTTATCAAAATTTTCTAATTTCCTCTTTATTTAATTTAGAAATATTTTTAAGTCTATCCATTCAGAGGTATCCCTTTGTAAATCTGCAATTTTCACACTTTTTTCTATGTATTTCTTCATTTTTACCAGGAATATACCTAAAGAAAATTTACCCTTTCATCCCATTTTTTTGTATGTCCTTGGTCACTTAGTAAAAATAAAATTGTCTAAGTTTTTTTTTAACATTATTTTCCAAAAAGTTCTTCAATTTTAACACATTTTTGTATATATTTCTTCAATTTTATCAGAAATGTTTTACATGTAAACTCTCAATTTTATCACTACACCTGCAAGTCTTATGCCACTCTAGTCACTCTAGAAACCCTGATTCAGTCAGACCATGCGTTCTGATGTCATGAAATTAAGGTTAGCTGAAAAGTCAAAGGATTTTCAAATAACTACTATTGACATCATTGACAAAAAGGAACAGACTAGTTATACGACCGGAATTATATTGTGTAAAATAGTTAGCTATATATTACCATTTATACGGCAATTTTATGGCGTTTAAAGTGGCTTAAGTATAATGGGCTGTATCTAAAGATCTATCAATTAATTAAATTGAAATGTGCATTGATCACCTAGTATATGACAGGTTTTGTTTCTCAGAGCACATCTTCATGACTAAAGCTTAAATGTTACCTACATTGTGGGAAATATTTTTGCCAATATTCAGTATAAGTGCAAATATGAATGAGTACCTTTCCATCCTAGAGAGGCCTCAGGTTGGGAATGTACTACGAACATTGATCTGTTTTATTCCTTTTATTCATTAACGATGTAATGGCATACACTCTCTGAAGCCTAAGCCTCATTGTTTGAGGGAAATATCATAGCATAATATTTTATAGGAAGTAACCATTCGAGGTAATTTGTTAGAGAAATATTAGATAGAGTTAGTCAATCATAAGCACAGGTTTGAATGTTTTCTGACTCATCAGATAGGTTTAGAATTCTTAGCCTTCCCTTTGTTTTTCAATGCCCTTCAGTATATGCAATCACAGATCTGGGCCCAAGGATCCCCCAAGGAAGCTGGGACTCTTTGTGTGTCCTTATCTATGCCCATGCTTTGAAGGGAGCAGCAAAGGGCAGGGACGCCCACATTCATAGAGACCACAGGTGATGCTGGTATAGCTCAGTCACCCAGTTCTAGAGTCAATAGACTCTACCAAAGCCATTAAACTAGGGCTAAATCTATACTCTCAAGGGTCCCTCAGGCCCTGGAATCTCTTGCAGCATATGACCTGGGGATCCACAATGTCTTGAAATTTTTACATTAAAGAAGGGGACATTTAAGCCGGGCGGTGATGGCGCACACCTGTAATCCCAGCACTCTGGGAGGCAGAGGCAGGTGGATTTCTGAGTTCAAGGCCAGCCTGGTCTACAGAGTGAGTTCCAGGACAGCCAGGGTTATACAGAGAAACCCTGTCTTGAAAAAAACAAAAAAACAAAAAAACAAAAACAAACAAACAAACAACAACAACAAAAAAAAAACCCAAAAAAACAAAGAAGGGGACATTTTGTCCTCAGATCTCAGCTGCAGCTCTCAGTTATGACATGGCCACTAAACAAGAGTCTCTCCTCCACCTAGCTTGTCTTAACATGAAAGTCAGATGCATTTGACCAAAGCAATGTGCAATGTGGGGTTACCTCACAGTATGTGAGCCTGGCTGGGCCTGTAATCATCAAGTGCTTGTGGGCAAGCTACCTTGGCCCCTCTGAGCCTCAATGTCCTCACTGTAGGCTGAGGCTGAGAACAGTCCCTGCCCCTCAGTGTTACCATGGAGATGAGGATGACATGTGTTCCTCTGCCTCTTCCTCAGAGGGCTGAGGGCTGTCATTTGAACACTCCATCCAACAAGAACTTCCTATGAATGGTTACGGTGACCAATTGGTTCCTGAGAGGTTGATCTAATAAGAATTCTTCAATAAATCCCCCCTTCCTCCTCCTTCCTCCCTCTACTTTCCCTTCTTTTCTTGAGCCTTAGTCTCACTATGTAGCCAGGATAGCCTAGAACTCACAATTCCCTTCAGCCTTCTATGTGCCAGGATCACAGGCGTGTGCTACCATGCCTAACTTGATAATTTTTTCTCCCCACTTCAGGTAAGCAACTTTTTCAATTTTCCTTTTTAATAATAACAAAGAGTTGTTTTTAGACATCTTGATGATTCTTCCTAAAAATTGGTTTACTCTATTTCTGGCCTATTTGGACAGCCTAATGGAAATAAGATTCTTAATTTCTTATCTTTGAGCATTTTCAGGTGACTACCTTCTTTATTTTGTTTATGAACAACTGAACCAAGATTTCTAAAACCTTTCTGAAAAGCCTTTTCTATTATTATTGTCATTGCCTTACTGTTTTTATGTTTAAAGAACCCTCTGCTGCCCACTTCCAGGTTTAGCTTTCTTGTAGAATTGCAAAATCACTAAAAGGTGCTGAAGTGATGCTCTTGGTAGCCAGATGTTTAACTCGTAAATGCTGAATCCAACACACTTGCAACTCACCAGTCATATACTGTTAGTTTTATTTTTTCACACATGGAGGGAAACTGTTAAAGAGAAACAGAAAGCGGTAATTATTTCTCCATTAATTTGCTAACTAGTGGAGCCAATGTTCTTCAAGTTATTTTTGTATTACTTTTTAAATTTTATTTTTATCAATTAATTATTCTATTTATTTACATCCAGAATGTTGCTCCCCTCCCAGTGCCTCTCAAAGAGCTCTTCCTCCACCCCCCATATTCTTAGTTGTTATGAAAGAAAAGAAAGTCAAACCTTGATCTGAAGATTGATAACTTGATTCCATTCGGGGTTTGCATTTCTCTCAATTATGTTGGTGCACACCTGCAAAGATCACACACACAAGAAAGTACGTAGTCACAGTTCTAACTGCTAATGTGTGTGTGTGTGTGTTCATGCACATGCACACACATGCATGATTATGACTTCAGGGGTCTACCTTTGAGTTACACACTTAGTAACCTATAAAGCCTCCCTCCACTCATTCTTCAGTCCCTTTTTCCTTCTTTCTTTTCCTTCTCCTCCCCTTCCCTTTCCTTCGTCCTTCCCTTTCCTCTCTGCCCCTCTTCTCTCTCCTCTCTCCTCCTCCTTCCCGTCTATTCCTCTCTGTCTCCCACTCTCCCGACTCCTCCGCTTCTCTCTGTGACCAGGACTGAACCGGGACGTTGTGCACACAGTGCATGTACATCAAACCTAATCTTTCTTTTTCCTGACAATAAATATGTTAAATATGACATGGGTTTGAATTTAACCTTGGCCTTTGCTTCTCCTGTCCACTAAAGGTTTTTTTTTTAAAAAAGAATTATTTATTTAATGTTGTATGAGCTTCCTGTCGCCCACACACCAGAAGAGGGCATCGGATCCAATTATAGATGGTTGTGAGCCACCATGTGGTTGCCAGGAATAGAACTCAGGACCTCTGGAAGAGTAGACAGAGCTCTTACCCACTGAGCCATCTCTCCAGCCCAGATAAAGGTTGTTTTTATCTGTCTCCACTTGCTAATCATCTAACAGGTGACCATAACAGGAACTGAGGTAACTGAACATTTATTGTATACTCTTTGATAAGCATCTTATGGTTGTTAATTGACCAGCTTCCAGATTACTCCTGGCACCACTCTACTGTGAGCCCTCCAAGTCCACTTAGGAGGAAGTTCAGAGCTCTCTGTCTCTCTCTGCGTGTAAAGCCCTCCCAACTCACCCCTGCTGACCTCGTGTCTCACTTTCCTCCTGGCTCTCTCTCCTCCAGCCACAGAGGCTTCCCCGCCCTGGAAGGAGGCTTCCATCATGGCCTCTTCATCTGCTCCTCTTCCTGCTTGGAAATCCCGGGCTTTGGGGTCATTAAACACCCACCCTCTGCTCCAACGTTACTTCATCCAAGGCATCCCAGTTGATAACTTCACATACACATATCCCCATAAACACATTCAGACATACACACATGTGCATATTCAAGCACACACAGATTAATACATAGACACACATCTCTCACTTGCTGTCACTTTGTTTTCTGTGTAGTTCTCAGCACTGACTAAAACCGTTCGGTTCTCATTTGCTCATTTACTATGTGATAATTTCATTGTGCACCCAAAGTGAAATTCCTACGTGCATAGGATTTGGAAGTAGGACCTTTGGGAAGGAAATTGAAAGTGAGGAGGTAGGTCACAAGAGTGGGGATCTCATGATGGTATTAGTAGAGAGATTTCAACTGGCCCATTTACCCTCTCATGTCACGGGTCCTTCTGCCATGGCTCCATGAAGTGGAGGGTCCTTACCAGATTCTGGGCAGATATCTATGCTGTGTTTGTGGACTTTCCAGCCTCAAAACCAAATAAACTTCTACTCTACAAATTACTCAGCCTTGGATATTTTGTTCCAGCAACAGAAGACAGATTAAGACAGTCTATGTCTTCTAGGCTCTGCGAGAACTATCACTGTCCATGTGCTCCTTTCCACATTCCCAGGACATGAAGCAGATGACTTCTGAAACTAATTAACCAACTCAAAGCCCCTGTGAGATCATTAGCACTCACATTCACAGCTTAGGAAAGTGAAACTCAGAGGCAGTCAAGGGCTGAGGCTGACTGTGGAGTTAAGTCTACAGTTCAAATCAGACTTCATCTTATCCCAGGGACAGGGGCTCCCACTGTGTCTACAACAACCCTCCTAGGAAATCACATGTGGTCACATGGGTGCTATGTATGGATTCCTGCTTTAGTAACTAAATAGCTCAAACACAAAGAAGATGCTGAGGTTCCTGTAACCGTCCAGGGCATACCATTCTATGGGATAAAAGCTCCATGTTGGACCATCTCTGTGATGGATGTGGTCTCCCCTACACCAAGGGTCTTTCTGATTTTTCCAGAAGTCTGAGATGGGCTTTTCTGCTCTGCTCTCTAATAATTAAATAATGATTAAAGTTATAATAAATAATAAAATAATATAAATAATAAAAAAATAAATAGTAAAATAATAAAAAAATAATTTTATGGAACCCCAAAATAAATTTATGGGGCTCACCACAACCTGAGAAACTGTATTAAAGGGTCACAGCATTATGAAGGAGGAGAACCACTGGTCTCCTTTGAGGAATTATCTAGCTCTAACTGGCACATGAGGATGTCTGTGGAGGACTGTCTTGATTATTAGTTGATATAGAAGGATGTAGCCCACTGTGGACAGCACCATTCCCTAAGCAGGAGATCCTGGGCTGTGTAGGAAAGCTAGCTAAGCGTGAGCCTGGGAACCAGGCGGACACTGCTCCAGTAAGCTGTGTTCCTGTGTGCTTTCTCATTTGAGTTCTTGCTTACATCCCCATGTGACTATCCTCAGTGATGGGCTGAAACCTGTGAGCTGAAATAAACCTTTTCCTCCACTACGGTGCCTTTGGTCAGATGTTTTTACCTCAGCAGCAGAATGAAGGCTAGAAATGATTAATGGCTGACTGGTGAAATCTTGGGATGTCACCCAAGATTAAGGGAATGGTTGAACCCGAGAAATAACTATGACAGTCCAGTGTTGGTCTCACTAAACTCCAAAAGACAGATTTTTTTTTAAAAAAAATTGAGTCCTGTATGCTTTTTACTCTAAAATAAGGTTGTGGAGAAGCCTGGCATATCCAGATTTAGATAACCAGTGTCTCGGCAGAGTGGTTCACTGACCAGGGGCCATTTACCAAAGATCACTAAGAATTCACCAACAAGAAATGACTGTTCTAAGAGATGCACACATTTAGACCACATACGAACCTTTTTCCCAGCAAAGGAGACTTCCACAAAATGATCCACGAGATTCTTTTTATCTGCAGTGCTACCAAATATTTCCTTCACTGTTTGTGAGAAGGCATCATCCACTGCAAAGGAACGGACCACACAGAAGACATGAAATCTACTCTCTTAAAACAGCGAAACTCATTCAACACCATTTAAAATTCCCGCAATGCATCAAAAGAGATTGAAGAAGAACTGTTCTTTGTGGTGGTAAGAACTAGCCGCAAAAATGTTCTTTGTCTTGTGAGAGAGTGACATGGGGGGGGGGGGGGGGAAGAAGAATGTGAAGTTGAATGTCATTTATGGAAGACATTCCCAAGAGAAAGATGGAATGGGAACATTCTAGAATCTTTGAAAGGACAGATGGGTTCCTGGGGAAGAAGAAAAACCTGAAGCACGAGTGGCCTGCCACCTGGGGAACTTGGGGAAGAGTCCTGTTCCCCAGAGCCAGGCAGAGGAGGCGGGAAGGATGCTGGGCTGTCAGCTTGCTGCTTATAAATGGAATCCTTGTAACTCATTTGCTTAAAAGGGTCAGACCTCTCAGCAAACGTGGCTCATACGACAGTAGGGACAAACACTTGCTGAGACTATACTTTGCTCAACACTTCTTAAGATATTTTTACTATGTATGTGCATATGTGTGTATACATGTTTTGTGTGTGAGGGCACATGCATGCCACAACATGAACATAGAAGTCAGAGGACAATGTTAGGTGTTGATCGACAACTTCTATCTTGTTTTTGAGGCAGGGTGTCTCTTGTTTGCCACTCTGCCATGTACTTCAGGTTAGCTGGGCCACCCAACTTCAGGGGTAGCCTCCTATCTTGGTATCCCATCTAGCTTTAGGAGGTTCTAGGACTGGAGACACAAGCCTGCAGCTTTTACATGGGTCCTGGGGAATTGGAATCAGATCAAGCTTGAAAAGCAGGCAAGCCTCCTTTACCTGCTGAGCCATTTTCCTGGAGCTGCTCGGGTATATTTAATAGTCCAACAGTAAGCGTATTTTTGTTACAAAAATTTTTACACTTTCTTTAGGTAGGGCCAGAGAGATGGTTCAGTGGGTAAAGCACTGGCCACTAAGCCCTACAACCTGAGCTTGATCCCTGAGACCCCGTTAGGTCCAAATTGGGACCTCCAAAATGGCAGCGCTGGTGACAAGGTCCTAAATAGAAGGACTTTGGTGAGGTAAACAGAAGGATCATTGCTGGGTAAACAGAGGCCCAAAGATGCTTACCAGGAATCTCCCTTAGTCCCCGTGGCTTGCCTTTGTTTATTTGTTTGTTTGTTTGTTTGTTTGCTTTGCTACTTTGTGTGGGTTCTCCTAACTGTCTCCTATCTTTATCTTTAACTGTATCTTTATCTTTAACTGTATCTTCTCTAGCTCAGCTCAGTTTCTCCTTGATCAGCAGTCTCTTATTTTCACTCTCCTCAATGCCTTTTCTACTCTTCCTTAGCTTGACTCAATCTTCTTTCTTCTAGCACCTCTTCTCTAACCCTACTCTCTCACCTGGACCCTACTCATTTGCCTACTCCAACCCTACTTTCCCTTACACAACCTCTCTCAGCCTCTACTGACTTTTCATATTCTCCTCTGTTCTTTTCCCAGAAGTCCAAGAGGCAACAACTATGTCTTTCTCTATTGTATTATGAGACTAATTGAGCAGACACTGGGGATCTTTTAAAGGGCCAGGCATACAAAATAAATCACACAACAGTCTGCCTTCAAAGATCACTTCCCTATGGCAAGGGCATCAAGTTCTGGGTCAATCTGTACAGCCTATATCAGCTCAAAGACCCCAAAGATACTATATGGCTGCATATAATATCTGCTTGTTTTTCTGCTATTTTTCTCTTTTCTCTGCCTCCTGAGAGACAGCTTTTGCAGGCTGATCCCAATAAACCTTTCTTTCTGCCCACAGAGTAGTCTAATTCAGTGGGTCTTTCAGAAGGGAACCTTATTGAAGGAGCATCCATCAGTATTCAGAGTATGAGTTCAACATGTACCATTCCAAAGACTAATGAACCCCCCCTCCAATGCATGACTAAGGCAGTACATACTCTGGGGGATGTCCTAAGCTCGGTAGATCTTCAGCAAGAAGGTTACCCACCGGAGGGCAATGCCAGCTGGAAGTAACAAGTTGCTCTCCATGTCATCACTGTCATTGTCACAGTCTCGTTTCTCAGGCTATGAGAGACACGTGGTCAAAATCATACACATAAAGAAGAAGCAATTCTAAAAGAAGCCAAGCTATTGATATCCAGAACTGCCTCCATTATGACCTCTAATGTTTGGCGCTTAAAGGTTCAGTCACTGACTTTTCTTTCAGTCTTAGAACCTCTACAATATCAGTGCTTTAGTGTTTCTGTACCCTCCTGTAGTCTCATGAGCACCAGCACTGAGGATGCATGTGTACTCCTGTGTTCTGGTTTCTCTCTGGCCCATTCCTTTTTCTAGTTTGCCATCTGATTTCTGGAACTATCACTAACCCATCATGTGGAAGAAAGTGATGAGATAATGAATCTTTGCATGGAAGATGAATTCAAGTCTTTCTAATGAAACAATGAAGTTACACACACACACACACACACACACAAAATCATGTCTTGAATTAAATACTTACTCCTGGGTGCTGTGATGCACACCTGTAATCCCAGCACAGCACATAGCAAGTGGAAGCAGGAAGATCAGAAGTTTTAAAGCCAACCTTAACTACAGAACTAGATCTGAGGCCAGCTTGAGCTATATGAGACTCTGACTCAACACCCCTGCCCCCTAAAAGAAAGACTCATGAATACTAGGACACGCCAAGAAGGAATCCGAGCTGCAATGATAATCTGTGATCAGCAAACGACAACTTGGAATTGGAGAAATCAGGGATAGGAGTCGCAGCTTGGAATCTGAGTTCCATTTCACAGCCCACTGCTTAATTGCGTTTTTAAGAACAGAAGGTAGAGGGTGAGGTACTTACAGGGGGTTTGTCTCCAGTCCCCAGGACAAACATGCTGACCTTCATGTAACCTTTTGCGCCTGAACTGGTGTCTTCTGGGTCATTGAGAAGCAGCCATTTCCTCATGACATCATGGCCTAACATAGAGGAGCAAAAGGACAGGGACACTCTAAAGATGATGTACTGCCAGGATTGTGATTCCAGTCAGTTCCCCAGGCAAGTCCACAAATCCACATCTCCTGCTCTGCACACATCTTAGTCCTGCCCTCCTATCCTGGTGTGACTCAAGAGAGACTCTCCAAGCTCTATAACAGTTTCACAATTTGATCTTAATAAGATCATGAGATCATCACAAAACAAAGAAGTCATCTATTTATGCATGTTAAGATTAAAAATATTAGACATCTGTATTTGTTATCAGCTATGATCGTTAAGTATCCTCCACATTACAGAAACAGTGTTTTCTTATTCCTGTGATGGGTTTGAGGGGCATGCCTCTATGGGAGAGCTCTTTCCTAGCATTTATAAGGGCCTTAGCTTGATCCCCACCACTGAAAAGAAATCTCTTCAAGAAATTTCTTCTGAGATTTTCTTAAGCTCTAGGATTTTCTTCAGAATTAGAAGGAGTAAAGCAAGTAAAGTTGATTAGGTGGGGGATTGGGGGAGACATGACTTACCAGGTTCATCATAAACAAATCCAACATCAATCTGGGGAAAATTTAAAAAACAAGTTAAATAGATTTTAAAATCAGTCTTGTCAATTTAAAGACAAAAAAAAAAAACAAAAAAAACAAAACACATTATATTTAGATTCGATGCCCTCACTTTTAAACTTTCAAGGTCTAAATTCCAGCTTCACTCACTTTGTATCAGCATGTTACCTGATGTATGACATATGGAAGACTCTGAATGGAACATTACTGAATGTGTGAGCTAGATGTCGGGTTAGAATAAACCGTAAAAGCAGGGTGACCAGCATGTCCCAGTTTTCCCAAGACTTTCTTAGTTTCCACATAGAAAGTGCCAGAGAAATTGGGACCGGAAATCACCCTAGAGGAAATCACCTCACCCATTCCTGTCCAACCTTCCTTCCTTTCCAGGCAGTCCTAATGTGAATACTAATCTAATCGGTGATTGAACGGTTCCATGATGTCTTTACACGTCTCTACGATTCCATTCTGCGAACAAGGATCAAAGTGGTTAAGAGAATCCGCTCCAGTGACAGGCAGGGTATGACCAAGGTCTGCCTGGACCAGATCATCTTGGAAGCATGTTAATGACTGGCTCTTCTTCCTTCTAAAGGTAGCTCATCCTCTGGGACTGCTGAAGTGCCAGTCAAGAATCTGCTCAGTGAGCACTACTGAAAAAGTGTAGCTTCTCTTGTCTGTTTTCATTTTAGACTTACAGCCGGCTTTTTAGACAGAACTCTGGGACTGTTGGTAAGCAGAGCTGGTTGGGGCTTTCTGCCAAGACCAAGCGAGTCCTTTGTAGCAACATCTTTGCTTCCATCGACAGATTGATGCTGTCACAGGCCTTCATTGACATCCCAAAGCATGTGCTTTGGAATGTTATTAGTGTTATACTTTTAAAGTAGATAAGATATATGAAGCCTTCAGCAAAAATAATGGTGTCTGCCCTTTACCTAGAACCCTAAAGATGTCACCGCCATGTGTGCTTTGAGGCCTGGCTGTGAATCAGATTCCCTATTAGGAGAGTTTTCATCTTTGTATCATTGAAAGTAGTACACTGTTGTCACTTACCTTGAATTCCCCCATCAGACAATCTGCCCTCAAAGAATGGGAATTATAAACCTGGAGGAAAGGAGAACGGTGAGCTGACGACCTTCGTCCAGTGGTCAGCGAGCAGTGTCCTCCTGCCCTTGCCCCTTATCCGGATGCTCATGACCTCATCCATGAGCTCAGAGGGTGTGATGTGCACATTGTAGAAAAATAACTGTCAAAACAACACAGAACACATGGGACATTAGCAGTGGCTCAGGCCAGGAGGAGCTGATGCTGAAGGTTTGCCTAGAAAACTGCTAACCATGTTCGGAATTAGGTATGGCGGTGTGAGCACTTACCCATCTCTTCACGCTGGCAAAGGAAAACATGAGAAATAGTTGACATGGTCAAACTTGCTCACTTAGCACAGGATATTTACAGCTAACTAAAGTGAGGATCTAGATTATTTCACATTGATACTTTGACTACAGTGCGTGCTGACGGCTGGGATGCCCAATCGGTTCACTAACATTCTCAGTTCTATCATTTCTGTCTAATGCCTTTAAGGAAAACATTGTCCATTCAACTGGGGTAATTCCTTCTCAGTCAAGCTTCACCACCTCTTTCCCAGCACATGAGAGGCTGAGGTGTGAGGACTGCCATGACTGGAAGCCAGCCTGAGTTACACAGTGAGTTAGGTTAGCCTGGGCTACAACGAGGACCTTAAAAAGTAGCATTTACTAAAACAAAATCATTTTTGACAACTTCTTATGTGGAAATATTTTAATTAAAAAACAATACCTTTTGTCTTTGTTACTATAGTAGGACATAGGACATTTGTTTCTTTTCTTTTTCCTTTTCTTTTCTTTCCTCTCCTCTCCTTTCTTCCTCTCTTCCCCTACTCTCTGTCTGTCTCTCTCTTCCTCTCTCTCTGTCTCTCTGTCTCTGTCTCTGTCTCTCTCTTTCTCTTGAGACAGAGTCTCACTATGAAACTCTGGCTGTCCTGGAATTCACTCTGCAGACCAGCCTAGCCGCAAAGTCACAGAGATCTACCTGCTTCTGCCTCCCAAGTGCTAGGATTAAAGGTGTGCACCACCACCACCACTCAGAGGTCTTGTTTTCCTTTTCAGGAAAATAGATTTATTACAGTTTTTCCAAACTGGGAAGAAAAATAAGTTTCTACTTAAGATGACTATGTCCATCTTAAAATATCCAGAAAAGCTAAAGCAAGGCTAGTCTTTCTTGATTTTTTTTTTTTTTTTTTTTTTTTGCTTTATTGATTTTTCTTTCTTTTTTATTTTTTAACTGAATCACTCAAAACAAAGTTTAGATATCATGGTAATTTATTCCTTCAAAGTGTATTTGTGCGTGTTTCATAAGAGTAAGGGCACCTTTTTTGTATAATCCCAATGCTATTATCATATCCCCAAAATGAACACATAGGCAATCGATTTAAGATTTTTCTATATATTTCAAAACAAAAATTCTTGGATTTTGCTCCAAATCTAGGATCCAAACAAAGATCACAACTGAATCTGGATCCTATCTTTCCAGTTCCATTTTATCTAGAATAGTTCTATTTTTCTTGAGTTTTCTCAATTGTTTTATAAAATATTCCACAGCTAGTGCATAGTACCTACTGTTATATACCTGCAATCCCAGAACTTGAGACACTGAGGTAAAAAAGTCAAGATTTCTGCCCAGTCTGGGCTACAGAGTGAAACTGACTGAAAAAATCTGTCTCTCTGCCTGTCTGTCTATATGTCTGTCTGTCTGTCTATCTATCTATCTATCTATCTATCTCTCTATCTATCTATCTCTGTCCATTTATCTATCTGTCTCTGTCTATCTATCTATCTATCTATCTATCTATCTATCTATCTATCATCTATCTATCTCTGTCCATTTATCTATCTGTCTCTGTCTATCTATCTATCTATCTATCTATCTATCTATCTATCTCTATCTCCACAATCTGATAGCTGCTGACATATTATCTACAACACACAGTAGATGGAACTTTTATGTACTATCAAGACATAGGTGCCCTGTAAAGAGGTGAGGCGTCTAGGGCTATAGCTAAGGGCACACGTAATATGGTGTATGATGGGTACTCTAGTTTGATGCTCCAGGTTCAGACTCTGGTACCACACTTACCTACTTAAGATGATGGATATGAAAAGCTGAGGAAGTTGGAGACCCTTGCTGCACTCCTCATAGTAGCTTAGTTAACATACATCCCATATCATGAAAGCATTAACCGACATGTCTCATGTCTAAAGCCCCAGTCACTGGCATCATAGGCATCTATATGCTTTTGTTGTCATCAGTATAGGTTTGAAGGAAATGGGGTTGGTCCCTTACCTCACTTGAATAAGACAAGAGACAGGGGCCAGAAAAGAAGAAACTGGTTTCTCTTATGAATGTAGACAGAAAAAAAGGACAGAGCCAGAATTGGGACTGGTATTCGATACTGTAGGGAAGAAGAGAAACTAGGAAAGACCCAGGCTGAGGAATCTGAAAGCTGTGTCTCCCGAGCATAGCACAGGTTGCCTCTGAGGGGCTCCTACATTGTTTCTGTTCATGCCCAGATGTGATTTTGTGGGGTCTGACATGACCGGTGAGGAATTAAACACTTTTGAGCGTGTCACAGAAGTCAGGCTCCCTGCTTAACACATCAACTCCACTATCTCATTTGTTTAACCAAAATCTCTCATCATCTCTGCCATGCCAGGCATAAGCAGAAGCCATGAAAGTTATCAAAGTGATATCTGGATACTGGTGCTGTATGAAATCCCTAATTCCTAACACAAATGTGTTGTCCAACTCAGCCCATGTTATTATAAGCACCGTCTCCATCAGCAATGCTGAGGGAACTGCAGCGTCTGCCATGTGTGTGACCAAAACAGGTAAAGCCATGATTAAGTGATGTCAACTTACAATCCTTTCTACAGGTAGATGAACAATATAAGCACCCAGATATTTAATTCTCATCATAATTGTAAATTAAATTTCCCCAAACATGATGATCAGCATGTCACCAAAAAAGTTAAATGCCTTCCTCCTGAACTCTTAAGACTTGTGGTGGTGGTGCAAGTCTTTATCAAAGCACTCTGTAGGCAGGGGCAGGTGGATCTCTTGTAAGATCAAGGCCAGCCTGGTCTACAGAGCAAGTTCCAGAACAACCAGGGCTACACACACACACACACACACACACACACACACATACACAAACTGTCTTCAAAATCAATAATAATAATAATAATGATGGTGATGATAAAGTACTGTAATATATTTTTTCACTGTTTTGAATTCCAGACTCAACAGATGGGCAATTCTAGTTTTGTTTTGTTTTTAAAGGAAGGCAAGGAAGCTCTTCAACAATCCAAAAAGTTTTACCACTGCCTTCCCAATGGCAAAACTGTGTTTACATATTGCTCCAAAAGGAAAGGATGAATAAACTCAGACATAAAAAATGGTAAACCTCCACGATAAGAAAATAGATAAAGAAAATGGGTATCCAGATCGGGACAAGCATGTCCCCCCAACACACACACACACACACACACACACACACACACACACACACAGAGCTCTGCAAAACCCAGCTTCATTTCAAAATATCTTCAATCCTGAATCTTCAACTGTCCCTGTGTCTTCACCTCTCCACTAATCTTTCCTGGCCTCTCACATGGGCAAAGCTCAACTGCTACTCATTTTCATTACCCTTGTCTTAGTCAAGATTTCTATTCCTGCGCAAACAGCTTGACAACGAAACAAGTTGGGGAGGAAAGGGTTCATTCATCTTACACTTCCATGCTGCTGTGTATCACAAAAGGAAGTCAGGACTGGAACTCAAGCAGGTCAGGAAGCAGGAGCCAATGCAGAGGCCATGGAGGAATTTCCCTGACTGGCTTGATTCCCCTGGCTTGCTCAGTCTGCTAAGCAGACTTAAATCCTAAGAATACCAGTCCATGGATGGTCTCAAGCCACAAGAGTCTATCCTCTCTTGATCACTAATTGAAAAAAAAAGTCCCAAGGTTGGATCTTATGGAGGCGCTTCCCTAACTAAAGCTCCTTTCTCTATGATAACTCCAGCCTGTGTCAAGTTGACACACAAAACCAGCCAGTGCATCAGAACCCTTGTGAACCTGACACACCAACATATCACTATTAATCCTCAACCCTTACTTTCTTATTCATCCCCAAGATGAATAAAAGTTCCACAGGCTTTATATATTAAAAAATTCTATCCCTTTAAAATGTCCAACATCTTTTAAAAATTCAAAGTCTCTTAACTGTGGGCTCCATTAAAATACTATTTTCCTTCAAGAAAGAAAAATATCAGCATACAGTCTCAATCAAAAGGAAAACTCAAACTCCAATATCTGGAATCCAAATCACCTGCTCACCATCTTCCGGGCTCCTTCAAGGGCTTGGGTCACTTCTCCAGCTATGCCCTTTGTAGCACAACCTTGCCTTCTAGGACCCAGATGCCTGTACTCCACTGCTGTTATTGTTCTTGGTGGTCATTAGATGGCACTGGCATCTCCAAAACACTGCTGTTTTCTGCTGTAACTATGTTTTACCAATAGCCTCTCATAGGCTTTCTTCATGATGCCAAGCCTCAACTCCTATGCATGACCCCTTCATTTCTGGGCCATCAAGTTCAACTGAGATTGCACCTTCAACAATGGCCTTCCATGGCCTCACACAGTGCCAAGCCTCAGCTGTTCTTCATGACCCCTTCATGCCTTCAAAACCAGTACTGTCAATGTGACACTTACACATTACCTATTCCAACAACAGCACAATGTACAACCGTGGTTATCTCTGGAACACAGCCTCTGTGCTCTCAGAACACACTTCCCGGAAGATTTCACCTCAGTGGTGCTGGTCTCTTCTTAATCACCACTCATTTCTCAGCACCAGATAAGAAGCCATAAATAGTCCCAGTAATGTAAAAGGTTTTGCTTTAGTAGTTCTAGTATCTTGTTAATCACAGGTGATTCTTCAGCCCCAGCAAACCAAAGCCACAGAATCTTCACAATCAAAACAGCAATAGCCCTGATAAGATTCTTAAATTTTCCCTCTCCAATTTTACAAGCCAGTCCATCATTTTCTGCACTGTTCTCAACATTATCATACAAACTCCTACAGAACATTCCACAGAGCTCTTAACAACCAATGGCTCTTCTAGCCCAAAGATCCAAAATCCTTCCACAGTTCTCCCCAAAACAATGGTCAGGTTGTCACAGGGATACCCCACTATCCTGGTACCAATTTCTCATAGTCAGTCAGGGTTTCTATTCATGCACAAACATCATGGCCAAGAAGCAAATTGGGCAGGAAAGGGTTTATTGAGCTTATATTTCCATACAGCTGTTCATTACCAAAGGAGGTCAGGACTGGAACTCAAGCAGGTCAGGAAGCAGGAGCTGATGCAGAGGCCATGGAGGGATGTTTCTTACTGCCTTGCCTCCCCTGGCTTGCTCAGCCTGCTCTCTTATATGACCTAAGACTACCAGTCCAGGGATGGCACCAACCACAAGGGGCCCTATCCCTTTGATCAATAATTGAGAAAATTCCCCATAGCTGGATCTCATGGAGGCACTTCCCCAACTGATGCTCCTTTCTCTGTTATAACTCCAGCCTGTTTCAAGTTTACACAAAAAACTAGCCAGAACAGAGTTCCTCTCACTTGTCTGCCTTGTCTGACCTCAATAAGAGAGATATGTCTAACCACGCAGAAACTTGAAATGCCACGATTGGTTGATACTACAGTGTCCCTGTGCTCCTTGGAGAGATAAAAGGAGTCAGGGATGATGGACTGTGTAGGGTGGAATGGAGTGATGGGAGAAAGTAGAATTTAAATTAAAGAAATAAATAATAAATAAATAAGTGAGCAAAGTGAATAAATAAATACAAATAGAATGAAAATTTAGAAATCAGCACATTATTTTTAAAATGTACCCCACTCTACATTTCAGGTGTAAGACACAGAGTAAAGATTTTTCAACAAAATACCACACAAAGAACTCTCACTAAAATGTACACAGTATCTATTTTCCTCTGAAATTCTGTGATCACAATTTCCTCTGGCTGCATTTCTCTCAACACTCCTATCTTGCAAGTCCTATGTGAACAATTGATTAAGAAATTTTTACAGGTTTTTATGTCTTCTGTCATCTCAATTTCTGATATTTTCCACATTCCCTCAAAAAAGGAACATAGATTCTGTCCAATCACCTATGACCTATTGGTACCAGTCTTCTTCTTGTTGTTCTAACTTGCAACTCTTCTACTGTGAAGGAATCCTTTGAGAAATAGCCTCTCATGTAACAAATGGTTATGGTGAATGGTTCTGTCAGATCACAATTCATCACTTTGGGAGCTTAGAGTAGAAACTGAAGCTACAATCTGAAGGCTAAAGCATGGGAAACATTGTTTCCTGGCTTCCTTCCATGTTTGGACACTGTCCCATGCTCAGGTAGCTCTCTCATCCAGCCCAGGCCCACTTGCTTATGAATATTGTCACCCTCAGTGGAAGACCCTTCCCACATCAGTTATCCACACTATTTCACACACATAGCAACCAGCCATTCTGATGAGAGCACAACCAGCACCCTCTGCGCAGTCCCATGTTCCTCCCCATTGTGGGCAGATATCCTGTACTCACCATGTCTTGATTTCAGCATTTCCCTGAGGTCCCCTCACAGCACACAACAGCAGAGCTCAGAGAAGGACACAGAGAAGCAGTCAAGCTGCACACGCACAGGGAACACCTCAGAAGGAGAAGATGAGGGCGAGAATGAAGATCAATCAGCATAAATGTCTAGAAAACATTTCCAATAAAATCCTAAATGAAAATTTCCTAAACTAAAGAAGGTGCCTGTGCCACTGTCCCTGCCCAGAGCACAGAGAGGGTTTGCACTCAGCCCTGCTGCAAACTTCCCAGAGCGGGAAGCCAGCGCCTTGCCCAGCCATCGGAGGAGCACAGAGAGGGTTTGCACTCCGCCCCACTGCAAACTTTCCAAAGCGGGAAGCCCGCGCTTTGCCGGTCCACTGTCCCTGCCCGGAGCACATAGAGAGTTTGCACTCCGTCCCCCTGCAAACTTTCCAGAGCTGGAAGCCTGCTTCTTGCCAAGCCTCTCCAAACTCACAGACCGCGTCTGTGGAGACGACAAGAGGATAGTGTGGAGTTACTCAAAAGCTCAAAAAAAAAAAAAAAAAAAAAAAAAAAAAAAAAAAAAAAAAAAAAAAAACCTCAGCATGGAGCACTATCTTCATCTGAATGCGCATGCGAATGCAGTCCGTTCCACAATTTCAGGCCCGGCTGCTCAGAGCCCGGGAAGCTCAGCAATCCCAGCAGACGCTAAATGCACGCATTCACCTCCTTCTCCCCTCAGCCAGACCTCTGACCAACACGCACATTCAAACTCCCAGTCCACTTTCATTCATAAAAATTAAAGACAGGAAATGACAACATTCCAGGAGGCTGGATGCAGGGCGGGCGCTGCGGTGACGTCAGGGGTGGTGCCAGTGGTTGCCGGGTGACGGACAGGGACGCCAACATGGAGCCCACCAGGGGCCGAGGTGCAGGGTCACGGGGTGGGGGTGGGGCTCGGGGGATGTCAGGGGGCTTGGCCAGCAGTTGCTGGGTGACAGTCAGGGAATCCAACACGGCTCCCGCCAGGGGCTGAGAAAGATGTGCGAGGGGCGGGATTGGCTTGATGTCAGGGGCAGGGCCAGCAGTCTCTGAGTGACTGACAGTGATGCCAATGTGACATTTTCACTGAATTTGAAGAAATATATAAATATGTGTATTAAAATTGAAGAATTTGATGTAAAATAATACACATGAAAGTGGACACACAGATAATACATCAAAACTAACTGACAAACCATGTAAAAAAATTCTAATCAAATTGATGGCTTTCATGCAAAATACTTCTTATAAAATTGAAGAAATATACAGAAATTTTATTTCAAATTGAGATTTGGCATTGAAAATAAATACACATAAAAAGTTGACAAAGAAAACTAAATGTGAAGGCAAACTCAGTTTTAGGAAAAAATTGAAAAATAAAGTGTTAAAATTGAAGAATCTGTTGGAAAATAATAATGGTAAAAGATAAATCATCCTTACGAAATCAAGCACTTACAAACATTTTCTTATTAAATGATGATTTTCATGGAAAATATTTCTGATAAAATTGAAGCAGTGTATTGAAAAGTAGTGTTAAATTGAAGATTTTTTATGGGAAATTATTCAGATAATATTGTATACATAAAAACATCTCTAAATAATTGAAAAATTAAATAGAAATATTTTCTGATAAAATTAAAGTTTCTCTTAACTAATATTCAAGGAATATTGAAGAAATATATATAGATATGTGTTAAAATTGAAGAATTAGTTGGAAAATAATAATAGTAAAATAGTAGACATAGAAAATATACCTAGAACATTGTCCAAGAACCTAGAAAAAAAATTGGATAAAATTGAAGATTTTGATGGAAAATATTTCTAATCAATTGAAGTAATATACAGGAAATGTATTAAAATTCAAGATATCAGAAAAATAATACAGATAAAATGTTAGACATATAAAATATTTCTAAACTAATTGAAAAGGGTAGTAGAAACATTCACTGAAAATATTTGTGAAAAAATGAAGTGGAATTTGAAATATTGAAGGTTTTAATTGAAAAATAATACAGATAAATGGTAGACATAAAAATTCCTAAAATGGTTGAAAAATGAAGTAGAACATTTTCTGATAAAACTGAGAATTTACATGTAAAACATTTCTGATAAAATTGAAGAAGTATATACAAAAATGTGTTAAAATTGAAGAACTTTTTTGAAAATAATGTTAAAAAAATCTTAGACAATTTTATTTTTACTAAACGACCAAGGACATAGAAAAAGTTGGGATGAAAGGGAAAATTTTCTTTAAGTATATTCCTGGTAAAAATGAAGAAATACATAGAAAAAAGTGTGAAAGTTGCAGATTTACAAAGGGATACCTCTAAAAGGATAGACTTAAAAATATTTCTAAATTAAATAAAGAGGAAATTAGGAAAATTTGATATCCAAGATTGGAGATTTACATGGAAAATAATCCTAATAAAATTGAGATGCTGTAAGGGAACCTCAAGTAAGCTCCATTTTTGAGGTATGTTGACCACAGTGTCGCTGCCCATAGTAAGAAGGAGCAGACATATGAGCAGTGGGAGCAGTGGTGGTTGGTTCTCCCTAGAGCTGTGTGGGAAGCGTCGGCCAGGTGTAGCCAGATGTTTGCACCTGTGAGGTCCCTTGTGGTGCTCCTCCCTTGCTAGATCAGGCCGTGGCTCTGAATAACTTCACTATCAGGGCTGAATCTGCTCAAAATACTTGGACCAGGGGCTTGCTTGAAGAAATGCGATGGGCAGGATGCCAAACTTTGACAGCACTGGTTTCTCTGGAATCTTCTACAAGTTCTGCCCTCAGCATTCACCACTTAGAAGTAAGATCCACGTGCAATTAATTTTGTAGAGCAGTTAAAAGGCCTCTCATATACTGGGGAGCATTGCCATATTAAACTGAGATGTACAAGAGTAGAATTTGTGATGTAAAGGACTTACCAAGCTTAGGAATAGTGACAGTAAGTAGCATTTAGCGGATGGAGGATGGCCTTAAAAACACCCCACGGATGAAGTGTGCTAAGCAGGGTGGTTTGAGACTAGGAGGCTGGGATTCACATGTTTGTTCACCAGGTTTGTTTAGAAATCTATCTCCAAATTATAACAAAGGAGACAACTGTGGTGTACATCCCACAACAGCACACATGTTCTTATTAAAAGACAGGTGTATCACAAGCTGCTCAAAGATCATTATAGAGTCACAACCAACAGTATGGCCTTGTGCGCCTGAAGTCCCCATTTTCTACTTGAGGAAAGCTGAGTCCTGCCACATGGGACAGACTACACTGGGTGACAGCCATTTGAGATGGAAAAACATCTATGTACTTGTAGACATGAGCCTAGCATGGCTGTCCTCTGAGAAGGAACACCAGCGACTGACTGACACAGATGCAGATACTCACAGCCAACCATTGGACTCGGTCATGGATCCCTAGGGAGAGTTAGGGGAAGGATGGAAGGATAGGTAGGGGAGGCCAATCCCTTAAAAAGACCAACAGTATCAAGTAACGCAGACCCCTGGGAGTTCAGAGAGACGAATCCATCAACTGAAGAGCACACATGGGCTGGTGCATGGTTCCAGGAACATATATAGCAGAGGACGGCATTGTCTGCACCTAGTGGGAGACTGTACAACTGTTGATTTTTTTAATTTTTTTCAATATTTTTTGGTTTTTTGAACTTTTTTTTCAAGGCAGAGTTTCTTTGTGTAGCCCTGGCTATCCAGGAACTCACTCTGTAGACCAGGCTGGCCTTGAACTCAGATGTCTGCCTGCCTCTGCCTCCCAATTGCGGGCATTAAAGGCGTGGACCACCACCACCCAGCATTTCAAGTCATTTTAAAATGATTTTTTTATTGACTATTGTCCTTATTTTCATTTCAAATGTTTTCTCCTTTCCAGGTACCCCCTTCCTGAAATTCCCTATTGCATCCCCTTTTCCCTGCCTCTGTTAGGTTTCTCTTGATAAATAATTGTTGAATGTATGTATATGTATACTTAATATAGGTTTTAGAGCACAACAAATAGCATTCATTCACTATAGTGTATATGTATACATACACTATGTATACTATGTATTCACTATAGTATATCTACTTCAACTAAACATTAGGACAGCAAGAGCAGGTTTAGCAGTTGCCATGTGGTCTCAGGTCTCAGGTGGAGTTCCCAGTTAGGCTATGTTCTCCCATATTTAAGAAGAACTTGGACAGCCAAGCAGTGGTGGTACACACCTTTAATCCCAGCACTTGGGGGACAGAGGCAGGCAGATCTCTTGTGAGTTTGAGGCAGGCCTGTTCTACGGAACAAGATCTAGGGATGTCCAGGGCTAATGATGAAACACTGTCTCAAAAAAAAACAAAAAACAAAAAAACGAAAAGCAAAACAAAAACAAAAACAAGCCAAGCAAACAAACAAACACCCTTGACAAGCATGCAAAAGGTTCCACCTGTCTCAAACATGCACTTGAGTAGATAAAAAATATTTTAAGGTTTTAATTTTTTAATCAAATCCTATTCATACCATGTCTATTATGGAGGTCTTTAAGGAGAAAAAAAAATGTCAAAACTTATACATCTTTATCTTTTCTAGACATCTGCGACATTCACTCATTATTATTTTATTTGTGTTCTCAAAATGAAGAGGAAACTATGTCCTATTTCCTGTAAGAAATTTAATTTTAGGGTCTGTCAACATTTTAAATGCACTGTTGCTATTTTTAAAATATATGCATGCATACTTGAATAAGGCTCAGACTAACCTTTCAATATAACCATGCCCTGAGCACTCCATAACTGATTAGATGCCAGGCTCTCTGCTTAACACATCAACTCCACTATCTCATTTGTTTAATATATAAACTCTCATCATCTCTGCCACACCAGGCAAGAGCAGCAGCCATGACAGTTATCAAAGTGATTTCTGTACAGGGTACTAGTGCTGTACAGAATCCCTAATGCTTAACACACACGTGTGATCCAACTCAGCCCATGTTGCTGTCAGCATGGACTCCATCAGCAATGCTGAGGGAGCTGCTTTGTCTGTCATCTGTGGTAGCACAACAGGGAAAGCCATTATGAAGTGATGTCAACTCACATTCCTTTAACACCCAGATACTTAATTCCCATCATAACTGTAAATTAAATTTCCCCAAACATGATGATCAGCATGTCACCAAAGAAGTGAAATACCTTCCTCCTGAACTCTTAAGCCGGCTGGTGGTAATGCAAGCCTTTAGTCCCAGCACTCTGTAGGCAGACATAAGCGAATCTCTTGTGAGTTCAAGGCCAGTGTGGTCTACAGAGCAAGTTCCAGAACAGCCAGGGTTACACAGAAAAAAACAAAACAAAAACAAAAACCAACAAACCAACCAACCAACAAAGAAAAACCCAACTCTCTTGAAAATCCAAAATAATGCCAGGTAGTGGTGGCACACACCTTTAATCCAAGCACTTTCAAGGCAGAGGGAGGCGGATTTCTGATTTTGAGGCAACCCTGGTCTATAGAGAAACGCTGTCTCAAAAAAAAAAAAACCCACAAAAATTCCAAAATAATAATAATAATGATGATAAAGTGCTGATATACATTTTTCACTGTTATTTATTACAGGCTCAACAAATGGGCAATTCTAGTTTTGTTTTGTTTTGTTCTTTTAAAGGAAAGCTATGAAGCTCTTCAATGATCCACTAAGTTTCACCTCTGCCTTCCCAATGACAGAACTGTGTTTCCAAATTTCTCTGAAAGTAATGAGGGATTGGAAAGGAAGAATACATGCAGACATAAAGAATAGTAAACCTCCATGATCACACACACCACACACACACACACACACACACACACACAGAGAGAGAGAGAGAGAGAGAGAGAGACCTCTCAAAGACTGTGGTGCAGTTTTAGCTTCTCTAGACTCTCAACTAGCCCATGGTGCCATATGCGAAGTACAGAGCCTTTTTATTGGCTGGAGGTGGGTGGAGAGGAAGGGCAAGCTTCCCTGTCACTGATGCATGCATGGCGGAAGTTTTGGTCCTTATAGTGGTACATGCTGGGAATTGTAGTTCTTGAACCTCTAAATTCAGGGAATTATGTGGACGTGTTCTTCTGAACCCGAGGCCTTCTGGGAAGTGTGGTTTGCAGCCCACCTGCTGTTTCATCAGCTACTGTGGCTATGGGCAGTGGTGGTGCACGCCTTTAATCCTTTAATGCCAGCACTTGGGAGGCAGAAGCAGGCAGATTTCTGCGTTCAAGTTTGAGGCCAGCCTGGTCTCCAGAGTGAGTTCCAGGGCTGCACAGAGAAAGCCTGTCTCAAAAAAAAGAACTGAAATAAAAATACCCTCTCTCTCCCTTTTCCTCTCTCTTTGTCTCACTGTTTCAGTGTCTCTCTGTCTCTCTGTCTCTGTCTCTGTCTCTCTCGCTCTCTGCCTTTCTCTGTCTCTACTCCCTCATCTCCCCTCCGCATGCCCTAAATAAACTCTATTCTATACTATACCATCCTGTGGCTGGTCCTTCAGGGGGAAGTGGTGCTTCAGCATGGTCCACCAAGGCTCCCCCTTCCCCCACCCCACACTGCACCTCCACCAAACACACCCTTGACTTCCTGTTACAAAACATAACACTGACAACCCTACACAGAGATGTGAAGACGTCAACAGTGGGAGTCTCTTTGGGGGAAGGAGTGGAGGCTGAGACCATTTTCGCTCACTGTGGCAATGCCATCTGGGAAACCCAAGTCACCCACACAGTCCTTAGGGAGCCATGTTTCCCTGGCAGGCAGCCACCAGGCGCTCCCTCCACCCACGAGTCAGTTCCTGAGTCCTTGCCCTTGTTCTCCTCTGTGGAGTGGGAGGGGTCATCCTAGGCTAACTAGCAATTTGCCCCTCCCAGACCAAGGGGAGAAACTGAGGTAAAGCTTATGAAGAGCTTTGATCTCTGTGGCATGAAGCCACTGGGCAGCCATGTTAATTACAGTAACGAAGGAAAATACTACCCCTGGTAAGGAGGGAAATGAGAGGGGAGCAAGGAGCAGAATATGTAGGAGTCTCTAGGCCTGGTTTGTACCCACCCAGCCCCTTAACTTTTGAATGTCTATTTTGTCAGGCACAGTCACACAATACATTTAAGATCTGGTGGGAAAGCTAGTAAATGCACAAATTCCAATAAATAGATTTTAGAAATATAAAATATTTTAATATAAAATCTATTATTTTATATTATTAATTATATATATTATATATTATAATATATAATTATATATATTATATATTATAATTAATCTGAGAAAATGATTTCATATACTCTTGCAAGGTGAGAAAGAAGACCCCAGTGTCTAGATAAATAGACCGAGCCTCACAGCCACCATGATGATCAACCCCAACTGTCTACTTGATAAGATCAAGAATGGCCAGGGGTGTTGTGGTCATAAAAAGAGAAAGGGATGAGAGACTATGTTCTAATGGCGGTGTGGGGGAAGGGCATGCCTCAGTGGGCCCATGCCAAGGCATCGCTTCCTCCAGAGGTTACCAGACACAAGATGGTATAGTACAGAATAGAGTTTATTCAGGGCATGGAGATGGGAGTCAAGAGGGTAGTAGAGGCAGAGAAAGGCAGAGAGAAGGAGAGAGTAGAGAAGCAGAGGCGGCCATGACCATGTGGAGAGATGGGGGAGGGGAAAGGAAGGGAGAGAAGCCCAAGAAGGGGCAAGAGGGAAGCTGAGAGTGAGAGGATAAGAGAGTGGGGAGGGGCAAGCAGCCCCTTTTATAGTGCACCAGACCTACCTGGCTGTTGCCAGGTAACAGTGGGGAGGGGCATAACTGGCTGTTGCTTGGTAACTGTGGGGTGGAGCTTAGACAGAATCCTAACAAGGAGGAGGTTCCTCGGGGCGTGGCTGTAAGGGACAGCCTTGGTTATCTTAACTAGTGGGCGGCACCATTCCCTGGCTAAGATCAGGTTTCAGTCCCCACAGGAGGGTCATGCCAGGAGGCCATTGTCCCTGCCTGGAGGAGCACAGAGACGGTTTGCACTCTGCCCCGCTGCAAACTTTCCAGAGCGGGAAGCCCGCGCCTTGCCAGGCCTCTCCAAAGTCATGGACCACGTCTGTGGAGATGGCAGGAGGATAGTGGAGTCACTCCAGAGCTCACAGATACCCCCAGCATGGAGCACTTATCTTCATCCAAATGCGTTCCTGACCCCCTATTCCACACCAGGCCGTTCAGTGCCTGGGAAGCTCGGTAGTCCCAGCAGTCGCTAAAAGCACGCTCACCTCTCTATGCCTCTGCCACGCTGCGGACCCACTTGCACAGACCCACTCGCAAGTGCAAACTCCTGGCAGACTTTCATTCATTAAAATGAAAGACAGGAAATGACTTCTATGCAGGAGGCTGGGCGTGGGGCGGAGCCAGGGTGAAGTCAGGAGAAGGGCCAGAGATCTCCAAGTGATGGACAGGGACACCAAGGAGGCGCACCCCCTGGGCTGAGATGGAAGGAGGAGGGGAGGAGTAGTGGCTCTGAGTGATGTCAAGGGCTGAGACAGTGGTCGGTGGGTGTTGAACAGGGAAGTCAACAAGGCACCCGCCTAGGGCTGAAAGGGAAGGACTTGGGGTGGGGTAGGGTGACGTCGGGGGCGGGGCCAGCGGTTGCCAGGTGACAGACAGGGATGCCAACATGGTGCCAGCCCTTGGATGAGGTAAGGATTCCCTGGTGACACACAGAAACACACACACAGAGACAGTTTGAATCTGAGTGTATTTCACAGCTCTCAAGCAACGGATTTTCTACATAAAGAAACTGCACGACCCAACCCTAACCCCTCATTTATCTATTTGTTTATTTTTGTTTTTTCAAGACAGGGTTTCTTTTTAATAGAAAATTTACATCAAAAATATTTATGAAAACTGAAGAAAAATTGAAGAAATGTCAGGAAAAATTAAAATTGAAGATCCTCATGGACTATCATACAGATAAAATGGTAGGCATAAAAATATTTCTAAATTAATTGAAAGTTGACTTATAAGTATTTACTGACACTATTACAGAATTAGATGGAAATTAAATCAGAAAAAAATGAAGAAATACATCGAAAAACAAATTAAAATACACTATTGTCTCAGGAAATTATACAGATAAAATGGTAGACATAAAAACCGTTGATAAATTAGTTGATAAATGAAGTAGAATCACTTTATTATACAAATGAAGATTTACCTAGAAAATACTTATGATAACTTGAAGACATTTATAGGAAAACATGTTAAAATAGAAGAATATCATAGAAAATTATACAGATAAAATGAAAGGCATAAAAATATTTCAAAATTAAATCAAAGTGGAATTATAAATATTTACTGACACAAGTACAGATTTACATGGAAAATATTTCAGATAAATTTGATGAAATATATCAAAAACATGTTAAAATTTCTGAATTCAAGGAAAATTATACAGATAAAATGCTAAAAATAAAAATCATTGCTAAATTAATTCAAAAAAAGAAAAAAATTATGATAAAGATTTTCATGAAAAATTATACAGATTAAATTGTAGACAAAAAAGCATTAGTAAATTGATTGAAAATGAAATAATAAACATTTTATATCAAAATGCAACATTTCCATGGAGAGTATGTCTGATAAAATGGAAGAAATGTAGAAAATCATGTTAAAATTGTCAATTTTCATGGAAAATTATACTGACAAAAATGCAGGCATAAATATTTTACTAAATTAATTGAAAAAGAAACAAAAATCATTATATGAAAAAATTGAAGATTAACAAGGAAAGTATTTTTAAGTGTTAAAAGTGACCATTTTCATGGATAATAATAGCGAAAAATTCATTGATTTAAAACACATTTCTAAATAAATTGAAGGAGGAAGGACACACATTTCCTGATAAAATGAAAGATACATGTAAAATAATTCTGATAAAATTGAAGAAATATCGTGAGAAAATGTTTTAAAATTGACAATTTGAAAATATTTCTACTTACCACTGCAGTTAGTTTAGTTTTTTCTATATATTTCTTTAATTTAATCAGAAATATTTTCCATGGAACTATTCAATTTTACCAGAAAACTTCTACTTACCCAGTGCAATGGCCCAGTGCAATGACTTATCTTTCACCTTGGAATTAATGTCTCTGAATACGCTACACCACTAGATTTCTAAGCATTTTACTGAATTAGAAGACTACTAAATTATAGTTGGATCTATTTTCAGTCCTCTGATGCACTTATGGGTTACCAATGAGTCCAAATCAATAGACACCTTGTGCCCTGTAGGTAATTTCTACCTAATGTGCACTACAGATTATTAATATCTTCTTTATTGGAAGACACAGATGATAGAGATCCCTACTGCCTTAGTTATGACACAGGCATGTAAACATAATATATCCTCAAGACAAACTGTAAAGGTATATGCCTTTACAGTCAATAACTGTCAATGCCAAATAAAGCCAATTGATTCTGGTGATGTTAATGGAGATAAGGTGGTGAAAAGGCATTTACTAGATCAGTAACTGCACACCATGTTCCACAGATGTGCTCATCTGCGAGGTAAGGATGGCACTAAGTCATCTTTTTACCTAGCTGCCTCCCCTCTTCACTGTTCATCACACTGCTGACATCTAGGCTATGAACTGCTCTACAGGCTTCTGATTTCTTTCTCATATTCAGATGATTTTGCTCTCAATCTCTGCTTTCACCTAACTAAGCTTTGCTTGGAATAAGCAAAGTCAGTGTCTTGCTCAGAAGCAGAGTTTGCTGCTGCTTAATGAGAAAACTAAAAATCTCATGCAGGCCATTTTGTGATTTATCTTTTACACTGCAGATTTTCTTGGCCTTCCCCTACTAGGGACCCTCCAGATCCATGTGTGACTTCTGTAGCTGGAACATAAATGTGCATTTAATAATTATTTTTTAAAAATCCATAGGGATTAGAATGAAATTATAGCACAATATAGGCCACACAAGTAGTGTAGACTATATTTCACAGCTTGTGCCTTTGATTAAACTGCACAAGGAATCCATGCTTGATACAGAAAATGAACAAATACAGATGAAAAAGAAGCAACGCAAAAGGAAAACTTAAATCCCCCATTAAAATTTATGTTAATATTTTGTTATTGATTATAATTATTTTCCCACTGCTATTAGACACATAGAAAAACACATGGTAGAAAGGGATATATGTGAATGTATGTATTCATGTGACACTTTTTCTATCTACTCTTGAGGAATATATTTGAGGCGGAAGTGAGACAAGGTTTAATTTGGCTTAGGCTAGCCTCAAATTCATAAGATAGCTGAGCTGGGTCTTGGCCTTGTGATTTTCCTCTTGTGCCCTTGTGCCCGTTGAGTTCTGAGGATTTAGACATGCACTACCACAGGGAGCAGCAGGCTGCCTTTCAACTTCCACATCTAATAACAGCTTACAGGAACAATCCTTCCCTGTTGTCTTCTTAAAGAAAAAAAAAAGATGATTTACAGTACAATGTGACATTTTCTAGAAAGAACAAGAACAAGGACTAATGAGTAGCCTATGCCATCGTAATTTTTCATTCCCTTTCAATCATTGGACAGAAATGATATTTAAAGCCACCTTGATGTGGTAAATATTACTTTTTATTTATTCATTACCACACTTGAATCTAAAAGGTACCAAATAGAGCACAAAGGACTTGGTATTTATAATAAGATTTAAATTATTGCAGTTGGACAGACTATTTTGTATACTTCCTGTTAATAGCTGTGAGATATCATTTTCCATGTTCTACCTAGACTGCTCATACACCAGGCCAGTCCTCCTGGCCAATCCACCTACCCCATGGCACAGGCTTCTTTCTTCATCTTCTCTTTCCTTCATGGTCTCAACCCCAGACTCCAAGCCTGGGAACTGAAGCACCATCTACTTTTCTTCTCCCCAGCATTAGGCTTTAGGTATCATGATTCTGTAATCATGGAAGGCAGGAAAGAAATGTTGTAATTATATTCCCAATATAACTGCAAAATGTAACTGGCTTTATGGCCATTTGTACAGAGTCTAGGATTTTGTATTAGAGCATATAAAGTTTACTGATAGTTTTTCTTTCAGGCAGAACATTTTAAAGCTATGAAATAATAGTCCTTTTAGATAGGGCCACATCAGGATATCTGGATTTCCTCTTTTGGTTGAACTAGGGTAACTACAATAATTTGGTTTAACATAAGTTCAGTATTTGATCCAGATCTTTGATTGTCTAGTGTGCAGATCTGAGAAATGGCCAGTCAGGACATTTATTGATCATCTAAAATTAATTACCTCTCAATTCTTTCCTAATACCAATCACAGTCAAAGCAGGAAAGCTTTTAACCTCTCTTGCAACCCTTTTTGTACTTTGGGTCCCCTCACAGGACACAACAGCAGAGCTCAAAGCAGGACACAGAGAAGCATTCAAGTTGCACACCCACAGGGAACACCTCAGAAGGAGAAGGTGAGGGTGAGAGTGAAGAAGATCAATCAGCATAAATGTCTAGAAAACATTTCTAATAAAATCCTAAATGAAAATTTCCTAAACTAAAGAAGGTGCCTGTGCCACTGTCCTGGCCTGGAGCACAGAGAGAGTTTGCACTCCGCCTTGCTGCAAACTTTCCAGAGAGGGAAGCCCGCGCCTTGCCTGTCCACTGTCCCTGCCTGGAGCACAGAGAGGGTTTGCACTCAGTCCCCCTGCAAACTTTCCTGAGGGGTTAACCCATGTCTTGCCAGGCCTCTCCAAACTCACAGGCCCTGTCTGCAGAGATGACAAGAGGATAGTGCGGAGTTACTCAAGAGAGCAAAACAAACAAACAAACAAAAAACAAACAAACAAAAAACCAACAAAAAAACAAAAAAACAAAAAAAAACCAAAAAAAAACAAAAACAAAAAAACAAAATAAAAAAAACCCTCAGTATGGAGCACTATCTTCATCTGAATGCGCATGCGAATGAGGTCCCATTCCACAATTCCAGGCCCGGCTGCTCAGCCCAGGAAGCTCAGCAATCCCAGCAGCTGTAAATGCATGCATTCACCTCCTTCTCCCCTCTGCCAGACCTCTGACCAACGCGCACATTCAAACTCCCAGCCCACTTTCATTCACAAAAATTAAAGACAGGAAATGACAACAGTCCAGGAGGCTGGATGCAGGGCGGGTGCTGCAGTGATGTCAGGGGTGGTGCCAGTGGTTGCCTGGTGATGGACAACTACGCCAACATGGCGCCAGACAGGGGCTGAGGTTCACAATCACGGGGTGGGGGCGGGGATCGGGGGATGTCAGGGGGCGCGGCCGGCGGTTTCTGAATTGGGATGAAAGGGAAAATTTTCTTCAAGAATATTCCTAGTAAAAATGAAGAAATACATAGAAAAAAGTGTGAAAATTGCAGATTTACAAAGGGATACCTCTGAAAGGATAGACTTAAAAATATTTCTAAATTAAATAAAGAGGAAATTAGAAAATTTTGATAAAATTGGAGATTTACATGGAAAATAATCCTAATAAAATTGAGGTGCTGTAAGGGAACCTCAAGTAAGCTCCATTTTTGAGGTATGTTGACCACAGTGTCGCTGCCCATAGTAAGGAGGAGCAGACATATGAGCAGTGGGAGTAGTGGTGGTTGGTCCTCCCTAGATCTGCATGAGAAGTGTCGGCCAGGTGTAGCCAGATGTTTGCACCTATGAGGTCCCTTGTGGTGCTCCTCCCTTGCTAGATCAGGCCGTGGCTCTGAATAACTTCACTATCAGGGCTGAATCTGCTCAAAATACTTGGACCAGGGGCTTGCTTGAAGAAATGCGATGGGCAGGATGCCAAACTTTGATAGCGCTGGTTTCTCTGGAATCTTCTACAAGTTCTGCCCTCAGCATTGACCACTTACAAGTAAGATCCACATGCAGGATATCTGGATTTCCTCTTTTGGTTGAACTAGAGTAACTACAATAATTTGGTTTAACTTAAGTTCAGTATTTGATCCAGATCCTTGATTGTCTAGTGTGCAGATCTGAGAAATGGCCAGTCAGGACATTTATTGATCATCTAAAATTAGTTACCTCCCAATTCTTTCCTAATACCAATCACAGTCAAAGCAGGAAAGCTTTTCACCTCTCTTGCAACCCTTTTTGTACTGTGACTAACCCTGCTTCCAAGTTGGTCTTAGAAATTGATTCTTGCACAGGCACCTCTTCATTTTAAGCCCCAAGAAAAGCCAGAGAGGTTGGAGGAACCCACTTAGTGTTTTATTTTTGCTTTTCACTGAACAGTCAAGGAACAGTCTGGAAGTGTTTCAGGAAATAGTTTCCAGCACTGAGCAGCTGCTCAAAGTAACTAAAAGAAGATTGAATGAAAGCTCTTCCCACACATTGCATTCACACTGTTTGACTTTTTGTTTCTCATAGACTTTTGATATATGGATTAAGGTTTCTTCATGACATCATTCTACACTCTCATAAACTGACCTCTCAATAAACTTAGCGATGTCACTACAAGAATATGAATATCTACTTTACCATGGACTATTAATATTCCTGGGTTTTGGTCATATATTTATCACTATTTAATTTGTAACATCTTTTGAGACTATATGGATTAGAAGATTCACCGCATAGCTCTAATGGAACTATAAATCAGATAAAGTTATCTCTAAAGGCATTGGTTTGCTTGTCTTCTTTCTTAAGGGAATTCCTTGCAAACATGAATCAGATAACCGACAATGCTGTGCATGGTTTTGAGAGAATATTATAATCATAGCTACACTTAAAGGACTGAATTTTAATATTGTTGCTTTTCTTTAGAGCTTCCAGAAAATATTAAAATTTCAACAGAGGCATTTTTGCATCAATTTGCACATGGAAATTACCTTTCAAGACTTCAAGAAGTTTGACCTTGTTCTTCAATATGATGGTCTTCCCAATAGGAACCTAAAATACAGTTCCAGAAAAGGAATGATAGGAAATTAGGTAAAGATCAAGGTAATGTGAATTTCGACAGCACTGAACCTGTTTATTCAGCTCATTTTTCCTCATTTTCAACTAAAGTAAAGAAGATCACCAATAACAAAGAAACATCTGTCACTTATTTTGAAATTCAAAAGTAAATTCACAGTCTTACCTATAACATTGAGGTTCCAGTAGGTCTCCAGCATCACATCTTTGTAGAGATTCTTCTGGGAAGGATCAAGTAAATCCCAGAGGAGGAGGAGGAGGAGGAGAAGAAGAAGTGGAGGAGGAAGAGGAATAGGAGAAGTGAAGGAGGCAAATAGGAGAAGAAGATGAAAAAGAAGATGAAAAGGAAGACGGAGAAGAAGAAATAGAAGAAGAAGAAGAAGAAGAAGAAGAAGAAGAAGAAGAAGAAGAAGAAGAAGAAGAAGAAGAAGAAGAAGAAGAAGAGGAAGAGGAAGAGGAAGAGGAAGAGGAAGAGGAAGAGGAAGAGGAAGAGGAAGAGGAAGAGGAAGAGGAAGAAGAAGAAGAAGAAGTTGAAGAAGAGGAAGAGGAAGAGGAAGAGGAAGAGGAAGAGGAAGAGGAAGAGGAAGAAGAAGAAGAAGAAGAAGAAGAAGAAGAAGAGGTGTAACTCACTTGGATCTGAAAGGTATTTTAGGAAGTATCCTCTGCCCCTCAAGCATCACCTGAAGAAAACCATCAGTGGATTTATTCAGAAAGCTTTAATCAGAAAGCTCTAAGCAGCCTTCAGCAGCCATTTCGGGTGTGTTTGAATGTGCTCCTCAGGGATATATGTCTGAAGCTTTATTTGTGCTGTTATTGCAGGAGTGGTTTAGTTAGCATATGAACAGGCATTGTGTGAGGGTAGGCCCAGTCCCAGGTGCATGGTGCTTACTCTCTCTTGTTCCTCTATTCCTCTCCAGTGATACAACACAATAAAAAAAAAGTTCTTGTTAAGTTTAGGTCTCTACATCTTGACTCATCCTGCCTCTAGAACCATAGAAAAGAAACCTCTGTTCTTTATAACTTCCCCGCCTGCACTGTTCTGTTACAGCAGCACAGAAGAAACTAAGACACTACCCTAGATACTCAAAGGTGTCTGTTTTCTCTTGTTGTTTCAGCCATGGAGGTGTGGGGTATTGCATCGACACTTATCCTGCACCTACTGTATACCTCACCTCTTTTGTCGTTCCTTGTGATCATCATCTTTAAATCCAACAACAGTTCTACCACCTAAGGACTGTGTTTTTCTCCCTTTTCCTGGTAGGGAAAATGGACTGACAGGAATCGAAGAGCTTGCCCAAGGTCACACATGATTCAATATTTAAACTCAGGCTTTTCCCATCCACACTACAATAACATTTTAATTCTCTGTGTTGTGCTTTAGTATTCCATCATGCAAAATACTCTATGACAGCAGTGCAGACATGATGCTTTTCATGCAGGTTCCTCTGGGACCCAACTTAAATTTTGCGTGACTTTTACCCCATACATCCTTCAGTAGCCTCCTCAGTCCAATAAATCCTTGTTTTTATTTTTGATAAGATCCAATCCCAGTGGTAGATATCATACCTGAGGCCCCACCCACCACCTGCCCCACCCTTCGTGTTATCCGAAGAATCCTTCTGGAAACAGATGACAAGGTCTACCTCTTCAGTAAGCTGCATCAATTTATAGAGCCACTCCTTGATCTCCAGCAAGGTGGATTTCACATCCTCAGAGCTGCAACATGTATTTGCGAGAGAAACCTGGACCGCAACTTTTGGATCTGTGTATCTAGAACTGTGACATTGGTTTTTCCTTCTGTGACAGGCAAGATGTATCTATAAGAAGAGAAGAGAAACAAAAGCTAAGAATGACATTCTAGGCTTCAAAACTCGCTTATGTTTGCCCACATGTTTAATGTATGTCTGCATGCCATTTCACGTAGATCGACATGTCTGTAATCTCCTGATTCTACAGGGGCTGCTTGCTTTAAACCGTAGTTGAGGATGTCTGTGGCATTGGCAGAACAGAAAAGGGAACACAAAAATTAAATCTGCAAAGTCTAAATGTTCCCAGCGCCATCATCTTCATCAGAAGGTTCTCCGAGAGTTCCAGAAGATAGGAAGAATAACATGTATAGGACAATGTCTATCCAAGTTAAGACTCCCCAAGAAAAACAGGGACGTGGATTAGACCCCTGCCAGCTGAGCCTCCCTCTCACCGTGGCATAGGTGAGACCACAGGGCAAGACTGTCACCAGTACCAGAAAATTCGACTCATATTGCCTCCACCTAAAATTTACCGTCACTTGCATGCCACCTAACTCCTTGTGTGAAGGATATTCTAGCATGGTTTTCCTCAAACATGGAATTTCCTGCTACACAACATTTAGAAAGCTTCTTTGAAGATAGTTTGCGTTCTCACGCCTGTGCTTTCTTTGGCAAATCCCACAGTTCACAGGCATTTTCCAAGTGAAAGCTGTAACTGCATGTTTTTGTTTGATTTCATTAACAACTGAGGCTACACGTGTATAAAGGGTTAAGATCCTGCAGTGGCTGCGCGTAAGGCAAAAATTTACGGGAATGTTGTTGCGCTCAGAAGTCAACACTTGAGCCCTTTGAAAGTGAGAAGCTGGCCGTGAGAGGGGCAGAAGTGTTAAGTGGGTAAATCATTCTCCACGTCACTGGGGCCTCCCTGCTTCCTTATCTGTAATTAAGAGGTCACTCCTTAGGATGCCTAAGTCTGTCAGTGGGAGCTTTGAATGCTCACAAAGCCAGTGACTCTTTGATTTTAGCTGTTCGTCAATGATGGGAATGAACCACTAGGAGGCGCAACTGGACAGGGGGACTAAGGGCCTTACCCTAGAAGGGGAAATGTCTACTTCCACAGAGCAGAGTACTCCATGCTCTTTTCTTTTTGACCTTCCTTGTCCTCTGCTTTATTATTAGGCAACATTTAAAATGAGGTTGGAATGAGTCACTTTCCCTTTTGATTTCTAAATGCCAACAGATCTGAGTTACTTCAAGTCACAGCTATGAAATGTCCTCTGGCTAAGCCTGTGTCCTGGCTTTGTCTAACTTAGCTTGGAGTGTTTGTGAGTGTGTGTGTGTGTGTGTGTGTGCATGTGTGTGTGTTAGTGTTGTTGTTGCTGTTGTTGTTGTTGTTTCTTCTCTGTTTCTTAGTATATAATGAATTTGCATGTCTTCCTTGTTTAGGGGCTGTTCTAACTATCTGCTACTCCTGTTTTAGTGTTAAGTATTTCGTAAGGAGCGCAGAGTGCTTGAAACACTTAGTAACAACAACTACAGCACAAACAAGCTATTTCTAAAGACATGAATTAGGAACATTGTCCCGAGTTGTGGAAGCCATGATCCTATCTCTCTGTGGAAGTCAGAAGTCCTTCTTCAGGAGGGTAGCTCAGGCTATCTCTCCTCCTTCTCTTCCATCCCCCACCCTTTGCCTCAGACTGCTGGGCCAGATTCTCAGAGTCCAGCCTGGGCCTCCCTGGGCTACTTTAGACTTGGCACCGAACCAGAGAATGGAGGTTTTCTGTGTGATTCAGAAACTTCTTTTGGGGTGGGGTGGGACTTTCAAGGAGCCCAAAACAATGCCCAAATGGATTTCTCTTCCTTCCTTCCTTCCTTCCTTCCTTCCTTCCTTCCTTCCTTCCTTCCTTCCTTCCTTCCTTCCTTCCTTCCTTCTTTCCTTCCTTCCTTCCTTCCTTCCTTTCCTTTTCAGAGAAAAACTTGACAAGATTCGAGAAGCAATTACAGTCTAAGAATTCAGGGCATGCTGGGATGAGGAGATAGGAGGCCGATTACTGTACCTCATGTCTTCTATGACTTCATCTATCAGCTTCAGCCACACCTCTGCCAACTGGTTTGCAGGAATTTTACCTTGGATCCCTGATTTTACAGCCTCTATATTTGATTGCTGAAGAATTAAGAAAGAGGACAGAGAACTGATAACTCTGCCATTATACTCAAGAAAGTGTTATTTCCAAGGGAGGTTAGAGGGTGGGCATGGGGTCAGGGACATAAAAAGATTTAGTTACAGAAAGCCAGAGGGCTTTGTTTCTCACTCAGTGATATTTACCATAGCTTTGTGCTATTTACCTTTATTCAAAATGCAATCGACACTGATAAGTTTAAGCAATAGCAAAAACCTTATCCTGTCTCTTGACCTTTGGAACTATGTAAATATTTTATGTACTCCAAAAATAAACAGAAAGAAACCATCAGGAATAGGTGAGGGAACCCTCAAAAGGATATACGTGGAAATAGTATGGGCTCAGTTATATTTCAGATGGACAGCTGAACTAACCCATGTAACCTATGAAAATAGTATTTTAGCTATTTCTCCTTAGTTTCAGGGCAAAGGAAATCCAAAAGTATCAAACTTGAATCACTGTGAACTTGCTCACAGTGGCTGATGTGTGGAGTTTAAGTTTGAACAAATGAATGATTACAGTTAGGATAGCAGAAACTGGGATCTCACTGAAGGAAAGATAGACTAAGTCCTTGGTGGTAGATTAAAATTGGAGGTACCATTCTGGCCTTCAATATTTTAACAGATATATAAATAAGTTTATACATATATCTGTGTGTATGTATGTATATGCACATGCATATGAGTGTGACCATGAACTTCTTGGCCACAAGGCCTATAAGCAACAGTATAGTAGCCATGAGCACTCTAGTACCCAGATCTTGTTTTTCAAATGTCACTTCCTATTAAAATGACCACAGCATCTCAGAGAAATGGTTATTTCAGGGCTGGAGTTGGGAAAGTACAAGCTAAGCCCAGAATATGCTGATGTGCTAGAGCTGAGCATCTGCCAACAGAGAGAGGAAGGGAGTGCCTGCTCTCCCTAGCCAAGGTCAGGGAAGTCACTCTCTTTGTCAAGACCAGCCTGAGCTCAGACAACTCGGTCAGTGGAAGAAGAGGATAAGGGGAACCAGGGCATAAACCAAAAAAACAAAACCCTGAAGAATGGCCCCAACATAATTAGAAGGTTGGCTGATTCTCCACCAACTCCCTTGAGGAAGGAAAATGGAAACTAATAAAAAATTATTGTATTTTGGGCTGGAGAGATGGCTCAGCAGTTAAGAGCACTGACTGATCTTCCAGAGGTCCTGAGTTCAATTCCCAGCAACCACATGGTGGCTCACAGCCATATATGTAAGGGGATCTAATGCCCTCTTCTGGTATGTCTGAAGACATCGACAGTGTCTTCAAAAACATAAAATAAATAAATAAATCTAAAAAAGATACTGCATTTCAATTTCAACTTTATTTATTTTTACAAATATTAATTTAAAAATTTTATAAATTAAAATGTACAAATATTTAAATTTAATTTTTTTTCATTTTTTTATTTTATGGGCACAAGTGTTTTGCCAACATGTATGTCTGTGTGCCACACATATGCCTGGTGCTTTTGGAAACCAAAAATTGGGCAACAGATCCCTTGGAATGAGAGCTACAGGTGGTTGTGAGTTCTAGGAAGAGAACCCATGTCCTCTGGAAAGACAGCAAACACTCTTAGTCACAGGACTATCTATCCATTGCCTCCATTCCATCTTTACTAATCGGGAAATCACACTAAAGTCCAGTCATCCTTCTATATTGGTGCGCCCACTCCCGAGACGTGGAGGCCTCTTATTCGTAAGGATGTTTGGTCTGTGTTGCTCCCTGGGGTTATCAGCCAAATGAAACCAAGTGATGGATTGAAGCTGCAGGTTCCATTGAGCCTCCACACTCTGATCACTCACTGCCTGTGAGGTTCTTTCTTCTGACCGCTGTCTTCTCAGCTCTGCGGTCATCAGTGATTTCAAGTTCCCTCATGCAACCACATCCCTCGCCATAGGCCGAAACCAGACTATGGCTTTGGAACCTACTAAGGACCTGGCACATGCCTTGTTGCTATTCTTGAGGGCATCAGCCAGGACATTCACATGCACCATGTTGGTGGTATAGAAAGATGGTTTTATATATCTATATCTATATCTACATCTACATCTACATCTATATCTATCTGTCTGTCTGTCTGTCTATCTATCTATCTATCTATCTATCTATCTATATCTGTATCTGTTTCTATATCTATACCTATCTATCTATCTATCTATCTATCTATCTATATATCTATATCTATATATCTATATCTATATCTATATCTATATCTATATATATATATATATATCTATATATATATATATATATATATATATATATATATATATATCTTTGATATAAAGCAGCCTGCATATCAAAAAGCAATATTTTCAGTTTGCTATAGAGTTTTTCATCAGATATTTCCTCATATATCTTGGTCTAACATTTATAAAATACTGTAAACTGAAACAATATTGTTATTAACTTATTTTAATCACATATTAATGAGGTTAATGTGATATTTCCATACATATGAGATGGATTGATTATGTCCAAACACTCCTTCCCCACCTACCCACCTGCACTCTAAATTAATATTAATGCTCGGTGGGTTTTATAGAAATAGCTTAGTATCTTACATTAAGTAGACGTGTCTCAAACGTGGCCCTTTCTCCTCACTCTTGTAGCCTACCAGTGTCAAGAAGACAATCATGTCTGTTCTTAAGCAGGTCTACCAGAGAAACGCCCCCCAACCTCCTCCAGGCTTCAGAAAAGGAGTGTTCCCCCAGTCTGAAGCAAGAGCAGAGACTGGTGGGCCTTCCCATAGCAGAAATTATCTCTGTAATAGAGCAAAGTCATACAAATTGCAAACCAGGGTATTGGAACAAGGTGCCCTTTATATGCAAATCATGTTGACACCAGTTCCCTTTCCTCTGCCCTGTGGCATCCTCCCTTCTTTCTCAATCAGAAAGCAAGCACTCACATAAACCTAAGATAGACTTCCTTGTGGTGGGTGTGGCTGTACCACTGGAATTCTGGTGAATGGAAAGTGAGCAGAAATCTGGGTTTTTCCTAAAGAGAGACTCTTGTCACATTCTCGGTTTTTTTCCTCCTCTTATGCTGGAGGGTGGGTGTCCTGGTGAGGCTGTGTCTATGGGATGGACGGAGGTAACTCCTTAGTAAAGGGTAGAATGGCCAAGGGGAAAGCACAGGCACGGGTACCATTTCCCTCCGTTGTTGGTAATCTGCTCTACTGTTGACCACTGTGTGTTGGAGACCTGGTGCTACAGTTGCCAAGGGTGTGTATTACCCCATGCTTACCTTACTGTCTGCTAAAAGGAAATGCTGGACAGATAACTCACCAGCCGTTCTGCCATGACTAGGAGAGTATTCACTGCGTCCAGGCGGTGACTAATATCCTCCCAGTAGGAAGTCAGGGTGACGATTTGGCTTTGTGTGGGCCCAAGATAAGTAGTAATAGTAGTTCCCTGATATGGAGAGTCAGGAGTCAGAAAACAGGGACGCTTGAAGTGGACAACATATTTGTTACATAGATGTGCTGATGGAGCTACTCATTAATGAATGGCCTGGAGAATGGTCTTGGCTAAGGTTTGTTTGTTGTTTGGGGAGCTGGAAATTAAACCCAAGGCCTCATACAAGCTAGGACAGTTCTCTACTGCTGAGCCTCACCCGGGGAACTATTCTGACTCATCAGTTTTAATCAGGCAAGCAACAGAGGAATAGATGGTCCATTCATCTGTTTAGCAAATTGTTCTAAAACGCCAGCAAACCGAGGGCAACCGGATCAGGATCTGTCTGTGGCTCAGGACCATACAGCTGAACACGGGTGACAGTTACATCATATGGCGTGGTAGAGCAGAGAGCACTGGGGGTTAGACTCACTTTCTCTGTGTGAAAACTGTTCTTTTAAATTATTGCTCTAGCTGGAAGAGCAACACCACCCCATCCCCTGTTCTTTGCAAACATCGGCTGCTGGCACGGGCTTGGCATTACTCAAGAGACTTTCTGCAATTAAGACTAAACCCTTGACACTTACTAGGGCTTTTTATGTTTTAAGTCAGCATGGACAAAAAAAAAAAAAATTTAGGTAAAAATATAGCAATTCTGTTGGACTGTTTATGTGCATAGAGCCGGATACACACACACAATTAAAAAGAAAAAAAAATCTTCTAAAAGAGAACTAGGTGATAGAACTGGGAAACTACTAGTAAGAAACAAAAGCCTGGCTTTTCCAGTGTCTGAGCCAGAGTGCGACCATTGTCAACTGCGGAATCTAAAGGGGATTTGCACTTGGTGGGGTACAGCTGCTTGAGGGAGTGTGGTATATACTGGGGTCATCACCTTGGGATTTCATGAACTCTGGTGTCCAGCCTGGGACACTGGCCCATGGGTGTAACGACTCTTGTGGGTACCTAACGTCCAATGCTCTTTGTTACATTATCTAATGAGATGCTGGGGATAATAGCCATCAGAACTAAATATAGCGTGTGCCTCTTGTCCTGAGATGGACCCTATGTAAGCATGAACAGGAGAGAACTTCACACCACTCTTACCATCAAACACTGCGTGGCTATATTGAGTTGTTGATGCCAAAGGTTTACAGGTTGCATCAAACTTGTTGCCATAGTTCCCGATGTTGACTTTGAACTTCTTTATTTTAAATCCTTAGAAAATTCAAATTTAAGCTTCTGAATCTCCAGCATTCTTGAATCATGTATAATTCAGGGAACTTCACTGCAAGGATGGCTCAGTAGCATCAGGCCCCTGATAAATGGCCTTAGTGTCCCCAGCAAGTCCAGTACCAGAGCAGAAGGCTAAGATAGGAAGCTTATAAACTCAAATATCCAGACTAAAGCTGCACCAGGTAATTGGTGTGAGTAGCTGGCACAATCTCCTGCTAGTATTTCTTCCTTATCACGATGGAATGTACTCTCAACTCTAAGCCAAAATTAACCCCTCTTTTTTAAAGTTGATTTTCTCCAGTATCTCATCACAGCAATAGAAACAAACAAACAAAACACCTAAAACCCAATACAGGATCCAGAAAGAAGGTTTGTGATTGGTCCAAAGGGAACCAAGAAACTGCATGGGGTATTCGCTGAGTGGGGAAGACGATGTATCTGGCTGAATTTGTGCTGCACAGACATGCAAGTCAAGATTCCATCAGGAACCCCGGGATGTTCTCATGCAATGCCTGCACAGTTGCCCACAGAAGGCTTCCCAGGCTCCTCCCGCTGGGACACCTGACCTCTGGAAAGAAGTTTGGGCTTCTTGCAATCACCACAATTAGCCAAGACTGGCATACACTGTCAGACAAAGATGGACCCCACTTTGGACCACTTTACAAGTCCGAGCGCCATGAGGAGCTCCACTACCGTCTGCTCACTTGCCCCAGAGTCCGGCTTCTTTAGATGAGGTAACTGAGAGCTTTGCCAGGACTCAATCCTTTCCTACTTGCCCTGTGACCTCAGGGTAAGGAGAGGTAGAAACATAAACATGATTTAGAGACACTGGGTTCTTCAGCTTTGGTTCTGGGATCTCTCTGTGTAGCAAATCTTTAGGGCAAAACTGCTTACTATCAAGGAAAGCTAAATTATAGACATGTAAAGGCCTAGAATCAGGATGAGGAAGGAATGTTTCGAGCAAGTCTGATCTTTGCTGGTAAGCAGCTGCAAGGTGGACATACTTTGACTACAACATTTAAAAATAGCCTACCTCTCCTTCTCCTTGTGTTGAGACTTTGTGGAAGTGTTAGGAAAAGAAGAAGTCTTACACCACCCCCAAGAAGTGTAAACAGAAGAGGGGGTGGGGTAAGCTGTCTGTCCTGAAATGCTATAAGATAAACAAAAATGGTGAAATTAATCACCTTTATTTAAAAATGCCCTTTGGATATACATGTTCTGAAGCTTATAGTCAGCCACTTGGACAGACATTACTGCAGCAAGTGTTTATTGTCTGACTTGTTGCTTCAGCAAAATAAGACAATACAACAAGTAACTGTGTATGGGTTAATAAAAAAGCAGGAAGTGCAAAGCAAAAACGGAAAACAGACCAGAGAATGACAATGAAAAAAGAGAAAACTACGGCAGAGGCCCACAAAGGCAGTAGGTGCTCGAATAATGCTGCCTTTAAAACCTTTGGTCTTCTTTTCTCTGCCTGGAGCCTTCTATGGAAGCACTAGGCTGGACCTGCGGCTGTCCCCTGGTGAGATCCATCCATCAGGCCCACCCAGAACCAGGCCAGTTCTGCTCCAGGGAGTGGGTCACTCTTGACTCTGACAAACAAGTTCCCTTTCCACTGCGGTCTCAGAGCTCTCCCCAAACACACAGCCTTTGTAGGACAATGACCAGGATCACGTTCTAGGCTGAGCTGAGCATAGATGTCCATTTCACTCTGCCCCAGATCCCGCTGTGCCATGGCTGGGGTGCGCTTAGGCCCCAAGTTTCTCTCTTGCCTTTGAACTGCTAGTTGGTTGGGTTTTTTGTTTGTTTGTGGTTTTTGTTTTGTTTTGTTTTGTTTTTGTCTTTTTTTGGTTTTTGTTTTTTGGCTTACTCTTTTGGGTTGTTTGTTTCCCCCCCCCCCCCGCCCCCATTTTTTTTTAATTAAGTGTGTGGTATAAGTTATTTCACTATCTGTGTATAATTATTTGTTACGAAGAGAACATATTCTGTTTTTTGTTCTGGCTAATGGCAGGCTGTTCTTTGTTGGCCACTGCTGGCGGATGCAGTGGCTCATATACATCCTTGGTACTTTTCATTTTTGGCCTTCAGTTTTTAAGCAAATGAAGGAAACGGGCCTTCTTGTCTCTTGGCGCTCAGCAGATCTCTCACCCACTCCCGTTCTCCTTCTTTCATTACGGTTGTTCAGTGTGAACAGAAGAGGCCTGGATGTAATTGCATGCTGATGACAACTAAACCCCCAAATCAACAAATAAACAAAAGCCCACAGAATATTATAATAGCTAGAGGGTCATCATGGCATTTCTCCATAACCCTTAGATCCAAATGATTTATTTATTTATTTACTTATTTATCTATTTGTTTATTTTTTTTTCGAGACAGGGTTTCTCTGTGTAGCCCTGGCTCTCCTGGAACTCCGTCTGTAGACCAGGCTGGCCTTGAACTCAGAAATCTGCCTGCCTCTGCCTCCCAAGCAGATGACATATTTAAAACTCAGGTACAGTCTATGACTGCTCAGGCTCATTGTCACCAAGCAGTCAGCCACCTTCTTCAGCTTTCCTTGAAGGTCCACAGGACACATGTAGCTCTCCTCCTGGGCAATCCTGCACTAAGCAGTACATGGGGATGTCCCACTTTCCCACCTGCCTGCTCCTCTTTTTATCTCTCTCCTAACTTATCTTCACCATGTGGTAAAAATCTTTATAGGGTTGAAAATGTTGTGAAGTGGACATAAAGACTCTAGCCATGGCCGTAGTGCAGGAAGTGGGGGTCCATTTCTTTGAGCTCCATGTCTGCTGTAAAAACCAGCAGGAAATGGGTTTGCCCTGTGTCTCTCAGCATGAACTCATGGAATCCAAATAAAGAGGCTCTCCCGAAGAGCCAACAAAGAGCCTGCTCTATAGGATTTAGCTTGACAAGTCAGCATGAGATGCCCAGGCATTTGGTTACTCTTAATCCTTTTGGCTAGTAAACTGGTATAATTATATCTTAATCCACCTGGGCATCCATAACAGAAATACCATACCATAATCTGTATAACAAATAAATGGTGACTATGTATTTGTCTCAGTTCTGGAGAACTGATATATTAGATATCTAATAAAGGACCTTCTCTTGGCCTTTGTTCTCAATATGTCTTCATGCGGTAGGAGTAAAGCTCATCTCCAGGGCATTATTTCTAAGGTGACTAATGCCCTTTTGAGGCTAGCGCTTTCCTCCTCTGATCACCACTGGAATGCGCTAATTCCTAACTCATTTACTCAGGAAGTTAGATTTGAACACATGACTTTAGGGGTGACAAAAATGCTCAGGTCCATCAGCACTGCTTCAGCTACCAGCCTGACCTAATCATCCTGGTGGCAGTCCATGAACAAGGCCTTGGAGGGTGGGGGAGGGGAGAATCTCTGCTGCAGTAAGTGGATATTCTTCCTGTTGGTCATCCTGAAAGGGGTCAGACTTTAAACTGTCAGACATTAGTTGACTTCAAGGAAGAAAACTGCACTGGCTCAGCAGAGAACTCTTGAGAGCTGGACCTGAGAGGGGAGATAAGAATGTGCCCAAGGCGCTGACTGGGCCAAGCTTTAAGAAGGCAGGTTGGAAATGGACTGGAAGGCTGATAAACAGAGACTGAGAGAGCTGCCCCAGGTCACGGCTCTGACAGCAGCCACTTCATGTCAGCTGTCCTGCTGTTTACTTGGCTCAGAGCTGACATCTTTTCTAAAGTTGCTGCTTGGTTTCTCTATAACATGGGAAAATGAGAGAAATGTTCAGTTCTCCCAATGGAGGGTGCAGCACCCTGAGGGAGTTGGTGGCCCGGGGCAATCTAGAACAAGCCAGGAGAGACCTGGGCAGAGGAGTGTCTGAGAGTCAGCTGCTCTGCCAAACAGCTCAGATTTGTGTGTCCCAAGAACATTGACCTGAGAGTCTCAGGAAGAGAGAGGTGAACTTAGAAGACTTTCTGGCTTGAAGGAAAAAGGGACTTAAAGCCATTGTAAGGTCAGCAGGAAGCAGACATGCCCTTATTGCTATGAAACCTGAGATGTAGCAGCTGCCTGTGAAAGTAGAAATGGGGTAACTCTGGTACCTAAGCTGTCCAGGGGAAGAGCTCCTCCTCACAACTTCTCCACCTAAGGGCACTGTTTGGGTACTCTGTCCTTATAAACATATATGTGGTGGCCAGTCTTTATCTCAAGAATGACTGGATTAACAAACCGAGATTAGTCATGCCTATAGGTATTTCTCGGTGTTTCCAGAGACATGGAGTCTTGGATATAATTAATGGATTATCCTTTGCTGAATTTATATCATGATTGCACTGTCAGGAGTTGGTGACAGTAAGAGGTACAGGACCCAAGTCACAAGGGAGTGTAAGATACTGCCATCTTTTTCTGTTCCCTCTCTCTGTTGCGTATCCACAATGAAGAAGCTCCTCAGTCACACATGCCTTTCATAATCCTGTTCTATCTGGTTTACATGGGACTATACAACCATGAACGAAACCTTCAGAAACAGTGAGCCAAAATTAATCCTTCTACTTGGAAGTTGTCTATTCTTCAATTTTGGTCAGACTACCAAAGACTAATATACCAATTAACATCGCAGTAGCTGAAGCAAACCTCATTATCTTCATAGGGCTGTCATGGATATATCAAGGGAATGTTGGAATGATTTTCTCTGCTGCAGATCTTTCTTCAACTCTCCCACAGATGACTCTTAGTCTCTCCAATCCCTTCCATCCTGTGCTATGTTCACCCTGACATTTACCTCAACAACCAGAAGGTCATCATTTGAAATGGGCTCAAGCTTCTTTTCTGGTGGTTTCTTTTCAAGGAACATGTTCAGTTCAACCAAGATTCTGCCTCTGTAGGCCACCCCTTCTCCCTAAAAAAGCAAGAACACAAAATTATTCCCATAGACAGGGACCACAGCTAAAGTTTATGTATCAGATCAGGCTAACACTACTTTAACAAACAAACAAGTCTTTAATATCTAAAGGAAGAGTCATTAACTTTCAGATGGATTCCAAATGATGCCATGAGATGCAACGGTAGAAAAGGAAAAGGGTCTTAGCTTGACCAACGCTGGAGGCTTTGAAGCCGTCGTACTCTGGACCTGGATGCCGTCTCTGAAGCAGGGCAGTGGAGGAGAACAGGCTCCAAGTCTCCTCCATCTCAGGTCATCGGGAACAACCCTGCATTTTTGTCTATTTATGAACGTGGATCCCTTTCTCCTCTTCTCATAATAAAGAAACTGTCGTGTGGCTACCAGACAAGTCCCAGACTCTTCAGGAAGCAAAAGACCAAGATGCCCTTGGTGTGCTAAAATATGGAAGTCAAAAGTAGATACTCCTCCCATCCTACTCAATAGTGGTTGCCCATAGAATCTTCTGGAGAGAAACAGAAGGCTCTCAAGTCCTCGTCTGTCTTCACTGTCCCCTAGCCACAGCTTTCTATCATATTTTTTTTTTTTTGAGCACCGGGAGTGGGGGTGCGGCAGAAATGACCAAGAGACATTTAACTTCTACTGCAGTCAAAAGAGACTTACCCATCTGTGAGACGGTGCTCAAGCACAGCTCAGGGTCTCCACAGTCATGTCATCGTAGATCTGGAATATGCATTAGAGAAGGAGACCAGCATTGGTCATCTGCTTTGTTGATGTTTTCCATTAATGTGAAGTTGAGTGGACGGTTGTGGGATTTCACTTACCCCACTGTATAACTCAGTCACCAGGATCCTTCTCTCTCTCTCTCTCTCTCTCTCTCTCTCTCTCTCTCTCTCTCTCTCTCTCTCTCTCTCTCTCTCTCTCTCTCTTTCATATAGGATCTTGTTATGTAGCTCTGGCTGACCGAGAACTCACTGTATAGACCAGGCTGCCTTCAAGGTCACAGAGATCTACATGCCTCCTCCTCCTGAGTGCTGAGATTAAAGGTGCCTGGTCTTCTGATCCTTTTTGTAGTCTTTATTTCTAAGATATAAGAAGAGTAAGACTTCTTTCTTTTAACACTTTATCAGCTGAGTAGCAGGTCTGCATTAGGAGTGAAGAATGTAAATGCCTCTTCCATGAGATACTTATTACTTTTATAAGAAGGACATTCACCAGTGTCCATTAATCACAGCCCCAAATGATAAACCATCCATATTACCCACTCAGCAGAAAGAGACCAGAGCATGCCTGCCCTTCCTCTGTCCCCTCTTAATCTCTATTTTCTGTGCTTGTGTTTTACATTTCAGAAGGGTGCTAGCATTTGTGTTCTGTTCACAGCTGGGAACATTTGTTCAAAAACAAAACAAATCATTCTTATGACATTGTAACCATTTTAATACCTGTTTTCTGCTGCGGTTCCCCAGTCTTATGATCCCTTCAGCAGAGAACACGCAGATGGAATCTCTTGCTGGCTTTCAACCCTCTGCTTAAAATCATGCCCCATGTGGCTTTATATTTGAGCCATGCATTTCTGTCTAACTCTTCATTGTCCCTGAGATTTATAGTTGTCTTTCTTCTTAACGCCTTAAGATGTGAAACTAGTGTCTTCTTTATCCTATCTCTAGGATCTCCCAGGTTCTTGACATTGGTTGGGATTGATACTATTTTTTTCTTATTTTACATTCATTGGCGATTCGGTGTGCGTGTGGGTTTGTATGTGGGTCACATATATACAGTGCCTGCAGAAACCTCAATAAGGCATTAAGTTCCCCTAGAACTACAGTTAGGGATGGTTTGTCAGCCATGTTGAGGCCTGTGCAATACATTAACAGTAAGTGTTCTCAATCCCAGAGCATCTCTCCACTCCCATATTGATGCTCTTCAAACATCGATGTTCATAAAACAACCATAAAAAGAAAAACTTCAGTTCCTCCAGACAAAATTTTATTCTAAATTACCTCACTTTACCCTGTATGTTTAATATACTGGCTCTTGCAAAACTCAATCTGCAGGTATTAATGTGCTGGTGTTCATTTTTCTATTATTATTTTAACTGCTTTTCTTTTCTTTACTTCAGTCCTTAGATATGGACCAACCCATAACAACAGGTCCAGGCATCTGCGGGCACTCTACTGTCAATCCAGACAATTCTAAAACAGCTCCTGGCAAAAGGTTTTGGATGGGAGCAAGAGGGATGAAAATGTATAGCTTGATATTTGCTTCCATAGTTAGCTATTGTGCAAAACATCATGGGCAAGGCTCACTGGCCTCATTGTGTGTGTGTGTGTGTGTGTGTGTGTGTGTGAGTATGTGTGAGAGAGAGAGAGAATGAGAGTGTGTGTGTGTGAGCATGAATATGTGTGAGCGTATGTGTGAGTGTGCATGTGTGTGAGTGTGTGTATGTGTGTGTGAGCATGTGTGTAAGTGTGAGTGTGTGTGAGCATGTGTGAATGTATGTGAGCATGTGTGAGCATGTGTAAATGTGTGTGAGTGTGTGTGAGCATGTGTGTGTGTGTGTGTGTGTCTGTGTGTACACCAGGGACTGAGTCCAGTACTTTTTATTCTCTAGGTACTCACTCTAAAGATGGGCCACATTTCCGGCCTTATCTCCCATTCCTGTTTTGAGACAGGGTCTTACTAAGTGGTCTAGGTTGGAGAGACACTTCCTATGTAGTCCAGACAGGTCCCAAGTGTGATTCTCCGGCCTTAGACTCCTCTGCAGCTGGGGTGGCAGTCCTGCACCATCAGGCCCAGATACCTTTGCCTTTTAAGGCATCAAGCCTGATTTCTAAGTGACGGCCACAGCTCATGCATTCTGTGTACTACTCGATCGATGACCATCGCACTACCTGAGCATTGCAATTGACATTGTTCTTTTCTAGAAGCTTTGAATCCTGCTGAGCTCTGATCCTCAGGTCGCTTGATCACTCACCTTCTACTTCTCCCCAAGAGGCAGCGATCTTAGAGAGGTACAGGTACGTTGTCCCAACTACATCATTTTTGGTAAGGCGGGCCCTGTGTAAAACAAGAGGTTATGTCTTCTGCCTATAAAGTTATAGCTTTAATAAATAATATTAAGTGAAGAGCTAGAAGACTTTAGACCTCAAACACTGTGCAGTCGCCTCAGACTTCACTGTACTTGAGGATTGAGTGGGAACTTCCCACCCTCATCTGCCCAAACTCAATTCAGGAAACCTTAGCTAGAGGCAAGGAGTGGATACACAATTACTTTACTACACCTGCAAGTCTTATGCCACTGGCACTCTAGTCACTCTAGTCACTCTAGAAACCCTGATTCAGTCAGTCCATGCATTCTGATGTCATGAAATTAAGGTTAGCTGAAAAGTCAAAGGATTTTCAAATGACTACAATTGACATCATTGACAAAAAGGAACAGACTAGTTATACGACTGTAATTCTATTGTGTAAAATAGTTAGCTATATCTTACCATATATACGGCAATTTTAGATCTTCAGCAAGAAGGTTACCCACCGGAGGGCAATGCCAGCTGGAAGTAACAAGTTGCTCTCCACGTCATCACTGTCATTGTCATGGTCTCATTTCTCAGGCTATGAGAGACACATGGTCAAAATCACACACATAAAGAAGAAGCAATTCTAAAAGAAGCCAAGCTATTGATATCCAGACTGCCTCCATTATGACCTCTAATGTTTGGCGGTTAAACGTTCAGTCACTGACTTTCCTTTCAGCCTTAAAACCTCTACAATATCAGTGCTTCAGTGTTTCTGTACCCCCCTGTAGTCTCATGAGCACCAGCACTGAGGATGCATGTGTACTCCTCTGTTCTGGTTTCTCTCTGGCCTATTCTTGATTCTAGTTTGCCATCTGATTTCTGGAACTATCACTAACCCATCAGGTGGAAGAAAGTGATGAGATAATGAATCTTTGCATGGAAGATGAATTCAAGTCTTTCTAATGAAACAAGGAAGTTACACACACACACACACACACACACACACATATACACACACACACACACAAACATGTCTTGAATTAAATACTTACCCCTGGGTGCTGTGATGCACACCTGTAACCCCAGCAGAGCACATAGCAATTGGAGGCAGGAAGATCAGAAGTTTTAAAGCCAACCTTAACTACAGAACTAGATCTGAGGCCAGCTTGAGCTATATGAGACCCTGACTCAACACCCCTGCCCCCTAAAAGAAAGACTAACAAATACTAGGACATGCTAAGAAGGTATCCGAGCTGCAATGATAATCTGTGATCAGCAAACGACAACTTGGAATTGGAGGAATCAGGGATAGGAGTCCCAGCTTGGAATCTGAGTTCCATTTCACAGCCCACTGCTTAATTGCGTTTTTAAGAACAGAAGGTAGAGGGTGAGGTACTTACAGGGGGTTCATCTCCGGTCCCCAGGACAAACATGCTGACTTTCATGTAACCTTTTGCACCTGAACTGGTGTCTTCTGGGTCATTGAGAAGCAGCCATTAACTCATGACAGCAAGGCCTAACATAGAGGCGCAAAAGGACAGGGACACTCTAAGATGATCCACATCTCCTGCTCTGCACACATCTTAGTCCTGCCCTCCTATCCTGGTGTGACTCAAGAGAGACTCTCTGAGCACTATAACAGTTTCACAATTTGATCTTAATAAGATTATGAGATCATCACAAAACAAAGAACTCATCTATTTATGCATGTTAAGATTAAAAATATAAGACATCTGTATTTGTTATCAGCTGTGATCATTAAGTATCCTCAACATTACAGAAACAGTGTTTTCTTATTCCTGTGATGGGTTTGAGGGGCATGCCTCTATGGGAGAGCTCTTTCCTAGCATTTACAAGGGCCTTAGCTTGATCCCCACCACTGAAAGAAATCTTTTCAAGAAATTTCTTCTGAGATTTTCTTAAGCTCTAGGATTTTCTTCAGAATTAGAAGGAGTAATGCAAGTAAAGTTGATTATATGGGGGGGGGGGGACCTGACTTACCAGGTTCATCATAACAAATCCAACATCAATCTGGGGAAAATAAAGACAAAAAAAAAAAAAAAACCCACATTATATTTAGATTCGATGCCCTCACTTTTAAACTTCCAAGATCTAAATTCCAGCTTCACTCACTTGGTATCAGCATGTTACCTGATGTATGACATATGGAAGACTCTGAATGGTTCATTACTGAATGGGTGAGCTAGATGTCGGGTTGGAATAAACCGTGGAAGCAGGGTGACCAGCATGTCCCAGTTTTCCCAAGACTTTCTTAGTTTCCACATAGAAAGTGCCAGAAAAACTGGGACCGGAAATCATCCTACAGGAAATCACCTCACCCGTTCCTGTCCAACCTTCCTTCCTTTCCAGTCAGTCCTAATGTGAATACTAATCTAATCGGTGATTGGATGGTTCCATGATGTCTTTACCCGTCTCTACGATTCCATTCTGCGACCAAGGATCAAAGTGGTTAAGAGAATGCACTCCAGTGACAGGCAGGGTATGACCGAGGTCTGCCTGTCACAGGCCTTCATTGACATCCCAAAGCATGTGCTTTGGAATGTTATTAGTGTTATACTTTTAAAGTAGAGAAGATGTATGAAGGCCAGAAGGAGCTGATGCTGAAGGTTTGCCAGGAAACTGCTAACCATGTTCGGAATTAGGTATGGCGGGGTGAACACTTACCCATCTCTGCACGCTGGCAAAGGAAAACATGAGAAATAGTTGACATGGGCAAACTTGCTCACTTAGCATGGGATATTTACAGCTAACTAAAGTGAGGATCTAGATTATTTTACATTGATACTTTGACTACAGTGCGTGCTGACGGCTGGGATGCCCAATCGGTTCACTAACATTCTCAGTTCTATCATTTCTGTCTAATGCCTTTAAGGAAAACATTGTCCATTCAACTGGGGTAATTCCTTCTCAGTCAAGCCTCACCACCTCTTTCCCAGCACATGAGAGGCTGAGGTGTGAGGACTGCCATGACTGGAAGCCAGCCTGAGTTACACAGTGAGTTAGGTTAGCCTGGGCTACAATGAGGACCTTAAAAAGTAGCGTTTACTAAAACAAAATCATTTTCGACAAATTCTTATGTGGAAATATTTTAAATAAAAAACAATACCTTTTGTCTTTGTTAATATAGTAGGACATAGGACATTTGTTTCTTTTCTTTTTCCTTTTCTTTTCTTTCCTCTCCTCTCCTTTCTTCCTCTCTTCCCCCCTCTCTCTGTCTGTCTCTCTCTTCCTCTCTCTGTCTTGTCTCTGTTTCTGTCTCTCTCTCTCTCTTCCTCTTGAGACAGAGTCTCACTATGAAGCTCTGGCTGTCCTGGAACTCACTCTGCAGACCAGCCTAGCCTCAAACTCACAGAGATCTACATGCTTCTGCCTCCCAAGTGCTAGGATTAAAGGTGTGCACCACCACCACCACCCAGAGGTCTTGTTTTACTTTTCAGGAAAATAGATTTATTACAGTTTTTCCAAACTGGGAAGCAAAATAAGTTTCTACTTAAGATGACTATGTCCATCTTAAAATATCCAGAAAAGCTAAAGCAAGGCTAGTCTTTCTTGATTTTTTTTTTTTTTTTTGCTTTATTGCTTTTTCTTTGTTTTTTAATTTTTAACTGAATCACTCAAAACAAAGTTTAGATATCATGGTAATTTATTCCTTCAAAGTGTATTTGTGCACGTTTCATAAGAGTAAGGGCACCTTTTTTTGTATAATCACAATGCTATTATCATATCCCCAAAATAAACACATAGGCAATCGATTTTAAGATTTTTTCAATATATGTCAAAACACAAATTCTTGGATTTTCCTCCAAATCTAGGATCCAGACAAAGATCACAACTAAATCTGGATCCTATCTTTCCAGTTCCATTTTATCTAGAATAGTTGTATCTTTCTTGAGTTTTCTCAATTGTTTTATAAAATATTCCACAGCTAGTGCATAGTACCTACTGTTATATACCTGCAATCCCAGAACTTGAGACACTGAGGTAAAAAAGTCAAGATTTCTGCCCAGCCTGGGCTACAGAGTGAAACTGACTGAAAAAATCTGTCTGCCTGTCTGTCTGTCTATCTATCTATCTATCTATCTATCTATCTATCTATCTCTGTCTATTTATCTATCTATCTGTGTCTATCTGTCTGTCTGTCTGTCTATCTCTCTCTCTCTCTCTCTCTCTCTCTCTCTCTCTCTCTCTCTCTCTATCTCCACAATCTGATAGCTGCTGACATATTATCTACAGCACACAGTAGATGGAACTTTTTTGTACTACCGAGACATAGGGGCCCTGTAAAGAGGTGAGGGGTCTGAGGCTATAGCTAAGGACACACCTAGTATGGTGTATGATGGGTACTCTAGTTTGATGCTCCAGGTTCAGACTCTGGTACCACACTTACCTACTTAAGATGACGGATATGAAAAGCCTGAGGAAGTTGGAGACCCTTGCTGCACTCCTCATAGTAGCTTAGTTAACATACATCCCATATCATGAAAGCATTAACCGACATGTCTCATGTCTAAAGTTCCAGTCACTGGCATCATAGGCATCTATATGCTTTTGTTGTCATCAGTGTAGGTTTGAAGGAAATGGGGTTGGTCCCTTACCTCACTTGAATAAGACAAGGGACAGGGGCCAGAAGAGAATAAACTGGTTTCTCTTATGAATGTAGACAGAAAAAAAGGACAGAGCCAGAATCGGGACTGGGATTTGATACTGTAGGGAAGAAGAGAAACTAGGAAAGACCCAGGCTGAGGCATCTGAAAGCTGTGTCTCCCGAGCATAGCACGGGTTGACTCTGAGGGGCTCCTACATTGTTTCTGTTTATGCCCAAATGTGATTTTGTGGGGTCTGAGGTGACCGGTGAGGAATTAAACACTTTTGAGCGTGTCACAGAAGTCAATGGAACCGGACTACATTGCTTGTTCATGTAGATTTCATTTAATAGGAATTTTTTTTTTTTTTTTTTTTTTGTAGCCAAACAAATTTTGACACCTCTTAAATCCTGGATTGTACAAGGTCACAGTGAACCTTCAGAGTCATTCTGTAGTGTAGAGGAGCTTGAGTGGATGCAGGTTCCATCACCAGGATAAAGGGTCCTAGGGGAAACTAGAAATGACAGGGAGACAAGGGCAATTGGAAATCAGCAGAAGCTAGTTAGGTGGCTTGAGGTCATGTGACCTCTCTGTGCATCACGCGGAGGCCTGTACTGGGCTTTCCCATTCTTAGCCCATGTGTTGCCGTCCTCTGCGAACTGGGTGAAATTGGCAGACGGAGATGTGTCCAAACAGGACAGACTGGGCAAGCAGGGCTGTGCACTCTCAACCCACCTACCTCATCAAAAAATGGATTGTTCCCTCTCTTGATCCTCGTGTGGTGCATCTGACCACAGATGTGGACTTTTACCACAGGCCTTATGTTGTCGCCACATAACTGATGACCCTCGATCACTCTGACGTGGATCTGCAAGCACAAAATGGTGGTTTTACCAAAGCTTCCCCAGGGCGTGGTACAAAGAAGTCCTCCGGTGTCACCTTAGCTCTCTGGCTCATAAGGATGGCTAAAACTGGTACTGAGACTTCCTAGTCTGGAAGGAGCTATCGCTGCTCACTGAGCAGAAGAAAGGGTTCAGAGCTGGCCTGGGAGAAGCCGGGCAGCCTGAGATTCAGGCACTGCGTCCCATTGCCTGGTCTTCAAGTGCCCCTGTGATGCACTCATGCTGAGAGCTAAGAAACGTGCAACTGGTGCCTGAGCAGCTGCTAGTCTTTGCTAATCAGCCCTGGCCTGCTTCCAGAGGAAAGGAACGTTCCCATTACATCCCTCTGAAGCAGCTTGTCTACTCTGACTATGTACACCCTTCGTGCTTATAGACAAGAGACTCTCCTTTCTGGGTGCAGGTCCTTATATCCTTTTCCAGTGGCTGAGGCTCTGTCTATAGGACTATGTCTATCACGATATCATAGCAGTGGCTGGGCTGTGGGCCCAGGGGGTGGCAGTTGGTGCACAGAGCAGCAAAGCCCTTCCCACCTGGAAATCCTGAGGCTTGTTGAATAGCATCCTCCGACTGTTCTTTTCTTTGGTGATCCTCTGAGCAAGCTGACCTTCTGACACTATCCCAGATGGCCCCTTGGGCCCAGGGCCTCTGATCATGCCATCTACCTTGTCTTCATCCCCCTGGTCTTCTTCCTCTTCTTCTGAAATACAGAAGGGGAAACAGCGATGGTCCTTGGCCTGCAGCTGTCTACCTAGGACCCTGGTCTCCTGGACTTGTCCTGTGCCCAAGGTAGCAGGTAAAGGAAATGATTTGGTGGCACTGACTGGGATCTTGGTGCTTAAGACAGTTTCTTTCAGAAAATGCATTCATGGTATATTAGGACCTTCGGTCAGGCCATCTTTGCAAAGACAAGAGAACACCAGAGAGCACAAGGACAGTGAGAGAAGAGCTGTGGTCTGGAACAGCTATAGTGAGCAAGCGCTCACCTGAGGAGTCAGCCTGAGATCAGGGGCCTAAAAGATGAAGAAATGCCAGGGAGAACCAAATGTAAAGCTAAACTTCAAGCCCCAACCTCCCATTCTCCCATGCCCTGCTTCTCACTGCTTCTTCCTCTAGAAACCAACCCAGGAGCCATGTTGGGATCCCACCCGCTAAACTTCCTAAGTTACAATTGCCAGGCTCACCAAGATAACCCTCGTAGCCCCTTTCTTGCTGAGCACCTCAGTGTCCATGTCCTCATCTTGTCTTCTGTTTCTGACTTTAACACCCATCTGTCCCCTCCTTTACCTCCCAATCACTCCACAGATTCAAGGGAGAAAGTTTCCCCCACACAATAGGTTGATGTCCTCACTCTCTGCTGTCCTTTAGATCCTTCTCCACAAATGTCCCCTAGCTCCTAAGGTCCCTCAATGGCTCCTTCTCACTGCCACCTTCCTCCTGACTTCAACCCTCAGCTACACGGAACCTTTCTTTCTCTAAAACACACTCTCAACTCTGCCTACAACCTCTTCCCTCTCTTTAGTTACTAAATCTTTGAAACTTATTGGCAAACTTTAGCTTTTCTTAAGAGACAAAAATGGCCTGGGAAGATGGTTTAGTCCATAAAATGCACTAGTGCTGAGGGAGTCAAAGACAGATAAATCCCTGGAGCTCATTGACTAAACAGCTTAGCTGACTCAGTGAGCCTCAGATTCAATGTGAGAGTCCCATCTCAAAGAGTAAGGTTGGGAGCAGCTGAAGATGTCCTCAGGCATTGACCTCTAGCTGTGCAAGCCCACACAGGAAACACACACACACACACACACACACACACACACACATACACGCACACAAACATGTGCATGCACACACATACACCAAAACTTCAACCACCTGGTTATATATAGAATATAATCTTAGAGAACCTAGAAGGTGAAAAATAGCAGCATCTGTCCATTCCACCTTTGGATTCTGGAGCTCTTCCTTCAGGGCTGAACAACAGTAGGTGTTCCATGAAAGAGGAGGGAACACCAAAGCCCGCTAAGCACACCCTTCTGCACAGGTTGTCTCCTTACCAACACACCAGTGCCTATGCTGGCATGGCACACTAATGAGACCTAGGCTTGGATGTCACCCAGAGGTACAAACAATGACTGACTGTCATGACAGCAAAGGACAATGCCAGGCTAGGAACTGCTGACTGAATGGGTGTGAGTCTTCCCAGCACTATCCTAACAAAGATCTTCAAACTGGGTGGGTTAATGCGATGTTCTCTGGCACCTTAAGACTCTGAAAGGGAAATCTCAGGTGCTGGCAGAGGCATAGTCCACATGAAGCATCTAAGAAAGAGTCCTCCTGCCTTTTCCCACACAGTGGCTCCTAGAGTTCCTTAGCAACCATGCCAATCACTCCAATCACTTCCTGTAGTCATGTGACCTACTCCCTGCATATCTGAATGTCCTTATTTCATCTCCGAAGGACACCTGTCACGGGATTAAAGTTTGCCACAATCCAGGACAACCTCATCTTAAACAACCACATACACATCCTGTTTCCAAATGATGTGTCTGAAATTTCACATACACATGACTTTTCAGGGGGCATTACTCAACCCACTGGAGACAGCATCTCTTGATTCTTCCTAGTTTGCTCAACTCTTCTACACAGGCAGCCCCAGTCCTCACCACCTACACCATCTTCCTGCCTGGAACCCCCTTTATTTCTTCAGTTCTCTCCTAGGTTCTCAGAGACTGTGGTCCGACATGATGATTGCCCCTCACACCCTTGGATCCCTCCTCTTCCCCATGCATGTTACCCACGCGCTTATTCAACTCTACACATCATATTCTTTCTCCCTCTGCACGTAGGCAGCCCAACCCAGTTGAGAAGGGCACACACCATCTTGACTGGTCTCACAAGCTTTATGTCGACTTCTGGGGGCTTCCTGAATATCTCCAACATTTCCAAGACAACATTTTCTTGGTTCCTGACCTGAGATGGCTACTATAAGCCACCAAGGTCAAATCAGTTCATCTTTCCTCCTCCTATGGTTTGCATTGCTGAGAATGCACTAGGACAGTGCATAAGCTGGGCAAGCATTCCACCACCAAGCTACACTCCCCAACCTCCCACACCCAGCAGTTAGTCTTACCTAGAAAGCTTCATTCTCCATTAACAATTCTGCTTATTTCACTGAGATAACAAAGTCCAGATGCAAAATTCTCCCTTTTTTCTTTCAACTACAAATCCACCTTCCTACTAGCATTCATGTTCTCTCCTGAAATAACCTGTGACTCCCAGCTTCAGACCAACTATCATACTTAAATAGGTCTTATCTCCTATTGGTATTTAGAACTGGTTTGGACTTCACAGTGGATTCTAGGCCAGTCTGGACTAGAGTAGAACCCTGCCTTGAAACAACGGCAAATGGAACTTCTTAGTTAGAGACCATCTGTATTATTTAATCCAGTTCCCTGATGTTGCAAGGAATTAGAGGATCAGAGAGATTGACAATTTGAGAACAGACCAATGCTCACAATCAGATCTGCTGACTCATCGTACCTCATAGTGCCTCCCTTCCCTCCCCAACCCTTCCACAGTTCCCTGTGCAAATGCCATCTTGCTTCCTAACATGAGGACAGTACTACTTGTCAAATCCTCAAAAGCTTTAATCACCTGTGCCCTTCTTAAATGCTAGTAACTCTTTATGTGATACTTGCTTTACCAGTGATGTTTCCTTAATACCTGGGAATGATCTCCCATCATAATGCCAGTGAAGTCAATCAAATGAATCCTCCTAATTCCTAAAATGAATAGTCTTCTTCCCAGAAACTCAACAGTAATATTTTTGAAGACTGCTACTATATGCAGGTGACAGGGACAGTTCCTACTCAGCACAGAAAAGCTGGCAGTGCTCAGACACCTTATGGTACAGTTATGTTAGCCTTTGGCACCGTAAGACCTGATGGGTGACAACTGCTCTGCTCTTTCCAGGAATCCTGCTCTTCTCCTCGAGGAAAAATGGCACACGTTACCATATCTGCCGGCCATTCCCTGACGGCTTCCGTCACCCATCTGCCCTCACACTGCCAGGGTAGGAGAACCTGACAGGACTTCCCAGGGTAGACCGGGCTACCTAGGGATGAGCTGAGGAAGAGTGCTTGCCCAGTCACCTCAGCCTTCTTCTGTCTCCTTCAGTCTCCTACACATCACACATCCATCCTTTGTGCCTACACACTCACTGGTCCATGACCCACTTAACTTTCTGTTCCTAATAAAACAGCTTTTCTGGAATAGCCTCTTCCCTGCCAGCCCTTTGGTCAATATTTACCATTTTCCTATTGCTACCATGTTGCCTTTCTTTGCTTATGATAATAATCTGTACTCTTATGATGAAGTCTGATTAAGTGTCTGTACTGGTTAAGGCAGAATCTTATGACTGAAACAAAGGTTACTGCAAAACCAGAACAAAGGGTTTGTAACATTATCTTTAGAGTAAGTTAAAAAATATAATACAGAGGGGTTGGAGAGACTGTTCTGTGGTTAAGAGCACTGATTGTTCTTCTAGAGAACCTGAGCTCAATTCCCAGCAACCACAAACAATCTCACAAAGATGATGTCTCACAACCATCTATGATTGGAACTGATTTCCTCTTCTGACATGAAGACACACCTGAAGACAGAGCATTCATATACATTAAATAAATAAATAAATAAATAAATAAATAAATAAATAAATAAATCTTTTAAAAGATTTATACCAAAGAAATACAATACAGAGCATGGAAAGAGAAAATGTGGAAGCACAAAAGATTAACATAGCAGCAGATATTTAATTATAGTATTTTTGGATTTTTTTATCTTTGTTTTATTTATTTGTTTGTTTGTTTGTTTGTTTCTCTAGAGAGCCGATTGTGTACTGAGCCAATTCCCCTTGGGAAACAGTCTCTTTGGGGTGAGAGGGGGCTGTCAGGCGGGTCAGCTTACCTCCGAGGCCTGGCACACTAGTCCCACTCGGATCATTTGGATGTTGAGCTGAAGGTGGCGTATAGCCGATCACCGGGTCAATGGTGGCCTGAGTAGAAAGAATCCGTTGCACAGAGAATCAGTGCAGGGAAAAGAATATTACAGACTTAGTGTGAGCAGTTCACCATGGGAGGAGTCTTGTAAGGGCTGGGCATGAAAGTGAGACTTCAAAGGTGGGAAGGAAGGATGGTGCCTATCTTACCCCAGGAGAAACAGGGCAGAGCTGGAAAGAAGCCGCCTTATCATGTTATCTCAGGTTGCCAAGGGAAACCTCACAGACTAATGAAAAGCTGTAAGGAACAACTGTGCACCTGTAGCTAGCTTCTGCCCTGCAGTGGAGATGGCCTCTGCTCATGGAAGTGCAGCCAGAGATGCTTACTTGGGAAGAATAATTCATTGGTTGCTCATGAATACTAATTACTGAGATTTATTTTGATAGTTCTCTACAGGGAAGAATTTTGTGACTAACAAAAAGGTATATAATAGGACAATCATGAGAGAGAATGAAAGGGAAAACTGAGTCTGATTAAAGAAAAGACAAATGCACAAATCAAAAAGTTACACATAATTGTCATACTCCCCCCTACATTATCTGTGATCCCAGGAAACCTGAGAATCAAACAAAAAAGGCAACAAAGCAGAATTTATGTCTTTACACTTCACTAACCTATAAGGCTTCAAAAAGTTTGGTAGAAAATTAAAACAAAACAAAACAAAAAACCCTGCCCTTTGCCCCAAAGTGCCAAGTATGGTAACCAGGGCCCCAAATAGTGTTCCACCACTGAGCTATACCCTCAAGCTGCATCCCTTGAAGAAGGGTGCTAATTTATATTTCACCAAACACATGCCCATTAACTATCACAATTAGTTCATAAATAAAAGGCATAGTAATACCTGATGTGGGGAAAGACAAACTCCAAAATTAAGGAAGTCCTTTGCAAATGGGGATTCTCTACTCCTGCCTGACCTCCCACACATCAGGTCAGAAGATAAAATACGGGGGCTGGAGAGATGGCTCAGTGGTTAAGAGCACCAACTCCTCTTCAGAGGACCTGGATTTGATTTTTAGCATTCACAGGACGACTCTGAAACTCCAGTCTCAGGTGATCTGACACCTTGTTTGGGCTTCCATGGCCACTGTGTGCAAGCAAAACACCCACACACATAAAATAAAAAGTAAAAAAAATTAAAGAAGAAGAAATCTAGAATAAGATATTCTAATATTTAGGTCACAGCTATACTAAAAGAAACTCATGATTTATCTGAAGTCCGAATCTAATCGGCCCTCTTCATTTACTGGTTTTGCTGTGGCTAATGACTCTCATGTGTGCATGTATAGACACACACGTCTGTGCTGCTCCTGTGTGCATGTACAGACACGCACGTCTGTGCTGCTCCTGTGTGCATGTACAGACACGCACGTCTATGCTGCTCCCAGCAACTCACAGCACATCATCCCAGACTTTGTAAAAATGGACAGGCATGACCAAGCATGTACAGGGTCAGTATGGACTGGTGAAAGATTAAATAGATACCAATAGCTCTTGGCTGTGGACTCTTCCATACTGAGGCTCACAGCCACCTTGTAGTCTGCCAATAGCAGACCATGATTAAAATGCCTTTTCCATTTATTCTCCTTTGCTTTTGCAAGTTTATACATGACCTGTAGCATTGGCAGCTCATTAAGCATCTAGTCACCCCTGAGATTGATGATATCGTCTTCAAAATGGAAAGAGAAACATGTTTCATACAGTGTCAAGAATCAAGTTGACGATCAGGAACCACTGTCATTCCTACATGTTCTTACTCAGATTCCTTATGAATCTTCCTTCAAAGGCCAGACCTACCATGACTCTCTTGTCTTCTGAGTGTGGGGACAAAAGGCGTGCACCATCACTGTCAATTATGGTGGAGTCTCTTTGGGACAGAATTTCTTTCACTGCCATTGGACCACCACTTGTGAGTTAATTATGTAATACACAAAATGGCTAATTATTAGGACTTTAGAGTTCAAGTTCAAATGGCTACGATCTGAAAAGAACAGGTAAAACATAAGACAGATAAGAAAATGTGTCCACTGTGATGCCTGATGGACAAAATTCCCTCCCACACTGAGGTTTTTGTTTTGGTAAGGACAGACATACAGTCTCACAGAAAACCATCAAGGTGCTGCCTTGACTCATGTTCCTCCCCCAAATGCAGCACAGAAATGAGATATTATATTGTGGGTACAACTCACAGCTCTGCGCTCACCAAACTCATCCAGAGGGTAGTCCCGTCCTCCATATTGGATTCTGCTTCCATCTTCAGAAAGCACTGGTGGTGGGAAGCCTTTGAATCTGGCTACATTTTGAAGCAACTGTGTGGGTCTCAGCTGATCTCGCCAGGTGTTTACTCCAGAACTGTGGATGACAGACACTACAGTGCACAAATTCCACACAAATACACGTGTGTCCCAGCACACTCATCTAACTGGGGAGGGACATGTTTACCCTTTTTGCCTCCCAGAGAGGTGTAAAACACACATACTGCTTTGGCTTCAGGCAATATTTGGATTTGGTTTTTTCGAGACAGGGTTTTTCTGTATAGCCCTGGCTGTCCTGGAACTCACTCTGTAGAGCATGTCTATTTTTTTTGTGTCTGGTTCCCTCCTCAAGAAAAATGAGGAATCTAGGATTATTGCTATCATAGAGGCAAATTCAAATACCAGAAGTGGCATGCTGTCCCACCGAGGGCTTAGCCACGGGTTATCATGGGGGGGGGGGGGATGATGGGCATCATAGAATCCTTAGGGGGGGATAATTGATAGTTATGAATCAATTCCTCTTCCTAAAGCCTAGAGAATCCCTACCATAACACCCGCTAACCCCAGGATCTCAAGAACAGGAGAGGGGGTGTTTCTCTGAGCGCTGATACTTGAGTTACACACAGGGCACTCTACTGCTCCAGGCACCACCATTTCAACAGACTCCAGTATAAATGAGGAAGTATGCTTGCCCTGGTTTTGTTCCCAGATAATCCTGTCCAAAGTGACACTGGATGGACCAAAAGAGCCACGCCACACTGAGGGAGGCAGAGCCCCACCCCCAGCCTCCCCAGGTCTGAGCCTCGGTGAAGCAGACAACCTCCACTCACACAGAAGCAACTTACACACAGTACTGCTCAGGGATGCTGCAGTGGGACCCGAAGAGGGAAAGGAAGCGGTTCTCCAGATCAATGGTGGTCTCTCCCACCTTCTCATCTCGGGTGAAGGTGTCATAGTCGTAGACAGAGATCTTCAGGTCTTTCTCTTGAGGCAAGTAGCAGCTCAGCTCATACATTCTAAGTAAAGGAGTGCACACACACAGCCATCAGGGGCCTTCTGGGCTGCTCCAGAAACCAAGACTCAAAACAAAGAATGGCCAAGCCTTGTCAGTGTTGGGGGAAGACAACTGTGTGTGTGTGTGTATGTGTATGTGTGTGTGTGTGTGTGTGTGTGTGTGTGTGTGTGTGTGTGTGTGTGTGTGTCGGGGGTGGAGGGGTGGGGGTGGGGGGGAGATGTTACAAACAGGAGACACTAGTATAGGGTGACGACGAGGGAATGCATGACTGCTCAGGAGAAAAGCATGGTGAATACCTGTGTTCAAACCCCAGCTATGCCACTTATTTAGCCCTTCTGTTTTCTTCTCTGTGAAATGATTATAACAATGCATATCACAGTCTGGAGAGACAGCCCAGCGGTTAAGGGCACTGAGTTCAATTCCCAGCAACCAGGTGGTGACTCACAACCATCTGTAATGGGATCTGATGCCCTCTTCTAGTGTGCATGAAAGCAGAGAATGCATGTATATGTATATGTATGTGTATATGTATACATATATATATATATATATATAAAAGAAATAAATCTTTAAAAAAATCACCTATTTTATTCTAACATCCAATGAAGAAATGCTGAGAAACCATTCAGTAAGTGTGTGTTGCTTAAAACTTAGTACTATAACAATATTACATTATACTGCTAATTTTAGCATTATCATCTTTCACCTGGGATACCCTCTCCTCACTCCAGGAAGATCGATAAGGCACCTTATTTACAGCCATTTTTCTGTACCCCACTTCCCTTCTTATTCTGTTCATCAGAGACCCCTGCCCCAAGAATGACTTGACTCCTCCCTCAGAAGGATGCAGGGGCATACAGGAACTTGTGTCCTGTGCCATGGAGGGGGTCTGCCGGACCTCTGGTCCTGCCACAGACTTCATTCTGTCCTCAAAACTTGTCTATAGAATCTACATTAATATGTAAATTCTTCAGAGATACAAAGAAATCATCCCACAGCCGTTCTATGCAGGGGTAGGGATGGACTGTGTGGTCCAGGGGATGCTGAGGTACACGTGTCAGCAGCAGACAGGCAGGGCTTTGCTCTGGTATTTGCATTGTTCCCGTACATCCCTCTCATTCCAGATGCTCAGTTTATTTTGCTGTCAGAAAAACTGTGAGCAGTCTCCTCCTCCCCTGGCCTTCCTTTTTTTCTTGTTACACTCTTGCGTGATTTCCAGGACTTCCAGGGATAACTAAGAAAGTTAAGAATTTAATATTTTTCAAAATGGACAAGTTGGGCAGTTTCCACTTGCTCTAGTTATAACAGGTGGAGCTGTGCGAGTCCCACCTGATGCCTCACAATTCTGATAACAGGAGGTAAACTTCAAAGGGTCAAAGAAGGTTCCATGGCATGGACTCAGTCACAGACTGCTAGAGCCATGCCCCATCACCCGCACTGAAGTCATCCACAACTGTCCTTTCCCTAGACATCCAGATTCTAGCAGGAAGGTTCTGGTCCGTGTGCAGTTGCACTGTCAACAATCTCACCTTGAGGGGCTCACTAAGGGCCTATAACAGTGACCAAAAAGAAGCAAGCACTGCTCATAGATACTTCCCTGTCCCTGGGGCTGTTTATCACTTTTTCTAAGGAGGGAGAAGTCTCTGACACATTTACTGTAAGGCTGGGTTTTTCCACCCTTATAAGTGGTTTTTCCGTGTGGGCTCGTGCACAGTCTAGATACTGTACCACTTTCATGAAGAGAACAGGACTTGGGAAGTTGGGTGTCTTCTTGAGGCTTTTGATCACCACCGATTCTTCTCTCTCTCCTCCATACTCCACCACGAGAGTGGGTGATGTGATGGAAGCCATCTGGTAGTTTTTCATATTTCTTAAGCCCCAAGCTAGGATCTGGGGAAACAAGTTAAAGAGAAGGGAAGTAAACCTGACACATTACACACCCACATCACACACACACACACACACACACACATGAACACAAACACATGCACACATTTGTACACACACATGCACACAAATACACATATGGAAAGATCCAATCACAATCACATTACACAGTGCACAGTACAGTCTTTAGTATGGAGGGATGCTCATTTGTCTAAAATACCAGTGCATATTATCTTCAAGTGCCTGTGGACACACAGAGAAAGCGGTTCTGGCCCTTCCCTTTTGTCAGATAGCTAAAGACAAAGCAGCACAGCTGTCAGTGCTGATGAGTCAGTCAGCACCTCTAGATCTCATCTGTGAACTGGACTCATGTGATCTACTGTGAGGCAATTTGGAGGACCAAGTGTAAACCTCTTGCATGGTAAGTGACCTTCAAGCCTTCCAAACTGGAGCGGCTGTTTGAAGGTCCCTGGGTCTGTTTTCAGGAACGCCCAGCAAGACAGAGGATAACAATGCATCCTTATCAGCATCCCGTCTATCTAGCCACAAGGTTATCACCACCAGCCTGTGTTGCCCTAATTATCTCCCTTGTCTCCAATGTCCAGTTGCTTCCCTCCCCCAACCCCCACCCCTGCCTCCTAGGCAGACCTTCTCCTTGTTCACACAGCACTTTTGCTTGGGTTATCTTTTTTCCTCTGGTGAATTTCCCCCCAAAAGAAATCTTGGAAATCTGCTTCTTGTTGCTTTGTTAAGATTTCCATTTTCTATGACTATTTCTAGGGGGGTGGGAGGCGAGGAGCAGATTTTATAGGAAGTTAGAAACAGCAAGAAAGCTCTCAGCACAATGCATGCCCTACATTAATGGCCCTTGCTCTTAGCCACACCCTTTGGTTTGGTCAAGTAGAACTAGGAGAGAACACATACCTCAATGGCAGTGAGCTGAACCACAGGTCTGATCCCCTGAGGGACCATGTACAAGTTTGGTGCTTTCTGAGAGGGGAGGATGGGAAGGTTGGAGCCATCCTGTGAAATAAATGCAGGCTGTCAGCACTTCCCGTTCATTAAGGCAAAGAGGGCCCGGAATGACTGAGACGCTCTAAGCAGCTCCTCAAGAAATCCATGAGCAAGAACAATGCGATACCTTGTTCCTCAGAATCAGCTCTGCCATGACCAGGACGTCCCCACTGGCCTTGACTCCATGTATAACGGGATGCCAGAGAAGCTTCGGTGTGATGTCGATTTCTGAGTTCAGTTTCACCAGTGGAGAGCAAATGCTTCGACCTAAAAATTCATCTTTGCCCTAGAGAAGGAGACCACACTCGCATTCCTGATCACACAGCACTGCACACTACTGTCATATCCCCAAGTCACCTTAAACTTCCAGATTACCTACCACTTGGTCGTTATCAAAAAGTTCTATGATAACTTTGGGTGGGTTCTGGAGAACTGTTTGGGGCTCCCCAAAGATTTCAACCTCATCAAATATAATGGTTTGGTCCCAGGTGGGATTTAGGGTGGAGTGGATGACCTCAGTGGTTTTGCTTCGATGGAGGAAGGAGACATGAGCGTATGGATATAGGGACAGAAAAAAAATATTAACAGTAGAGTCTCAGAGAAGTCGGATTCCTACAACAGCTCGTTTCAACCAAAGTGTTTTCTTCTGGACATAGTGGTCCTGTGCTCTCACCACCCCTTGAAGACAAGGAGTTCAGAAAGCAGGACACCACAGAGGATGGCATCCTGGTGAGAAACGCCTAACAGGAGGCCCTGACAGTGTGCAAAGGATTGCCTCTCTGGAGCGCACTTCTCCTCAACAAGGTTCATCCACAAACTTTCACATACATCATCTAGAATGCAATCTTTGCAACCAGGCAACACATCTGATGTGCTGTGCCCCCATGAACTTGGAAGAAAATGATTCAATCTTCCTAAGCTTTGGTTCCTCCCTCTTTGCCATGAAAGTAATATCTGTTTTCCTATTGGGTAGAAAATGGGATGACATGAAGATGGGGAGCAGCCTAGAACAGGGCCTGTTGTCAATGTCACCAATAAACACCAGTTATTTTTATGTTTTTGTTTCTGTTTTGATAAAGTTTATTCTATGCTTTTTCTTCTACCGTTATCTATACAGAATGTTTATCTTTGAGTGCCAGGTTTCAAGAATATAGTGGTAAGTAAATCAGAAAGGCTTAGTTGCTCTGAGGATTTACAGCTTGCAACATGATAACAGTAGTTTTTTATTTTTTATTTTTTTCCCCACTGATAAATCTTGTATCCAACTGGGAGAAACATGGTTAGAGCTTTATGTATAAAACCTCAGTGAAGACTTTTTTCTAAGAATTCTGATTGGATCTACAGTGAGGGAGTGCCCCCTGGTGGATACTATTTGAAAATGTCCTCAAAAACATTTTGAAGTTTTGTTCTACAGAATAGGATAATCTTGATCTAATTTTTAGACCAGATCTAGACAATCTGGCCTCATATTATTAGCAAAGAAAATAATTCACAAAGACTTGGGTAAGAGGAGTTCTTGGGACATGGATCAGAACGGACACTGTGCATGATATTGTCAGATAAGGGCTTTAAGAGCTGTTTCCACAGAAGAACCAGGGAAGTGTTACTGGCTTGCAGGTCTCACAGTGGAATGTCCCTAAATAGTCCCGTATAGCCTCTATTCTATTCACACCAACAGAGCATAGCCAGAAAAACATGTGAACTACCAATGTGAGGACCAGAGTTGAAGCCTCAGAGTTACATAGTGCTAGAAAGGTAGCCAGGGGAGGGGTGGGGGGAGGGTGGGGGAGGCAGCAGAGGAAGCAAAAAGCCTCCACATGCACACAAAAGGAGGCCAAAAGCTACTCTTCAGGGCACTTTGACACTCAACCAGTGATGATTAGCGTTTTAGGGCCGTGTGTATCCTGGCTATCTCTAGCACCTAGCAACAGTTCTTAAAGCAATTGGTAATTCCTCTAGTAATGGCTAGGTGGTTTTCTTCAAGCATACCAAAGTTGTCTTTATATGGAAAGGGTTTTATTGTAGGAAATGAAAACAAAACAAGATACCAGTTGGTGTGCGGTAGATTCAATCTAGTCTGTTGTGTTAGATAGTATTAGGGATTTCCCCTTCACCTGAAAAGCTGTCTTTGTCCAAAGCCATGAGGTTCCTGTCTTGATAAATGTAACAGCGCAGGTGGTAGATGTAGACTCCTGAAGGGAAGGTGATGAGAAACAGGAAACTGTTAATTGGATTTTTCTCAGCTCTTTGGAGATGATGCATGTTGCAGACACACCGGCCAATCGGGCCCATTTCCCCATGGCAGAGAGCACACATGATCCCCACACGTGCTCTCATATAAAAGGACAACAGTCCCCACATCTGTGGCTTTGTTCTCCTGTTTCAGTTGCTTGTAATCAGTCTCAGGTCACAAACACCAAACAGCACAGTCCAGACATACATGATGCACAAGTTTCATATTGTAAGCGCTACAGCGTGACCAGTCTCCAAGCACCCAGCTGCCCCTCACTCAGGACATGGATCATGCATTTGTCCAGTGTATCTGTCACTGCCTGCCTGCAAGTCACTCAGTAGTTCCTTCTTGCAGTTCACAAGCTGACTGATGTAAATAGCACTGCAGTGCTTGTGTTAAGTAACTCTGATTTATTTTAATAAAGGCCCAAAGCATGATAACAATGGTACTGGCCACTTTATTGTAGTGCATTTTAATACCTTCACTATTTATCATTAGTTGCCATGCTTTATTTGTTACTGTGCCTAAAATATAAATTAAGCATCAACACATGAATGCATGCATGCATGCATGCATGCCTGTCTGTCTGTCTGTTAGATGATTTAAAAGTGGGCTTGGCAGGGAGTCATAAAGTAGATTTTATACAGATAGGAGGCAGATGAGTGTAATGGGGGTGTACTTTAACTACTATATTCCAACTGGGGTGCATGCACACCTATAATCCCAGCATGCAAGAAGTCAAAGCAACCTGGATTACACATAGAAACTCCGCCTCCAAAGAGAAAATGAAACCAAATAAATAACTGCTAGAACAATCCTGATGCCAGCCTGGCGATCAGAGGAATGTTAGTCCCATTGTGGCCTTCCTAGGTTTAGTGCACAGCTGTTCATCACAGACTTTCAGATGAGCCTGATCTCTAGCAGTCACTGAGCAAGGTCTCAGTGCTATGTGAGATTTATATCTGGGATAGTTATCTGCTCAGACTTTCTCTGACTTTTAAAATGTCCAAACTCTTCTTACTAATGCATACACTGACGTACACTGTATCACATGTATGTACACAGAAGATATATGCATGTATACACGGATACACAGATACATAGATACACACTATTTGAGGGGTAATAAAGTATTGTGACTGACTTCATGAATTTCAGAACTGTGAATGCTTGAATATCTAGTACATTTTAAGTCCTATGTAAACATATGCCACTATTAATAACATTTTGAAATTCTTGAAGGCTGACATTGAGATCAGATCTTCCTTAAAATTTTAACCCTTTGCCCATAATTCAAATAATAATTTATCATTTTCTAGCCACAATGAGTATATTATAAATAGAAATTAAGACCAGTAATTTGGTCATTCTTCATCCCAAATATGATATAGTTTTTTTAAATGCATTTTATGAATACTCTTCATGAAGTGAAGGAATAGGAAGTTTCCTTCGTCTATGTAGCTGTATTATATAATATTTGAAGATTTGAAGAGTTTTCTAGAGATAAAAGTGACAAACACAGAGTTCACAGCCGTGCTTAAAACTTACTGTCAAAATTACAGGAAACAATGGGCGTGTTTGCTCCAAACATAGTGGTGGCGCTGTGCTTCTGTTTCTCTAGGCTCTTCTCGTCTCCATCCTCTGTGGTTTCTGCCCCCTAAAGCAGGAGGAAGTCTTTGTCATTGTTGCCATTAGCATCATCATCATCATCATCATCATCATCATCATCATCATCACCATCATCATCATCACCACCAACTTCATCACCAATCACCATCATATCATCTTCGTAATCAACCAAGCCATCCATTCCTGCAAAATTACTAGATGCTTCCTGAAACCAGGGCCCTGGCAGATATACTAGAAAAATGCTGGGAGAAAGAGATGTGTCTGCACTGCTGTTCTGAGGACCTCTCTCGTGTGGTTTCTTCCTAAGTTGGGATTCACTGGACACTCAGGCTGTATACCTTTCCCCCAACTTCTTTGCAGCTGTGAAGGCACTGGGGTTCCAGAGCCTCTCTGGGCTTGGCTGTGCTTTCTACCTAACTCACACACTTCCCTTACACCACTATCAATCACACTCCAGCTTCTGGTTACTTACAAGGGCACCTTCAAGTTTAAAGATGGCAGCCGTGCCGTGTGTCTCAGAAGGAGCCATTTTTCTCCTCCAGCACCTGCGTCAAAAATTGTCAGAACTGCGCTGTTTCCAGCGGAATTTCCAGCCGATTAGCGAAGCATATTCCCAGCCCTCCCGATCTTCAAGTTCTTCCCTGGCCTAAAATAGTAGTACAACGTTTAATGATGCATAATAATACTCCTCATATTGAAAAAGTAGACCAGTTGGTCAATGGACAAATATTTAGTCCCCAAAAATCCACTCTCTGTCAAGTTCTTGGTGAGGAGCCAGGGATACAGCAAAGGAACTAGAGGGGATCTCTGACTTGGCAAAACTGAGGGACTACAGAAATACAGAGAGGCACCAGGCAACTGCTGTGACCATTCAGAAACAGGTGTGACTGAGAGTGGGTTCTTTGTCAGATTGCTTTTGAGAACACATGATTGTGACATTTTTTGGAAAGAATTACCATCTGCATTTTACATATGGGTAAAATGATAACATCTTCTAAGATTTAAATATTCTGCTTATGCTAAATGCCTGCTGTTATTAGCAATGATGTGATAGCTCAGAGTCTATTGTTTCTGTGATAGCTAATCACTGAGTACAGTACTTTTATGTTAAATATGATTTCTTTGCGCATGCTCTGTTTTACAACAGAGATTGTCCTCGAGGCTGAGGTATAACTGGACAAAAAGGTAGTGTGGCTTTTGCCTTCATGTATTTGGCATTTGACTGGCCAAAAATTTATCTAAGTGTCTTACAAGTTAACCAGATGGAATAAATGGAAAATAATACTGACAACTATTGATTAATCCAGAAACAAGAGCTTTGTGTAGGGTTGCTATTCATGTATGGTCTTTAATTTTTCCCACTTCAAATAAACATAAAGTACACATTTCATGTGATCTTCTATCTTCCTTTGTGATAGTCTGGATAGTGCTTCCTAACAGGGCCACAACCCATGTGAGCTACTTGCAGATGGCCATCCAGGTCACCAGTGGCAAGGATGTGGTTCAAGCCATAATTCTCCTCCCCAAGATTTAACAGGGTCTCACTATGTAACCCTGGCTGTCCTGGAGACTGGCTTCCTTAAATACCCAGAGATTTGCCTGCCTCTGCCTCCTAAGTGCTGGGATTAAAAGACCTTGACTGGTCTCTGAACTCTTTAATGGCCACAGTGTCCTTCCAGGTACTTCCGGAAGCAAACAGAAGGTCTTGTGGCTAAAATAACAATAATACTATTAATAGTGATGAACTCCATTGTACCAATCTAATCTCACCATGGTGCATTTGCATTGACTGGCTCTCAGAGCTGTCTCCATTGCCTCCTGAACATGCTATGACTGCTTCTACTTTGAATCTGGACTTAAGTTCCTCTCGAGCTTATCACTTCTCTTGGCTAGGTTCTATTTTTCCCCACTGTGGACTTGATCTCTTGCTATTTTTATCTCCTTCCAACCATACGTGTAATCGACCTGCAGAATTCCTCTCTACTGCTTCTAAATGGAAAGTGTTAAGGGATACCTCATAGTGACAACCAGAAGCACCCAGAATGGATCATTCAAGACAGATAAGAAACACCACCTCACCATTCTTTGACTTCCCGTAACTTCCTCTTCCTACTGCCTAGACCTCAGCTGTCTTCCATGTATTCATCTCCAAGTGTTAAAACTTGAGAAAGATCACTGCATAAGTGTGGCTAAAGCAGAAAGGCTGTGTGGAGGCCCAGTTCTGACTTCTCTCATTCACTCTGATTAAATGTCGGGTTTTGTGAAGTCACTCGTCAACTGGTCAACAACTTTGTCTATTAGAGATGCAAATAATTTTTATTCCATAATGCAGAGACCCTGAAGATAGCATCATATTTCACACTAACCACTTTCGCCCCAACTTTGCAACCTTATCCTAGCATTCCTCTAATTCTTCATAATAAATCACCTGTGCTCTCTTCATACTCTATGGAGTCATCAAAGCATCTTCCTTATTTGCTTAGAAGTGAATGAGTTCCAGAGAACACACTTGTCCTCTGGAAACTTAAACCCAGTTGGCAGTTTGCTGCCAGGTGTCTTTCCACAGACCCTACTTTAGATGCTGGCCCCAGCTGATAACAGGGTGGGGAAAGATGAAAGGTCCTTGCTTTTGATGGACACTGAGGAAGCTATGCTTTGGGGCTGGTGTGAATTGGCTGACTGTAATTTGGGTTGCAATGAAGAATCTCATGGTTCTGGGGCTGTTCCTTATTATTCTAGGGTACTGAACAATGTCTTTAGCTTCTGCTTGCCACCTATCAGCAGTACTCCCCTCTCCAAACTGCAAGTCTCCAGACATGACTGCCAAGTGCCTGGATGGAGCAGTTGCCCCCTGTGACCTCACTTCATATGCTTTCAATCATGAGAGATGTCAAGAGCATCTCCAGGCATTGGCAAATGACACCCAAAGGATTCTTCTGGATGGGCTCACAAAACCCAAAAACATTCTAAAAGCTTCTTCTAGTTTCCAAACTACAGCAGACACAGAGCTCTGGGTCCACCCCCAGAGGCTCAGCTCAGACCAGAGACTATTTCTGAGGCTCTAGGGTGCTTCTCAACTAAGAACAGATCTCTAGAGGCCCATATCTGAGATGCTGGCAGCTTGCTTGCTACTGTGTGTACTACAACTTTCCTTAGAGATTTCCTTATACCCAGGGATTTGGGAAGAGTGTGCAGCCCTTGAGAGCCCCTCTTTAAATGCTCAAATATGTTCTTAAGTCTCAGAAATGCCCATTTTTAAGGCACTGACCTCTACCTGGCTTTCTTCTCTGGGAAACTGCAGAGTTTCCCAAAACAGATTCTGCAGCTATATTCTCTACCACCGTTATTAGCTCTCTTGTGGACCCCAGTGTCTCTTCAAGGCATACTACATGGTGGTACACCAAGAAAACTGACCAAGGAGACCAGAATCAAACCTTCACGTGTGTTTACTTATTCTCTGGAATGTTTATGAACTAGAGACAGAGAGAGTTGGAGAGATGACTCAGGGACAAAGATGGCTGCCCTTCCAGAGGACCTGGGTTTGATTCTCAGCTGTCACATGACAGTTAGCAAGTCTGTAACTCTAGCTCCAGAAGATCTGATGCCCTCTTCTGGCCTCCACTGGGACCAGGCAAGCATGTGGTAGACAAACCGACATGCAGGCAAAATACCTGTACTCATAAAATAAAAATAAAATACATCTTTGTTTTTTAAGATATAGGGAATAAGGCTGGAGAGGTGACTCAGTGAGTAGGATACACACACACAACGAACTAGGCAAAGCTAACAGGTGCCATCACAAGCTGTCCCGAGCTCTGAAGTTGTATGTCCCCAGACATTAATGCCTGTCCCAATACACCTGTTCCTTGAGGCTGCAGACCCAGGAAGGCACAAATAGCTCCTAAGCTTTGCCTTTATAAAGTCATACATGGCAACACACTGAACTGAGCCTGGCCAGGAGACCAGCTCTTTCTGGTTGCACTGCACATGGCTAGTGACTCAGTCACTGTGTACTTAAACACACACACACACACACACACACACACACACACACACACACACACACATGTGCGCGCGCACGCGTGCAAAGACCTAACCCATCTGTTAGGAAAAGGGAGTCATCTCCAGAGTGTGGGCAGCCTGGAACTTGCAGATTCCTGAGGGTTAGGAAGGGGTATCCTTAAGTGGGAAAGTAAGAGGTGCTGGTTGTTGGCAAAAGACCCACATGAGGCTCAGATTCCCTCCCTATCACTGCTCAGTCTGTCAGAGTCTTTGACTGACATAAGGCCATGGCTCATGCTGATTTGGGTAGGTCCTAAATCCTTCCCTAAAATGGTATCAACTTGAGCATAATTCCAGTTATAGCATGCCAACCAAGTTCATTCCTCTGTCTTCTTCCTGCCCTCATGGAAGGGAGGTCGATCCCCTAGAATTGAAACAGGACATATCCAGACACTAAATTCTCAGCATAAGGGAGATTTATTACCCAAGAGGGGCAATCAGTGAGCAGTCTCTTTCTCTCTCTCTCTCTTCTCTCTCTCTCTCTCTCTCTCTCTCTCTCTCTCTCTCTCTCTGTGTGTGTGTGTGTGTGTGTGTGTATGTGTGCACATATTGGTCAAGGGTGCTACAGAGGCAGCAACAGGCAAGTTCAAGCAAAAAAAGCAAGAGAAGATGTTTCTGCAGGAATGGGGATTTAAGGGGAAAAGTGGGGGTGGGGGGAGCCTGTGCTAGCGTGAGTTAGTAAATTCTGAACAGACATGTTAGCCAAACCATGAATTTTGACTGTTGAACCTTGGTGTTTTGTCTCAGGAACATCAGTGGCCAAATAAGAGAAATTACCTTGGGCAATTTAATGGTTCTTAGCAAGGAGGAGAAGGGCAAAGGGCAAAACCTGTTAGCACAGTGTTTGCCATGCATGGGCCTACTAAAGCCCTCCTCTCTGCCCCACTCTTCCTGAGCTGCCTGGGGTGAGGAACCTCTTCCTCCTCCAAGTTTCCTGTCAGCCCTTTAGACAGAGAGCCTGAGCTGGGCTAAGAACCCTGTGGATGAAGAGGATCCTTAATGGATTTTACAAGTCAGCAAAAGATTAGTGGAGAGCCCTGTCTTTGTTCCTAATGGGCTCTCCATTGGATTAGGGTTAGGGTTAGGGTTAGGGTTAGGGTTAGGGATAGGGTTAGAGTTAGGGTTAGGGGTTAGGGTTAGGGTTAGGGTTAGGGTTAGGGGTTAGGGTTAGGGTTAGGGTTAGGGTTAGAGTTAGGGGTTAGGGTTATGGTTAGGGTTAGTGTTAGTGTTAGGGTTAGGGGTTAGGGTTAGGGTTAGGGTTAGGGTTAGGGGTTAGGGTTAGGGTTAGGGTTAGGGTTAGGGTTAGGGTTAGGGTTAGGGGTTAGGGTTAGGGTTAGGGTTAGGGTTAGGGTTAGGGTTAGGGTTAGGGTTAGGGTTAGGGTTAGTGTTAGGGTTAGGTTTAGGTTACCTGCTGCTTCGGGTCATACAGGTGACTTTAATTGGATGAAGTCAGCCTGAGAAAAATCCGTGCTTCCAACAAGAGTGAGATGCAGGCCCGCACTATCTAGTTCTCCATCTTAGTGCTGCCACCTTGCCAGCACCAAGTTTCTCACACCATCTCTCAATCTCTCTAGTGGAGGGAACAGGAAAGTGCAGTGGTTAGTTTCCAAGGTCAACTGGACTCAGAATCACCAGGGCAACACACTACTGGGTCTGCCTGGGGTGTTTCCAGAAAGGTTCAAACAAATCAGAAAGGCCCACCCTGAATGTGGGTGGTCACTACCTTATGGACTGCACTGGGCTCCAGGACTGAACAAAAAGATAAATGCACACTGAATTACAGCTTCATCTCTCTCTGCTTCCTGACTGTTAATGCCACGTGACCAGCTGCCTCCGCTCCTGACGCCATGACACCTTGCAGCAATAGACTGTGCCTGTGAACAGAGTCAAAATAATCCTTTCCTTCCTCAAGTTGCCTCTTGTCAGGTGTTTGGTGCCAACAATGAGGGAGGGTGACGAATACAGTCATATTCTGCAGCAACCAAGTTTGTGGAAATAAAGTGCAGTGGATCCATTCATGACGCATGCCTGCAGCAAAGGTCCTATGTCCTATGTGCAGGCACCAAGCACCCAGAGCCCTGTGCCCTGACAACTATGATCCAGAATTGCTTGGTTTTCTGTCTAATCACACTTCACACTTCATTGGGACACAATTAATACGGCATGATTTGTGTCAAAATATACTTTGCTGTGGGCTTAGGTAATATGTTCATAGCACTGGTGGGCGTGAATCACCAATACTATCCCATTTCAAAATATTCCTATGATCCCAAAGAAACCCTGTATCCTCATAGTCCCTTCCTCTGGCCTCTCTGAAGCCCTAGGCAACCACTAACCTGCTTTCTGTTTTTGTAGGTTACAGAACAGCTCTTTCCATTGCATAGATTCACATGACATGTGGCCTTTTGTTTTTGAGACTGAGTTTGAATCTCTACCCCAAAGCTGTGTGACCTTTACTGGGCCTCCAGGGTCTTCCCCATATGGGCAATGGAGTCAGAGTGGATTCTTCATTACAAAGACTTGGTAAACTGACCCATTCAAAGCTCTGGAGATGGTCCTTCATAGTCAACACCACACAGGGAGGGTTCCTCACCCATCGTCAATACCACACAGACAGCCGCCATTTTAATGCTGTTATTATTTCTGTCTTTGCAGTTCTCCTGCCCTTACTGAAAGGCTGGCTGGAATAAAAAATAAAAATAAGGTGCAAACCCAGGGGTGGAAGGTATGACTAGGAGCCCAGCTTCAATGAATGCAAGGAGTCTCATCATACACACATTAACGATCACAAATCTAGTTCTTTCAAGGGGGTGGTGGGGGGGAACAGAAGGAAAAAGAACAATGTCACTACTGCAATTAAGTGTTGTGAAATTATATCTTGCCTGTATTCTTTGTTATGCACTGTACATGGCTGCATGCATTATACATTTTTCCATATTGATTACAGCACAGGCTTGCATACACAAAACCACGCACACTGCACTTTAATGGGCAACTTCAAAGATTTCAAGGTTAATGACAACTCTGTGTTTGCTTTAAACCCTGACTTTATAGCCCAACCTCTGAGTAAAATTCAACTCCATTGTATGTCAACAATACCAATTTAGAATTATTCCAGATGAATTAAATCAACAATAACAAAGTGGAATCTCTCTAGATGAATTCAACCAACCAACCCACAGTCCAGAGCTGGATGTGAGGCTGCAATTGACACCAATTGTTCAACATCTATCCACAGAGCACCAATTCTGTTCTCCACAGCCTCATAACATCACTTGGAAAGTAAACCACATAATCACAGGGCTCAGAGGGTGACAGAAGTGAGTTAAGAAAACATGGGAGTATAGTAATCTGTTACCCAGGAGCCAACAGGAGAGGCAACTCTCTCTCTCTCTCTCTCTCTCTCTCTCTCTCTCTCTCTCTCTCTCTCTCTCTCTCTCCCTGCCTTATAAAACTTCATAGCACTCATTGCCACATGATAGACAGCATATATCCCCCTGCTCAGTTGTGTCACTGTGACTATTCACTGAAAGATATCTGGTCTACCTTCTTCACATCTACATTCCTGGTGCCTTGAAGGGTGCTACACTTAGCAGGTACTTGGCAGTGATGACTTACTGAACGAGTGGGTGAGGGCCATTTCTTTCAGATTCCTTATTTTCCTCCCATTTGCTACCCTAAAGACAGCCACAGTTCACTCCTCTCACCTCAGTTTGTTTACTTATTAATTACCTCAAAGGAGTGGGGAAATGTTCTATATCGAAAACAAGGCAAAGGCAGCAACCCAAGGCATTCACCCAGTGCCACCTTCTAGCGGGGAAAGGAGTATCTAGAGATGCGTGCCCACCCCCAAATCAGAAAGCTCAGTAGAATGCTCATCAGATGAGGACATGATTCAGTTGATGAAGTTCAACAAGATGGCTAGAATTTGGATCCCTGAACCCACATAAAAGCCAAGTGCGTATGTTGGCCTCTTGTAATCCCTGCACTCAGGAGGCAGAGATGGGGTCCCCAGGGCAAGCTAGCCAGCTAGATGAGGCAGAATTGGTGAACTCTGACTTCAGCAAGAGACCCTGCCTCAAAGAGAAGACTGGTCAAAGAAGACACCAGTGTCAGCTTCAGGCATCTGCATGCACACACATTTCCATACACAAATATGCATATACATCTATGTCCCCACTCACAAGTAAACATGCATACACACACAACAATAAAAATAAAATAGATAGATACAAATCTTAAAAAGAAATGTCCATTACCATGGTCCTTTCTTCCATTATTGGCTGTATTTGGGGAGCAGGGGGTGAGGGTGGGGGTCCAGGAACTCCTGACAATAGTAAATGGGATACCATATATTCATACCAGGGTACAGACCAATACTCCACACACCTGCATGCCTCTCCATTCTTCTGCTCAGGAACCTCCCAAACCTTAGATGCTCACCAGAGCAGCAAAGGGTCCAGAGAAATACAGAGGACTGCATGGTAGCAGAGGCACCAGGAAGAGAACACCAGCAGGTGAGCTCACGCAACAACTACTTATCTGTCTGTCTTTCAGATGGATGATTCAGATTTTCCATAGTCTTCCTGTACAGACCCCAGCAATCATGAGCTTGTTTTCCATAACAGTATCAGATCAATGCCACAGTCAACACTGGTTTAGTGGCATTCCGTCACTCTGTCTCTGAGCACTCACTTCTAAGACCTTGGTTCACCTTCCAGAGTAATCCTTGGCACCCAACCTAGTATCTCTCCATTGCTATTTGGGAGAACTCAAACCAAGACACTGAGTTAACTATCATGCCTGTACATTTGAATAACAAGGAAGTTTTAAGGGTTATACAGCCTCCATAACTAATGAGAGCTAAATTCAAACCTGTCCTAATGCTGCTCTGGGAACTTACCATGGACTTTCATGGGGGCCTATAACATAGCAGTGGAGTTCTACATAAAGGAAAAGCTGGGGTGGGTGGTGGGTGAATGGGGGGAAGGAAGCCTGTTTTCTTTCCAGCAATCGTGACCATAGTTATTTGTAAGTATCTTCACCACTTATCAGGCCTCTCTGCAGCTCCAAATTCATGAGTGTATGTGTGTGTGTGAACCAGCAGACATGTAAGTACCTATTTGTGTAGGTTCATGTACATATATGTGTATGCATTCATATGCATGTAGAAGCTATGCCCCTTCCCTCAGGTACCATCCACCTTGGCATTCCTTGGGGTTCTCATCTGGTTTTAAGATAGTCTCATTAGGTAGCCCTGGCTGGCCTGGCCCTCATTATGTAGACCAAGCTAGCTTTGATCTTACAGAGAGCTTCCTACCTCTACCTCCAGAGTGCCAGGACTATAGCCATGTGCCACAATACCTGGGTCAACTAAGGTTATTTGCTTATTTTGTTTGTTTCTTTGTTTCTGAGACAAGGTCACTCACACCACCACACCCATCTTTCCCTCTGCCTGTTTGAACCACATGAGCTGATCCATTTTATAAATGAGATCACTGATGCTCCTTTGCTAAAGGTTGCACTGTGAATGAGATGAAGGCTTGAAATAGCTTCCCAGTTTGTGGCGTGTGGGAGTCAGTTAATAATAACTTCTGAGACAGCCATTGTGATGTTTTAGGGAACTTACAGATTGGTAGGTGGAAACCACCCACGGTGGGAGTATTTACACTACAGAAATGGTCAAATGGTGCAAACCACATGGTTTAGATTTTTTTTGAAAGAGGGAAAGAAAGAGAGATGCAGTTGTTAGGCATTTGGCAGAGCCCCACTGCCTGGCACCCTGTTGGATATTCTTATCCTGGGCTCAGAACGTGGAAGGTACTGCCGACACACCTTACTCTGGAAGACAGGCTTGCTAGCATTCATCAAATGACTCTGGAAGTGGTAGATCATTATTTGCTCTGTGTTAGAAATATTTCTAGCACTGCTTATTGAATGTTCACAAAACCATTAAAAAGGCTTGGCAAGGTTCCTCTCAAATATCTTTTGCATGAAAAAATCTCAGAGATTGGTTAATTGAAGAGACCTTACCTGGGCCACTCCAATGGAGGACATATCCAGTCTCCTATGGTGCATATCCCCAAGCCAGGGATACACAGGGTTTGCAGACACCCCTATACTGGCATCCAATGCAATTCTATGCACTGTACTGTCTGGCTAGCACCCCCACAACACACAGGCACACAGGGACTCAGCTATTTTCAAGTGCCTGTGCTCCTCTTTGAACAACGGCAAGTTCCCATTTAAAAATCCAGAACAGAAGCAGGATTCCTTCCCCTTCAGCCCTTGTCTGACATGTCTAAGCCAGGCACCCCCATACCCTGCAGGCCCTCCCCATTAGTGCCCTGGTCCACTAATCTCAAGTGTCTTGTCCCCCCCTCCCCTCCATGAGCTCAGGCCCATAATACCTTCTCCCAGTCATATCCCCCTCCAGACATTTGCTACCCTGAAGCTGGATGTCCTTTTGAAAGTTGAAATCAGACTGTGTCACTCCTTGCGATCTACATAGCTGCCCATCACTTGAAACAAACACTGAAACTCTTGAAGTGACCAACAAAGGCCCAAAGGCTTGCTACCTCTTGGCCACACCCCTTACCACAGTCTAGGCTGGGTTGGCCCCTGCTGCACAGAGGCTTTACTTATCCTTCCATGTGGAATGCCTCTCCCATGCCCACCTTCTCCTGAGCTTCATTACCCCTCCTTTGTCCGGAAGCTTGGTGCTCCATCACAAGGCTGTCAGACAAGTCTCCTAGACCTTTGATCTGGGTCTGATGCCTTTCTTACTCCCAATATCCATCTGTTCATCCATTCGTGTTCGCTGGGTGCCTACGCTGTGCCAGGCCCTGTTGTGAGCCACAGAAATACAGGCTTGGATGAATCAGATGACAGCAATATGTGCCATCATGGGGTGGATATTTCAGTTTGAGGCCAAAGATAAAGACTGGACGAGCACAATATGTGTGGTGGTGAGACCTCACACAACTGTGTTGCTTTCCTTCACAGTGGTTGCATTGCTTTTAAATTATTCATTAATTGATATTGATCCCCCCTGCCAAGCAGAGCCCCGAGAGAACAGAAACTGAATCTGCCATATTAGCAGCAGGACCCTAAAGACACCACTGTTACACAGAACACACTGGACCACCACGGAAATCCGAGGTATCTGTGGGCATGCTGGTCCAAACTGAATTCTCCTAAGAGCCACTTATTTCAGTCCTGAGGCCTGAGAGGGAGAGTCTCTGGTGGCTGAAATCCTCACCACACCCCTTTGAAAAGTCTCTATGCCTGCAATTTTGACTTAAACCAAGGGCCAGCTGACTTCTGCAAAGAGACAGATGGCATTGAGGGTCAGGCAGTTTTAACACTGTAGTTAAAACACAAAACAGCCATAACCATTCTATAAATGAAAGAGGTGTGGCTTCGGTCCCAGGAAACTATTTATAAAAACATGCTTCAGTCAGGAACCAGCCCATAGGCTTTAACTTGTCACCTCTGAGTCAGATGTCCCCAGATGCCCACAGCTCATGGCAGTTGAGGGTGAGTCAACCCAACCCATCACTGCTCTAGATTCTACAGCTATTCTAAAGCATGTGCCTCGGGAGTACATAGCTACCATCTCTGTCCTGGATCACACGGCACAAGTGGTACTCTTCCACCTAGGAGGGAGGCAACAGCCTCTCAGACCAGAGGCAGAGATGAAGGCTGCCACATTCCTTTGCACATCCCCAGGCTCTGCAGGAGGATGAGCTCATTTCTGGCCCTCCCTGGGCATGATGTGTCAAGGCTTCTGCCCTCCACCCAGCCCAGCTTTTATTCATCTGGGAGACACAGAGTCTTTGTGCCTCTACAGAAGATCTGTGACACTGGATGATGTCTTTGATGTTAGATGTGACATGCTGAAACATGCCTGTTGCTAATGTTAATTTTCAAGAAGTTGACTTTGGCTCAAGGTGAAAAAAAAATCACTTTACTTTTGGATTGTGTGGTTATTTTTACCCTCCTTTGGGAGCTGTGGGTTATAGCTATGGCAAACAAGAGTCCTCAGAGGCCTGTCCAGTACAGTGGATGAGACACACACAAGTTACTGTAATGTTTGTGGAGCCAGAAAACATGTATAGCACTGACACTGTATTCAAGACCACGGTGGGTATCAAATGTTCAAGACAGACGTGGGACATCACCAGCAGCGTGCAGGTTTGAAGGAGGAACAGCCTCCACTGGCTCTGGGGTTTGAACGCTTGGATCCGAGTTGGTGGTGCTGTCTGGGGAGCTGAGGTACCCTTGCTGAAGACGTATATCACTGGGGCAGGCTTTGGGTTCTTTAGCCTTGCCTCTGCTAAGTTTGTTCTCTGCTTTGTATTTGCAGTTAAGAATGTGATTTCTCTGCTTCCCGCTCCTGCCCCTCTGGCTGCTGATGCATGGGGCTGTGGAGGGTGCAACATATCATATCTCTAACATACCAGGGCTCACAGTGACTCAGCGCTGCAGGCTGCTGCTGGTCTGTGTGTCACTACAGTGAGTGGAGCCTCAGTCTGGGTACTGTTAATCTCCAAGAACACTGATAATAATATTCTGGGGGGAGGGGTGGCCTTGATGCCCTCACACCCACATCTGTGTATTTCATCACGGGGATCCAAAAGTCACCGCTCCTCCCCTTTATCCTCCTCATTACTGTGTGTCACTATTATTATGTGAATGTGTGGTGGTGGTGGTGGTGGTGGTGGTGGTGGTGTGTGTGTGTGTGTGTGTGTGTGTGTATACACATGCGGGGGGGGAGTGCACACACTTGTGTGCAGTTGTTCAGAGTCTACAGGAGAGCATAGAGTGCCCTGTTCCTTACTCCCTGTCCTGTTCCCTTGAGATAGGTTTTCTCACTGAATTTGGAGGTAGGATGGTGGCCACCAAGCCCCAGTGATCCTTCTGCCTCCATCTGTCACCGAGCCATGGTTTCAGGCACATTGGTTCAGGGGATTTAAGCCCAGGTCCTGATGCTTATACAACAAACACTCTTACCCTCAGGACCAATACCCCACGCCTGCACAACTTCCTTTTAAAGTAGCATACCACTAAAAAGTTATCCACATTGATTGCATTGAGCCTTGGTTTATGACAGCAGAATCATTCAGTGATAGGTTCAATTAGGTGGAATTCCTATAGTGGGTGCTGTGCTTCAGATAGGGGCTGAGGAGGTTTCTGGCCAATTGTAAAGCAGGTTCTGCCCCAAAAGGGCAATAGTGTCTCAGCTGTTGCCAGCCAGCACCACATAGAAAGAGAGCTCAAATAAATAGCCAGGGCCGCTTGAGTTTTCAAGAAATGCAGGAAGCCTGGACCATCTTTCAAAGGTATCGATGTCATGAATTTTAAAAGATTTGAGCACCAGTTGCCCCCATGGGTTCAAGCAGACCAGGAACTACTGCCTATCTGCAAGTCCTGTCCAGAAGCCAGAGTGGAAACATTGGGACAGATCCCATCAAGCAGATGGCAGGAGCTCGAGTCTGCTAATCACCCAATCCACCTCCCCCACTGGGCCCTGCCTATGTGGGGAGATGTCTCAGATGCCAGTTCTCCTCCTTAGTTTTAACCCAAGAGGGAAGGATGATTCTCACCCTTAACCCAAGGATACAGCCGCCATCCCATATCTGTGGTGGCAGAGGAGACAAGCTCTGGAGAATTGTGTTGGCAGCGTTCCTCAGGAGGCCAAATTCTCCAAGGCATCTGGACACCTTGCTGACAGCTAAATGGAAGGAGGGCCCAAGCCTCTGGCTACTTGATTTGATTCTACCCGACTGATGATTGTGATTGGATGACAGACGAATATTTCCCTCTCCTTTTCAAGAGGTGCTGGGGGGGATTCACTCTTCTGGGTGGTGTGTATCTTGGGGGAAAATTATCTTCCTTCCCAGAAGGAATGGTTTCTGCTTCTGCTGCCCAAAGAACAAAGCCAGATCCAACCAAAGTCAAAATGTCAGGAAATGTCCAAACTTCATCATAGCCCAGACTGACTTGTCTGCAAAGTCCTTTGAAAATGTACTCCTGCACCCACCCTTCTAGGGAAGGAAGGGTAGAGGAGGAGTGAAGATAGAACAGAGGCCACAGCACTAAGAAGGGAAGAGAGAAGGATGAGCAGTCAATGGGGAATGATAGAACCTCCCATCCAGGACAGTGAGTAGCAGAGAATCCGGAATAAAGAGAGTTTCATTCTGACAGACAAGCTTTGCTTCACAGGAATTCTCCAGAATGAGAACTGCAGGCTCGGGATTTTGTAAGGCTGTAGATGGAGCCCCCTTCTGGAGAAAAATTTCATCAGGTACAAAACAAGATCAAACCACACAAAGATGGGCATGTGTATGCGCACACACCCACACAAAACCACTGAACGATTTTTGACTGTTAAGATAATGTGCCTGTCAGCCAGGTAGGAATCAAAAGCATAGCTTTGTCTTTTTCTTGACTTCCACAAAATAGAAGTTATCTGGGCTCCTCGGGTAGTTGTGCTTTTAGACAGAAAGGAGAGATGAGGTTTTGAAAACCTGAGTTCTCCTTTCATCTAGAGAGTTAATTTCCAAGTGATTGTCATAGTCCTACTTCCTGAAGACAGTACCATTGCTGGGCATAATTTTGGGGGTTGGGAGTGGGAATGGGTGATTTTACTTTAACACACAGAGGATACTTCTAGAAGAGAGGAGGTAGAAGAGGAAGATCTGCTAAGAAGACCTTAGCCCTTCTGCTAAGACCGGCTTCCAGTAACATGGTGGAATTACATAAATCCAGGTCACTTATGCAGCCTGGTGGTATATTAAAACTATTTTTGGGATTTGCTAAAAATATTTATAATAATGTTTAGACATGTGAACTTTTACCACTTTGAATCCTTGGTTCCCTAAAACTTCTGAGTTAGTGCAGGCGGCCGTAAGCAGGAGCCACAGGCTGGCGGTGCCCTCGCAGACTCTGAGCCCTTAGTCTCCTCGGAAAGGCTTCGCACATGAACCAAGCTCTTAAAATAGAACGGGCATAGTGACGGCCACATGAGAAAATGCAGCAGCTGAGACTCAAAGTCCTGAAAGGCAAGCCTCTCACACTCGGGGAGAACTTTCCACTTTAAACCAATGGCACAGAATCCCATGGAATACTTCTGGGAACTCTGTGGAGGGACAGTCTCAAGACCTGAGCCACTCCCTAGAAATTAATTCTTGGGGGATTGCTCATGCATTGTGCAAAGTTGGGCTGGGTGGAAGTCCTGCCTCCTGGGAGTGGGCAATCCTACCACAGTGGAATTTCTAATTCACACTTCTGCTCACTTGTGTTGGTGGCCAAATTTCAGCTGCTACTTCCGGGACAGGTTTTCCCAGAACACCCTGGGGGCGGGGGAGAAAAGAGGTCTTCCAGTCTATATTGTTTAGAAGCCCCCACTACCCCACCTCCAATGCATGCAAATGTGGAAGGTGATGAGTTTGCAAATGAGCAGCGAGAGGCTGGTAGCTTCCAAGTTGGGCCCGGTGCCTGCTGTAGTTTGACTGCTTGGAAAAACACACACAGGCTTGCCCTAGCTCTGCAGGGCAGTGAGTAATATGCTTTTTCACATTGTTTTTGTCTTTCCTCTGTTTTCTTTCTACCTCAGGAAAGTTTGGGTTGGGCTTGTTGGCTCAAAAGCACGGAGACACACACACACACATTCATTTTTCTGGAAGGCACAAAGACAACCTGCCCTCTACCCCCACCCCTCTGCATTTAAGACTCTTGTAGGTGAACTCAACTGCACCCTGCAAGGGGTGGAGATTATTTCCCCTCCAGGTGCTTCTGCCCAGATAACAACAGTTACTATCCTCATGCAGATGAGCGCTCTGATTATGCAACACAATCAAAGTGAGAGATAGGCTCCGCAGGGATGGCCACTTATTTCTAGTTCAGAAGTGACTGAGTGGACTTTCAAAGTCACCTGTGCCAGCTGGCCCTGCAGGAGAAGACTCACACTGGTTGCCTAGAGATACCCCATACAATGCCCCTAGCTCCCCCCCAACACACACACACACACACACACAGGTTCTCTGGAGCTCCCCCACAGTCTGCTTTGCCCACAGAAAAGCATCCGTTTGGATGAACCCTGGAACCTGATACATACATACTAAGAGAGGAGAACTATAAAAGTCCAGAGTAAGGCGAAAGCTCATGCCCCAGATGCCAACTGCTCCCAGAGAGGCGGGACTCGTGAAATGCACTGCCTAGGGCTGCCTGTTGCACGCTGCCATATTCACCCAGCAGCCCCAGGCTGCTGGGTGAATAGATTCTTCTACTCCGAAGAGCCTGGGAGCTCTGTTAGGGAGAACAACTTGCCCACGTTGGGGTCTAGTAGCAGCAGAGGGCAGGAAGGATCAGTCTAGATCTTTCTACCCAGGTGTGCTCTGCCCCACCTTGCTAGGTTAGGAGACACACAACCTTCTGCCTTAGGGTTAGTTAGAGCCCTGGAGATGTGGGAAGCTGCTTCCGAAGCAACCATAGGATCCACAGCAGGGCCCTAGAGCACCAGCTCGAAGACCTCCGGTAGAAAAGAGCAGCAACTTTGTGTTCCCCGGGACTGTGTGTCCACTGAAGGAGATGTCAGAAGTCAGGACAGAAAAGCCTGCCCAGCAGGAAGCATCTTACTCTTACTCAGGGTCCTGGTATGGTCGCGCGCGCGCGCGCGCGCGCACACACACACACACACTCTCACACACACATGCCCACGCACCCTTGGGTCGTTTCTATGGTCATTGCATTTCTGAGGTGCCGGCTCCTCTACAGCAGCCATCTCCCCTTAGAAGGCTTCCTACAGAACCCTGACTTCCTCTCCTGTTCCCCACTTCGTGCTCAACCCTGTGCCTCTTCTACTGGCACCCAAGAATCCTGCCTAGAAACTCATCACCCATGCCTCGGGCATAACCCCCCCCCACCCCTGCCTCTGTTCTCTCTGCATGGCCCTACACTTCTGCACCCACCCACTGCCAGCTCTAGGTCCTAGAGGCTGTCTAAAAGGACGATGGACTGAGCTAGTAGGCTCCCTGGAGCTTCAGTCCCCAGAGGAGGGCTGGGCGTGCCCCCTCAGCCTCCAGTGCCTGTCCCCTAAGTATTGCTTTCCCACACCCAAACTTCCAGGGATCTCCGAGCTTCAGCCGGGTTGAGGAGAGCCCCAACATGCCTCTCCCGGCTCTCCTAACCTTGCCCTGGCACCGCAGCGATCTGGAGGGTTATCTGCCAGGCAGCTGCAGCATGGTAAGGAGGCTTGAACTTTTCCTTGTGCTCAGCGCCACCCGCCTGCCCGGGGGAAGACAACAGAGGCTGCAGCCTGGGCTAGGGCAGGAGCTCCTGCTGTCTGGACCCAAGGGCTGGGGTAGTGGGCCTGAGCTATGGAGAGGGGACCGTGCTCTGGCTCCTGTGAGCCGGAAGCTGGAGAGCCGGAAGACTCCCAAAGCGGGAGCGGCGGGTGCCTTGCTTTGAAAGACAGCAGCAGCCGGGCTGCGGAGATCCGCTGGCGGGAGGTGCCTTGCAGCTCGCCAGCCGAGCTGGACGAAGAGAGGACGAGCGCCCCGGTAAGTCAGTGATGCCAGCTCCGGCCTCTCCCAGCCAGGCAGACGGCTGAATCGAATGGCTCTTCCCCCAGCTAAGGCACTGGGCTACGGAGCAAGCACAATCCCTAGGAGTCGCCTCGAAAGGAGCGTATATCCGATGCATGAACCTCTGAAGGAGGCGAACCAAAGTTAGCCCACTTGATATCAGCCTGGATGTTGCCTTTACTTGCAAAAAGCCTCTGTCCTCCCCAGAATGAGCTTACACACACACACACACACACACACACAGCCAGCCAGCAAGAGGAGCCAGGCTCCTCTAGGATCGGAGCTGGGGGGGTGGACCTCCCATCTGAGCTAGCCGGGTTTTTCTGCACGGCGGTTAGCAGAAGCCCCGCGACCCTCCGATCGTTCTTGGCCATCACTGAGCAGGGCGATCTGAATGCAGAAAGCTGGTGGGAGCGCGCTGGCTGCGGCTCACATTCCCTACCTGGGACAGCAGGACGCGCAGGGTGAGCAGAGTTCTCGGCTGCATCTTGCCTGACTGGAAGAAGCGCCTGGCGGTGTTTGTATTCACACACGCGGCTGCACTGAGCATATTTTCCGTGGGAGCCAGCCTTTGAGGAGAGGCTCTGCCTCGCCAGCCAGCCAACTTCCCAAATAGATTAGCGGCAGCATCACGAAAGCATTGGGTAGCGGCTGATGACCAGGACCAATGGCTTTACAAGAGGGATTCCTTCATAACGCTCCCTTGTTTTGCATGGCAGATAGAGGCGAGCACCTCTTAGGGAGAGAGCCCCCTCCGAGCAAGAAGGTGGCACAGGCACATTGGCTTTTTTTTTTTTTTTTTTTTTTTTTTTTTGACTCCTGGGGCCCAGCCTCACAAATCAGGCTGGGCAATGCCAGCTGATTCCACTTTCCCTAAGAACTAGAATTGCACCCGGGACAAGTAGCCACTTCTAACACATTGCAAAAAAGGTTCTCTTTATTAAAATGTTAATAAGATCCACTTTATTCCCAATAAATCACATAAAATTACCCCAGCAGCCCCAGCCCTCTATGCCCTCAAAGCCTTGCAGGTAGATTTCTTTGGCTTTGTTTTTCCTTCTCCCTCTCCCGCACTACCTCCCCCCCCACTCACCCTCTGCCCCTCCCCCCCGCACCCCCAAAGTGGCTCAGCAACCGGTGGTGTTTGGTGTTTTTCTACCATCACCACAAATCACAGAGAGGACAGATCAATTCTAGCTTGCAGGAAAAAAATCCATCAAGGAGCAATAGATTTTATTAACTGCTCAGGTGAGGGGTGGGACTGGCAGTCACTCCACTAATGTGAACCTGGCACCAAAGCCAGAAGCATGACTTGAGCAAATTCTGTTTTTCCCCATGTGGATGTTCTTGCAGTTAAGTTGCAAGCCAGGCCTCTTGACCGAAGTCACAAATTTTCAATCAAATTAAATGTCTTGGGCCTTCCGATACTGACCAAACAGGTTTTTTCTCTTAATCTCCTTTTGTATTTCAAGCAGATAACACTCAGAAGATAAGCTCCTCCAGCAATGGCTGCCAGGATGAGGATGGGTGGTTATTATAGCCAGCCAGCCAGCCAGCGCCTATCCACAGAGCATTTACTTTACAGTGGATCCTCAAAAAGGAGGCTGCATAGTATTCGGAACTATGCATGTTTGTTAATATAACAAACATGGGCATCAGTTTGAGATGCAAAGTGAGGCACTGCAAGGGAAAAGGAAAAAATCCTGTCTCCGAATTTCCCTGAAAAGCACGTCCAGCTGCATGGGGTTGACATTAAGAGACTGTCCTTAAATTATTAAGGCAGTCTATTTCCCCTCCCCTGAAAAAGATGTTGTTAATGTTTAAGGGGGTTGGACCTCTGTTTTCCCTCACTGGTGAAGGCCCATCATCCATTGGACAAATATACTTATATCCACTGAGTTGTTAAAAATTAATAATTAAGGGGGAATTGTCCCTTCCCCCCACAGCATATAGCTGTGAGCCTCCTGGCTGGCAGCCTCCACCCTTTCCCTAGTGTTATCTCTGGCCCTTGTTCTGTTGGGAACAATACAGCCACTTTCACCTTAACTACCAAGGGTGCCTCAGGGCAGTCTCACCTGGAGACCAGCAGAAACCTGCATGACTGGAAGCAGGCAACCCACTGAGAAGAAGATCCAAGGAATTTGCAGCCATTTGGGGGGCAGGGTGGTTTTCCAAAGACTATATATATTGGCTAAATAATAGTAAAGTCAGTCTCTATGGGCAACTGTCCTCTTGACTCATTTCTCTTTCACCCCCTTCCCGTTACCCCCAGAATTCTCTTCCAGGTTTTCCAGTTTGCATGTGGCCGCAGGCGGCTACAATATCTCCCTTTTCATTTCTAAGTTTGTTAATCTGGATACTGTCTCTGTGCCCTTCGGTTAGTCTGGCTAAGGGTTTATCTATCTTCTTGATTTTGTCAAAGAACCAGCTCCTGGTTTTGTTGATTCTTTGTATGGCTCTCTTAGTTTCTACTTGATTGATTTCAGCCCTGAGTTTGATGATTATCTGTCTTCTACTCCTCCTGGGTGAATCTGCTTCTTTTTGCACCAGGGCTTTCAGGGGTGTCATTAAGCTGCTAGTGTATGCTCTCTTCACTTTCTTTTTGGAGGCACTCAGGGTTATGAGTTTTCCACTTAGCACTGCTTTCAATGTGTCCCATAGATTTGGGTATGTTTTGTCTTCATTTTCATTAAATTCTAAAAAGTCTTTGATTTATTTCTTTATTTCTTCCTTGGCCAAGGTATCATTGAGTAGAGTGTTGTTCATTTTCCATGTGTATGTAGGCTTTCTGTTGTTTTGGTTGTTATTGAAGACCACTTTTACACCATAGTGATCTGATAGGAGGCATGGGATTATTGTGATCTTCTTATATTTGTTGAGGTTTATCTTGTGACCAATTATATGATCGATTTTAGAGAATTACCATGGGGTGCTGAGAAAAAGGTATATTCTTTTGCTTTAGGGTGAAATGTCATATATATATATATATATATCTGTTAAATCTAATTGGTCCAAAGATTCAATTTGTTTCATTGTATCCCTGTTTCCCTGATCAGTCCATTGAAGAAAGGGCAGTGTTGAAGTCACCCACAATTTTTGTGTTAGGTGCAATGTGTGCTTTGAGCTTTAGTAAACTTTCTTTTATGAATGAGGGTTCTTTGCCTTTGGAGCATAGATGTTCAGGATTGAGAGTTGTTCTTGATCTGTTTTTCCTTTTACCAGCAAGAAGTGTCCCTCTGTGTCTCTTTTGATGACTTTAGGTTGAAAGTTAATTTTATCTGATATTAGAATGGCCACTCCAGCTTGTTTCCTGAGACTATTTGCTTGTAAAAGTCTCTTCTAGCCTTTTACTCTAAGGTAGTGTTTGTCTTTGACACTGAGATGTGTTTCCTGTATGCAGCAAAATGTGGAATCCTGTTTATGTGTCCAGTCCTTTAGTCTATGTCTTTTTATTGGGGAATTGAGTCCATTAATGTTAAGAGATATTAAGGAATAGTGATTATCACTTCCTGTCCTTTTTGATGTTATCTTTTTTATTTGATTGGTTATCTTCTTTTGGGTTTGATGAAAGAAGATTACTATTTTGCATTTTCCAGGGTGAAGTTTCCCTCCTTGTATTGGTGTTTTCCTCCTATTATCCTTTGTAGGGCTGGGTTTGTGGTAAGATATTGGGTAAACTTGGTTTTGTCATGGAATATCTTAGTTTCTCCATCTATGGTGATTGTGAGTTTTGCTGGGTATAGTAGTTTTAGCTGGCATTTGTGTTCTGTTAGAGTCTGCATGAGCTCTCCCCAGGATCCTGCTTTCATAGTCTCTGGTGAGAAGTCTGGTGTGATTCTGATAGATCTTCCTTTATATGTTACTTTGTGTCTTTCTCTTACTGCCTTTAATATTCATTCTTTTTTTTTTTTTTTTTAGTACATTTGGGGTTTGGAATATTATATGAAGGGAAGTATTTCTGTTCTGGTCCAGTCAGTTTGGAGTTCTGTTGGCTTCTTGTATATTCATGGGCATCTCTCTCGCTTTAGATTAGGGAAGTTTTCTTCCATAATTTTATTGTAGATATTTTCTGGCCCTTTAAGTTGTAAATCTTTGCTCTCATCTATGCCTATAATCCTTACATTTGGCCTTCTCATTGTGTCCTGGATTTCTGGGATGTTTTGGGTTACAAGCTTTTTGCATTTTGCATTTTCTTTGACTGTTGAGTCCATGGTTTCTATGGTATCTTTGGCATCTGAGATTCTTTCTTCTGTATCTTGTATTCTGTTGTTGACATTTGCATCCATGGCCCCTGATTTCTTCCCAAGGTTTTCTATCTCCAAAGTTGTCTCCCTTTGCGATTTCTTAGTTGTTTCTACTTTGTTTTTAGATCCTGGATATTTTTGCTCAGTTCCTTCACTTGCTTGTTTGTGTTTTCCTGTAATTCTTTGAGAGACTTTTGTGTTTCCTCCTTCATCACTACTGCCTGTTGATTGAAGTTCTCTTGTATTTTTTTAAGTGATTTTTGCATTTCCTCCTTATTGGCTACTATCTTTTGTCTCATATTCTACTGAATTTCTTTAAGTGATTTTTGTGTTTCCCTTGTAAGGGCTTCTAGGTTTTGACCATTTTTCTCCTGAATTTCTTTAAGATATTTATTTATGTCCTTCATGTGTTCTTGTAACAGCATCATGACCAGTGATTTCAAATCCAAATCTTGCTTTTCTGGTGTGTTGGGGTATCCAGGACTTGTTATTAATGGAGAATTGGGTTCAGATGCTGCCATATTGCCTTGATTTCTGTTAGTAACTTTCCTATGTCTGCCTTTTGCCATCTAGATCTCACTGGTGTTAGTTGGCCTTGTTGTCAATGCAGGACTCACCTGTGCAAGCTGCCTCCCTGCAGCCAGCCTCAGGATGCACCACTGGCCCTCTGCACTGTTTGGGAACAGGGCCAGTGGCTCAGGCTGCTCCAGATCCAGATGTAGTGTCCGGAGTGCCATTTTGTGCAATTCTTATCCTAAAAATTAGGGTTATAAGGGATAAGATTAAACAAATATTTCTTTAATGTGTTATTAAAAGTTGCACTGCCAAGCATTCATATATAAGAACTGGCAGCCAAACTTTATAATGTGAAAGTAATGCTTTTGTTACTGATTTTAAAGAGAATGGGTTGTTTAAAATTGGGTTTTGTCTTCCAAAGTTGTGGTTATGCTCTAGTATTGCAAAAGAAACTTAACAATTAAGGCTAAGCTGCCAGTGTTCCATCGACTGCAGTTTGCAGTTCGATCCAAGGCTCATGATTTTTAACTCACCCATATTCTGTAATTAGAATGATTTCAAGAGTGAGAAAAGTTACAAACAGCTGTGGTCAATATGGGCCTGCTACCACTTTTACACAAACTTTATTGGATGCAGTAGTAGAAGCAAAATTTAACCTAAGATTGGAAAGGAAATTTTACTGGGAATTTATTTGGTATCAAACAAGCTCCTGATGAACTGTTTCAGGAATTTTTGTATAGCCAAAAATAAAAAGTGAGAGGAATTTTTGGAGAGTCTCAACTAGGTGTTTCTTTTGTTACACAATTGGCTAATGAGAATGCTAATATTGTCTGCCATCCAGCTATACAAAGCAAAGACATACTTAAATTGGACCCTCATGCAATCAGGGTCTAGCTATGGCTGCTTCTTTGCAGGGATCTAGAGTACAATTAATGCTTTTGAAGTGCTGAGGTGATAAGGAATGATTTAAGTATGTGGCATAAATAATTTTGGAAAAGATTGTCCAAAAATTTTAAAGACATAGACAGGAAGTAGAATTGCTGCCCTGGAGTCTGTCCAGCAGTAATCTTTGGGCCTGGCTTCAAGCAATAGTCTCAGTAAAGAAATATTTCCACTTGAAGTTGCAAAGCTCAGAGCTGCCTCAAGGCTTGCATGACCCTCCTTGCCTAGGGAAGTTTTATTGGGTCCTTGTCTTGCCTTCAATGAATTTCTCTTAGACTAAAGCAGCATTGTTGCAGATCTATCAAGGTGTTGTTCAAAATAAAGTTCAAATTTAAGATTTATGAAAGGTTAACGAGGCTATGGAACTTATGATGTCATTAAAATTTGGTCTGCCTATCTCATATATAGTTATTATGTTTTAGGAGAATTGTTTTTACATTATTCATTTGCATCCTGATGATGGTAAAGAGTGTGTGAAGCAATATCATTGGAAAGTTTTGCCTCAAGGAGTGGCTAATAGCCTAACCTTATGTGAGAAAAAACTTTTGTCTCAGCTTCAATACAAGAAGCTAGGACCTTGAATCTTTCAGTGTATATAATTCATGGAGTTTTATTATGGGCCTTTGCTCTTACCATAGGCTTTAAAATTTTGGGGAGCAGTTGTTGCTCCAGAAAAGATTCAAAGGCAATATCTTTTTCAATATTTGGAATATCAGTTATATCGTAAACAAATTGTAGCCAGGCAGTGGTGTTGCATGCCTTTAATCCCAGCACTTGGGGGGCAGAGGCAGGCAGATTTCTGAGTTTGAGGCTAGCCTGGTCTTCAGAGTGAGTTCCAGGACAACAGGGCTACTCAGAGAAACCCTGTCTCAAAAAAACAAAAAAGAAAAACAATAACAACAACAAAAAAATTGTAGCAGAGAAAATTCAAATAAGGAAAGATAATTTTCTTACTCTGAATGATTTTCAAAGGTTATCAGGAGAGGTTAATTGGCTAAGACTTCATCTTAAGCGTACTACAGGAGAATGTAAACCTCTGTTTGATACCCTCAAGGTGGATGCAAGTCCTAATTCCCCTCGACAATTAACTGATGAGGGATGAATTGCTTTGCAGAAAGTAGAGAAAGCTATTAACCAACAACAGATACATTATATAGACTATGATCAATTATTGGCTACTTGCATTTTTGCTACAACTCACACACCAACAACAATCCTTTGGCAAAAGGGACCACTAATGTGGATGCATCTTTCTTCATCTCCAAAGAAAGTTTTAATATCTTATTATGAAGCTGTTGCTGTGTTAATACAGAATTGTAGGCTAGAATCAAAAAAACATTTTGGGAAAGAACCTGATGAAATATTTATTCCTTATTCCAAACAACAATTATATTGGTTATTTCAAAATATTGATATTTGGCCTATTGCTCGTGCAAATTTTCTAGGCAAAATTGATAATCATTATGCAAAAGAATATTTGTTACAATTTGCCTCTATGCATACTTCTGTATGCCCTGTGAATTTACACATGCAGACTATAGAGAATGTGCTCACTGTATTTACAGATGGCTCATCTAATGGGAAGGCTGCATATGTGATTGGATCACAGGTTCATTCTCTTGAGTTTCTTCCTGCTTCAGCACAAACAATTGAACTATGTGTTATAGCTGCTGTTTTTGAAATACTGAAAAACCAAGCTTTTAATTTGTATGCTGATAGCCATGGCTTGTAATTACTCAAAACTGTTTCTTTTTTTAGATACTGCTAATTCTCAAATTTTGCAATTATTTATGAAAATACAACTCAATTTAAGATCACGTACAGTTCCCTATTTTGTAGCCCATTTAAGTGCTCATACTGGATTGCCACGACCCCTTAGTGAGGGAAATGCCACAGCAGATTTATATACCAGGAATGTTATAGGTCTTACACAAGAACAATTAGCCAAACAATCTCATTCTTTACATCATCAAAATAGTGACAGCTTGAGACAGCAATTTGGTATTTCTAAAAAATTTGCACCTCAAATTTTAAAGACTTGCCCTGAATGTACTCAATTTCTACCTGTACCACATAATGGTGTTAATACTCGAGTACTTATACCTAATCAATTACAGCACATAGATGTTACTCATATTTCTGATTTTAGAAAATTAAAATATGTACATGTGACTAATGAGACCTTTTCAGGCTTTCTAGTTGCCACTGTTTTAACAGGAGAAGCAACTAAAAAGATAATCAATCATTGCCTATGCTGTTTTTCTATATTAGGCGCTCCTAATCAGATTAAACAGACAATTGAACTGGGTGTTGCAGTCAAACATTTGAGACTTTCTGTGGACAATTTAATATTACCCATATTACTGGGATTCTTTATAATCCTCAAGAACAAAGTACTGAGAAACAGGTGTTGTGGAACTTTAAAACAATATCTTCAAGAATAAAAAAGGGGGAGTTATATCCTCCATATATATACCACAAAATTATTTAAAGCATGTTCATTTTAAAAATTTCTAAAATTTGGATGGGAAGGACTCTCTGAGTGTCTATGGCTCCCTACAACTAGGCATACTTATGCCTAGGTGAAATGGAAGGATCCACATATTGGTGTATATCATGATTCCAATCAGGTATTTAATATGGGGAAGAGGGCATGTTTGTGGTTTTTCTACACGATGCTGAAAGAGTGTGCTAGCTGTCACAGTGATTTGTGTGACATGCTGTTGCTGGGACAAAGAGTGATACTGACCTCTAAGCTTGCTGAGTGCCCTGACAATGGTGACTGGGAAGCTGTTTTGGACATTTGTTCCTGACCCACCTTTGCTTGCCTAGATCCCAGTTTGGAAAAGCAGCCTTGCTTCAAGATTTTAGACCTTGTGGGACCGAGAACATGGAGACTGGAAACTGACTTACAAAAATTAATCAAATAGAGAAGTTGTTATAATGACTCTTCTCTATCCTTCAATGTGACCAGTTATTCTGGCTCAATCTTGGACTGGCTTAGAAATCAATCCAGTATTGGAAATGTGAGTCTTCATTTGGAAGGCTGGTTCCAGACATTTTCAGAAACATATTTGGAAATGAGCTGCAGTTCTCTATGATGTTATGTTAGCAATAGATAAAATTTGGACAGAATATGATTTCAAACAAGTGTTAGTGCATGTGTTAAGGCTCCCATTCTTTTATTAATGTCATGTCAATATTGCTTTTTTTCTCTTCTACAGTATTTAATATAAGTTGTAGCAATTTCACACTTTCTAATTGTGTTAGTGTGTTGAAAACTGGTATGTCTGTTATGGTGGTCTATCAACCAGCTTTTGTCTTATTACCTGTGAGTAGTATAGTACCTTGGTATTCTGAAAAAAGCTTGCAGGTACTGGAGGAAGTGTGTTGGGCTTTAAGTAGAAACAAGAGAGTAGTGGGCTTGATTATTGCTGGTATAGCAGGTGTATTTACATTGATAGCTAGCACCACTGCCTCTGCAATTGCCTTGACAAAAGAAGTTAAGACAACTAATTTGGTTAATCATTAGGCAAAAAATGTTACTAATGTTCTGAGTATTCAAGAAGATTTAGATAAGCATTTGGAGCAACTGATTGATGCTCTTTATGATACCATTCAAATTACTGGACAGCAGGTCTAGAATTTAAAAATAAGAAGTCATCTCGAGTGCCATGCTAAATATCAATGTAGTTGTTTTACTTCTAAAGTTTACAATTATAGTCACTGTAATCAGGAAAAAGTTCAAAGACACTTGCAAGGGTGTTTTGCATAATTCCAACACCTCTCTAGATGTCTTAGTTTTGCATGCTGAGACTATGAATTTAAAGAATTATGCTCTGCTGAGCTTTAATGCTACTGATATTGCTGGCAAAATTATCCATAGCCTGAAGTCAGTATTTCCATCCTGGTCAAGCTTCAAGAATGGCATATATGGCTTGATCATGCAAGCCCTTCTTGTCCTGGGAATATGTTTATTCCTGCCCATCATGTTAAAGCTTGTCTTTAACAACATTAATCTGTTGGCAGCGAAGGTACATGGCTTGAAACTGAGAACAAACACCTAAACAGAGTCACTAATATGACAGGCTGGAAAGCCAGGGATGGGTAAGATTCTGCACAAAGCCTTACTGACTTAAGACAAAGGCATGCACCAAAAGGCCGTCTTTATTAATAAACACTAATAAGGTACTGTTTGCTGATTGGTAAACACTAATAAGGCCATGTTTGTTCAATTAATACAAACAAGGTGTGTGTGACCTTGACGACAGGTAAGGAGGGCCTTCTTGTGAGAACGACCTAAGACAGGCTCAGCCTTGTTTATGAAATAAAAAAGGAGAGCCTTATTGGGGTGCTGAGCTGTCTGAAAGGAACTTGACATTGGCCAAAAACAAGGGAGTCAAGCAGGAAACTGACATTAGGGCATAATAGGGAAGTAGGTTACAGCAGGAAAGTTTATCTTATAGTGGAAAAAGACAAGCAAGCTTCAGGCAAGATTTTGGGCTTGGACAAGGAAGTAGGCTTAGATATTTTGGTCATTCTGAGTAACCCTTGGAAACAACTGTCACAGAATTTTTCTTATTGCCTTGACAATTTTGTGTTACCATCTTGCTAGTCCTCATTGTACTACTATGGATCTTAATCCCTGCATGTAATTAAATTGGTATAAAAATGGATTTAAAATTATTAAACCTGCCTTCAGTCTCAGAATTGATTGGGGTCATCCTGCAGTTTTGTCAAATTTTCTCTTTCTTTTCAATCCTCACTCCTACAGTGGCAAACCTGTTGACTCACAGAGAGGTCTTAGTCATATATACATATTATACATATACGCATATATATACATATATTTGTATATACATAAATATATATACAACAATACACACACACACACACACACACACACACACATATATATATATATATACATGTTTTAATGTCAATAATATGGTGTTTTGTGGTTTTAATAGCAATTTAAAAACAAGTTTATTTTTATTCAGGCAGATAATACAGCTTTGTCTGCCTAAGTAAAATAAATTTTACTGTGAAAAATAAAAATTAAAGAAACATGGAAGATCTTTGCAGACAGAAAGAATAATATGCTCACAATCTTGAGTGAGAAAGGAAATAGTTTCAAGTAACTGAAAGATGGGCAACAAAGGTGGGGTTTTACAAGATGAGGAAAGGAGAGGTAAGAGAGTGCATTGAACAGGCACAGACAGACTATGTCAGTTTTGTTGTTGCAACAATAAACAGCAGTTGAATGGTGTGGAAGCATGTTGATTGTAGTGTGTGTGAGGAATCAGTGTTTTTCAGACTGGATCGAATACAGAATAGTCAGGATGTGACAGGAACACTTTACCTACTTGATATTGATTCTTAAACAACAGAAGTGGAAAATGGCATTTATGGAATTAAAGCTTCAGAACTCTCAAGCATTTTATGCTTTTTGAGTAAAATTGAAACTATTCTTTAAGTTTCAATAATGCAATGATGCAATGTTAGATGGTTAAGATTTAAATAGTCAGATACTGGGTTCCAGAATAGCTACATGGTTTTGCTTGTGCTTTTCTATTTTTGTATAAACCTATGGGTCAAAAGTCCTTCCATAGCTATGCTATTAAACTTTGATTCACAAGAAACCTAGGAATACAATCAGGCAAACATAAAAAAAAAAAAAAAAAAGAAAAAGAAAAAAAACCAGTTTAAAGGAATACTCAGAGATATATAGCCTGGTATGCAAAGGAGTTTGTAGATAGAGGATGTATATGACATCACATATGTGTACATCATGACTGTGTATAGCATATATTTCCAAGAGTCCACTAGAGTGAGTCTAGGACACAAATCACCAAAAATTGGTTCTTTAAACAATCAGACATGCCATATAAGTGCTGGGGTAGGAACCTTCATTCTTTGCAAAAACAGTAAAAAGTCTTATATGCTTGGCAATCTCTCCAGCCATAAAATCTTCCCTAATATTTGTATAATATATAGACTATACATTCTGATACTAGATTTACCCACCGTAATTGAATATAGAAGAAAATACTTCTTCATTTAAAACCTTTATGACAAGATAATCTTTGTCCATAGGTGTCTTGTACACCACCATGCTAATGATTTTTATGTTATTGTTAGTAGATATATAGTTGAAGATTTAGGATTTAATTTGTACATGCAAAGCATCAGACATTATTTTGATATTACGAGATTTTTTTGCTTGTATGTTTTTATTACTGGATACGCCAAAGGATCTTGCATTTCTCACTTACTTAGTTTAACTATCCTGTTATCTTGCCCTTCTCAAGTTGAGACAATTCTTCAGGTGTTCCACTATACCTTAACTTACTGTGAAGTATTGTCAATAATGCTTTCAACTTTTTAATTATTTGAGAATTTCACACATAAATACAATGGATTTTCATCAAATCTCCCCTCCACTTTCCTCTCCTTCAATCCCGCTCACATAATATGCCTGTGTTTTTAGTAAAATCAAAATTCTCACTACACACCTCCCCATCATCTGGATTTTGGCAGCCATGATCTTGTGTACTCTTGTGCTTATAGTTAAAGTCATTGTAAGTTCATGTGCTCAAATTTTTCTGTCATTTTAGCTAAATATTGCCTTACAATCTTTCATTTTTTAAAAAAAATTGTATTCTTTTACTTATTCACTATACATCATGTTCACTGCCCCTGTCCTCCTCACCCCCATTACAATCCTTTCCATATTTGGCTTCCCCTACTTCTTGGAGAGGCTACCCCCTATGAATATCCCCTCATTCTGGCACTAAAAATCTCTGTGAGGCTAGTCAGTTTTTCTTCCACTGAGGATTCACAAGGCAACCCAGATAGAAAAACATATCCCGTGTACTGGTAACAGCTTTGGGATAGTCCTCTTTCCAATTGTCTGGGACCCCCATGAAGACCAAGCTGCACATCTGCTACATATGTGTGGGGAGGCCTAGGTACATATTGATGGTTCAGACTAGTACTGTTCCAAGGGTCCAGGTTAGTTCGCTCTGATGGTCTTCTTGTGAAGTTCCTATTCCATTGAGGCCCACAATCCTTCCTCCCTAAAGTTCCCCAAGGTCCATCTACTGTTTGTCTGTGGGTATACAAGTATACAAGTCAGCTGCTGGGTGAATCCTCTCAGAGGACAACTTGCCTCTGTCTATAACAAAACTTCTACTTTGCTGGTGGTAGTGCAAACTTGTACAACCATTTTGGAAATCAAATTTGGTGGTTTCTCAGAATATGTAATAGTTCTATTCCAGGACCCAGCTATATGACTCCTGGACATATATCCAAAAGATGTTCCAACATCCTACAAAGACATTTGTTCCAATATGGTCAGAGAAGCTTTATTCATAATAGCCACAAACTGGAAATAGGGTAGATGCTCTTCAACTGAAGAATGGATAAGGACAATGTGGTACATTCACACAATTGAATTCTATTCAGATAGTAAATTGATAGAACTTGAGAATATCAAGTTACTGAGCTACCTGAGTGAGATAACCTAGTCCCCAAAGGAAAAGGGTGGTATATATGTACTTGTAAGTGAATATTAGCCATAAAATACAGGTACTCTCTTATACTCTGCAGACCAAAAGAAGCTAAATAAGAAGAAAGGCTCAAGCAAGGAAGCTTGAGCCTCACTTAGAAGGTGGAATAAAATAATAATAGCTATTGTGAAGGGGGTCATTTCCCTAATTTCTTTCTCAGTCTGCTTATCCTTTGAATATATAAAGGCTACTGATTTGCTTGCATTGATTTTGTAGCCAGCCACTTTGCTGAAGTTGTTTATCAGCTGTAGGAGTTCTCTAGTAGAGTTTTTAGGGTCACTTAAGTATACGAAATTATCATCTGCAAATAGTGATAATTTGACTTCTTCCTTTCCAATTTGTATCCCTTTGACTTCCTTCTGTTGTCTAATTGCTCTAGCTAGGACTTCAAGAACTATATTGAAAAGATATGGAGGAGATATGTCTAGTCCCTGATTTTAGTGGGATTGCTTCAAGTTTCTCTCCATTTAGTTTGAGTTTGTTTATGTAGTGGATAGCATTTATGGATTTCCACATATTGAACCATCCCTGCATCCCTGGGATGAAGCCTACTTGATCATGGTGGATGATCGTTTAGATGTGTTCTTGGATTCGGTGGGCAAGAATTTTATTTAGTATTTTGCATCGATATTCATAAGGGAAATTGGCCTGAAATTCTCTTTCTTAGTTGGGTCTTTGTGTGGTTTTGGTATCAGCGTAATAGTGGGTTCGAAGAAGGAGTTGGGTAGTGTTCCTTCTGTTTCTATTTGGTGGAAGACTTTGAAGAGTATTCGTGTTAAGTCTTCTTTGAAGGTCTGATAGAATTCTGCACTGAAACCATCTGCTCCTGTGCTTTTTTCGGTTGGAAGCCTATCTATGACCCCTTCTATTTCTTTAGGGGTTATGGGTCTGTTTAGATGGTCTATTTGATCCTAGTTTAATTTTGGTAATTGGTATCTGTCTAAGAAAATGTCCATTTCCTTCAGATTCTCCAGTTGTGTTGAGTACAGGTTTTTGTAGTTGGATCTGATGATTTTTTGAATTTCCTCGGTTTCTGTTGTGATAGCTCCGTTTTCATTCCTAATTTTGTTAATTTGGATACTTTCTCTGTGCCCTTTGGTTAGTCTGGCTAAGGGTTTATCTATCTTGTTGATTTTTTCAAAGAACCAGCTTTTGGTCTTGTTGATTCTTTGTATGGTTCTCTTGGTTTCAACTTGATTGATTTCAGCCCTGAGTTTGATGATTTCCTGTCTTCTCCTCCTCCTGGGTGAATTAGCTTCTTCTTGTTCCAGGGTTTTCAGTTGTTCCTTTAATCTTCTAGTGTACGCTCTCTCGAATTTCTTTTTGAAGCCACTCAAAGCTATGAGTTTTCCTCTTAGCACTGCTTTCAATGTGTCCCATAGATTGTGTATGTTGTGCCTTCATTTTCATTAAATTCTAAGAAATCTTTGATTTCTTTCTTTATTTCTTCCTTGACCAAGGTATCATTGAGTAGAGTATTATTCAGTTGTATGTGGGAAATGTGTATGTGGGAAATGACCCCCTTCACAATAGCTACAAAAAACATAAAGTATCTTGGGGTGACTCTAACTAAACAAGTGAAAGACCTATATGACAAGAACTTCAGATCTCTGAAGAAGGAAATCGAAGAAGATCTCAGAAAATGGAAAAACCTTCCATGCTCATGGATTGGCAGGATTAATATAGTTAAAATGGCCATCTTGCCAAAGGCAATTTACAGATTCAATGCTATTCCCATAAAAATCCCAACCCAGTTCTTCATAGAGCTAGAAAGAGCAATTCTCAAATTCATCTAGAATAACAAAAAACCCAGGATAGCTAAAACTATTCTCAACAGTAAAAGAACTTTAGGGGGATGCAATATCCCAGACTTTAAACTCTACTATAGAGCAATAGTGATAAAAACTGTATGGTATTGGTACAATATCAGGCAAGTGGATCAATGGAATAGGATTGAAGACCCAGAAATCAACCAACACACCTATGGTCACTTGGTCTTCGACAAAGGGGCTGAAAGCATCCAGTGGAAAAAAGATAGTCTTTTCAACAAATGGTGCTGGTTCAATTGGAGGTCAGCATGCAGAAGTATGTACACTGATCCATTCTTATCTCCTTGTACCAAGCTCAACTCCAAATGGATCAAGGACCTCCACATAAAACCTGACACACTGAAACTAATTGAAAAAAACTGGGGAAGACCCTAGAGGACATGGGCACAGGGGAAAAGTTCCTGAATAGAACACCAATAGCTTATGCTCTAAGATCAAGAATTGACAAATGGGACCTCATAAAACTACAAAGTTTCTGTAAGGCAAAGGACACCGTCAAAAGGAAAAAAACGTCAACCAACAGACTGGGAAAGAATCTTCACCAACCCTAAATCTGACAGAGGGATAATATCTAATATATACAAAGAACTCAAGAAAGTAGAACCCAGAGATCCAAATAACCCCATCAAAAAGTGGGGTACGGAGCTAAAGAAAGAATTTTCACATGAAGAACTTCGGAGAGCTGAGAAACACCTTAAGAAATGTTCAACATCATTAATCATTAGGGAAATGCAAATCAAAACAACCCTGAGATTTCACCTCACACCAGTCAGAATGGCTAAGGTCAAAAACTCAGGAGACAGCAGGTGTTGGCGAGGATGTGGAGAAAGAGGAACACTCCTCCACTGCTGGTGGGATTGCAAGATGGTGCAACCACTTTGGAAATCAGTCTGGCGGTTCCTCAGAAAACTGGGCATGTCACTTCCTGAGGACCCTGCTATACCACTACTGGGCATATATCCAGAGGATTCTTCAGCATGCAATAAGGACACATGCTCCACTATGTTCATAGCAGCCCTATTGTAGTAGCCAGAAGCTGGAAAGAACCTAGATGTCTTTCAACGGAGGAATGGATACAAAAAATGTGGTATATTTATACAATGGAATACTATTCAGCCATTAGAAACAATGAATTCATGAAATTCTTAGACAAATGGATGGAGCTGGAGAACATCATACTAAGTGAGGTAACCCAGTCTCAAAAGATCAATCATGGTATGCACTCACTGATAAGTATTTTTGCTATAAGGGGCTATCAGTTATGATAAGTAGGACTAGAGAAATGATAGGTCAAACTGTTGTTATTTTGACATTTTATAGGAGGAATTTATATTTTACAATTCTTATAGAAGGAAATTATTCTCAGAGATACCTTTTCTTTTAAGGTTTGTTCAGTTAATTATATTTTAAATTATCTTAAAAATCAATGATTATTGTTTGGTTTTTATTAGTATGGCTCCACCTTTGGCCAACAAATAGTATGAACCAAAGTACATGCATATAAAATGCCTCCCTGTAGTATTTTTATTTTGGATATCAAAAGAGAGATCTATTTTAAACACATTTCTTTGTGGTTGGATGCACTAGTATTGGTCTAGATATGCAGTAGTTGAAAGGAATTGGAAACTTGACAGCAATACAGTTTATTTGTTCTTTTCTGTATTTCCTTTGGTAGACCTAGGCTATATGGGAGACAGTGGCAAGGACTCATTTTTATCTCCTAGTTCTCCTTTCCCTGACCTTTGTATCTTGAAGTGCAAGGATCATCACTTAACACTTACATGAAAATAATAAATTTTGAGGAGGTGTGAGAAAGATTGTACTTTCTAACACTGATTACTTAGCCAATGGGAAAGAGGAAAAAGGGACTTGTATTTAGTACTCATTGCTACCAACTGGCAAACTCCATACAGCACACTTCTAGGAAAACAAACTTGCATATTTTTACTTTCAATAGATTCTTCGGACTTGGAGGTATCCAACTATCATGGATGAAAGGATTTTTGTTTTTAAATTATCTATCCATTAAATTTTGCTACTGAATTTGTATAATTTATATTAAATGCTCTTCTTTCTGAATTGTTTACTCTCTTTTAGAAGCTGAGAAAACCAGGGTTACCTATTCCAATCCTTAGTCTCATTATAAAAATTATTTAAGAATATATTCACACAGAAGCTTAAGAAGAATTTTATTTAAAATTCTATAAAAGAATTTTTAAAAGATGTGGCCCCTGGTTCTGGAAAGACTCAGTGAAACAGTATTCGGCCAAACTAGAACGGGGAAGTGGGAAGGGGTGGGTGGGAGGACAGGGGAAGAGAAGAGGACTTACGGGACTTTCGGGGAGTCGGGGGCTAGAAAAGGGGAAATCATTTGAAATGTAAATAAATTATATCGAATAAAAAAAAAAGATGTTTTTTAAAAATGGGCATATACCCATAAGTTGCAAACCATCCCCCAAAGGCAATTGCTTATGTTCATGGCATCTTTCTTCATAATATCCAGAAACTGGCAACAACCTAAATGAATAATTGATTAATAAAAAGTTATTACATCTATACAATGGAATAATATTCAGCTAGGAAAACCAAAGGCATCATGAATGTTTTATGCAAATGGATGGATCTTGAGAATATCATCCTGAGTGAAGTAACTTGGCCCCAAAAGGACATGCATGGTATGGATTCCCTTATAAGTGGATGTTTCTCATTATATGCGAAATGCCCATTCTACACTGCAGAAATTCAAGGGGCCTAGACAGGAAGAAGGGCACAAACAGTGATGCTTGAATCTCATTGGGGAGGTGGATGGAATGAATGGTCGTGGAAAGAAGATTGAGGGATGCAACTGGATGGGACAGGGGATCAGGAATGCAGTTGGGGTTTGGTGGTCTGGTTGAGGGAAGGTCGGAAGGATTGAACATGACAATGACCATGAGAATGAAAGGAAATCAGCAATTCAAAACAGGGTGCAGGAGCAAAGTAGGGATCATCTAGGAAGAGCTGGAGACATGGTATAGATGAGTTACTCAATAATCAATGGGGGTATTATTAGCTGTGACTCACATCATTTGGGATATGGAGCCTGGGGCAGCTGCCTCCTGTGGCCAAGCGGGAACCCCAGTGGAGCAATAAGGACACTAACCAAACCACAGAAAATTTCACCAAAATTATAGCCTGTGTAAAACAAGTGCAGGGATTGGGATGGAGCAGACACTGAGAATGGCCAAACAATATCTGGCCCAACTAGAAATCCGATCAATGGACAAGCACCAAAGTCTGTCATTATTATTGATACTCTGCTAAGCTTGCATACAGTGTCTAGCACAGCTGTCTTCTGAGAAGCTCTGCCTACAAACAGACTCATGTAAATGCTGACACCCACATCCAAACAGTGAATGGAGCTTTGGGACTTGTGGAAGAATAGGAGGAAGGATTTCATCTCTAATGGTACAGGAATTCCACAGGAAGACTAACAGAGTCAACTAATTTGAATACTTGGGACTTTCAGAAACTGACCCAACAATCAAAAAATACATACAGGTTAGACCTAGAACTTCCCACCAACATAACAGACACAGAGCTTGGACTTCAGGTGGCCCTGAACAATTGTAGCTGTGGCTATCCCAAAAGCTTTTACTTATGTAGGATATATTCTGCAAGCTGGGTTGCCTTGTCTAGACTAAGTGAAAGAAGAGTCACCTCACCTCCTAGATGTTGGTTGTACCAGTGTGGGTAGGTAAGGGTAAGGAGGGAAACCCCACAGTCACTCAAAGAAGAACAGGGAGGATTATGTGAGCTGGTGACCAAGGAGAGGGCAGTGAGCAGGATATAAAGTTAACAAGTTTTTTAAAAAATAATACATACATACATATATACATACATACATACATACATACATATAAAAGAGAGATCACTCCAGGGCTGTTCAGCTGTGAATCTCAGTAGTTGCCTAAGGAAAAAGAGCAGAGAAAAGGAAAGTCATGCTGTTTCAATCAGCATGGAGATCATCCACAGAGAAGAAAATATGTGATGTAGAGAGGAACTTTGGAGAAAGCAGAAAGAAGCCTGGAATGTTGTTCGAGCCCAGAGTGTTAGAGGAAAGAATGCTTAGAAAGGTAATATCAGGAGAGAAGTGGTTGTGCATTTCTGAGATTCAGAAAAGTAGCCAGGCTTCCAAAACTGCAACATCACTGAGAGAAGTACAGTAATCCATTAAAGTAATTGTTAATCCATATACATCTTTAGAATAGCTTAAGGTGAGTTTGCCTTCTAGGTATTGTCCCGAGGCCTACTAATGAGTAGGGTCAACTAAGATATTAAGTAAGCATCTAGACCAGATATATTTTTCTCTTCAACACAAGAATAACTAAAAATTACTGTATTGGCTTTGTTGCTTCTATATTATATTCTGATGTCAAACGATCAACGTATCATTATAACTAGTTTTATATTTTCTATTAAACAGCCTTTACCTCTGTGCTACAAGATTAATTTGACAGATTTATTTACCTCATCACAATGTATCAAATATCTTTTTCTAAACCTTTTATTTATTCTTCATCAAAAAAATCTCAGAAGATGGAAACACCTCCCATGATCATTGATTAGCAGGATTAATATAGTAAAAGAGGCCATCTTGCTGAAAACAATCTACAAATTCAATTCAATTCCCATCAAAATTCCAAATCAATTCTTCAGAGAGCTAGAAAAAGCAATCTGCAAATTCATTTGGAATAAGAAAAAAACCCCAGGATAGCTAAAACTACTCTCCACAACTAAGAACTTCTGGGGGAAATCACCATCCCTGACTTCAAGCTGTACTGCAGCACAACAGTGATAATAAAAACTATATGGTGTTGGTATATAGACAGGTAGGAAGATCAATAGAATAGAACTGAAGACCCAATAATGAACCCACACACATACAGTCACTTGATATTTGACAAAAGAGCTAAAAACCTCCAGTGGAAAAAAAGGCATCATTTTTAACAAATGGTGCTGGATCAACAGCAGGTCAACATGTAGAAAAATGTAAATTGACCCATTCTTATCTCTTTGTACAACGCTCAAGTTCAAGTCAATCAAGGACCCTCACATAAAAATAAATAAAAAAAAATATTTTTTTTAAAAAGAGCCTTCACATAAAACCAGATACACTGAAGCTTATAGAGAAGAAAGTGGGGAAGAGCCTTGAACACATATGCACAGGGGAAATTTTCCTGAATAGAACACCAATGGCTTATTCTCTAAGAACAAGTATTGATAAATGGGACATCATAAAACTGAAAAGATTCTTTAAGGCAAAGGACACTGTCAATAGGACAAAATGGCAGCAAACAGATTGGGAAAAGATCTTTTTACCAATCCTACATCTGATAGAGGGATAATATACAATACATAAAAAGAACTCAAGAAGCTAGACTTCAGAGAGTCAAATAACTCTATTAAAAATGGGGTACAGAAAAAGAGAATTCTCAACTGGGGAAACTTATATGACTCTGAAGCACCTAAAGAAATGTTTGGCATCTTTAGTTATCAGGGAAATGCAAAACAAAGCAAACCTGAGATTCCACCTCACATCAGTGAGAATGGCTATGATGAGCAACTCAGGGGACAGTTATGCTGGCAAGAATGTGGAGAAAGAGGAACACCTCTTCACTGCTGGTGGGACTGCAAGATGGTAAAACCGCCCTAGAAATCAGTTTGGTGGTTCCTCAGAAAATTAGACACAGTACTACCTGAGGTCCCAGCTATACCACTCCTAGGCATAATCCAGAGGATTCTCCACCATGCAATAAGGACACATGCTCTACTATGTTCAATGAATCCCTATTTATAATAGCCAGAAGCTGGAAATAACTCATATGTCCCTCAATGAAGGAATGAATACAGAAAATGTGGTACATTTTCACAATGGAATACTACTCAGCTATTAAAAACAATAATTTCATGAAGTTCTTAGGCAAATGGATAGAACTAGAAGGTTTCATTCTGAGTGAGGTAACCCAATCACAAAAGAACACTCATAGTATGCACTCACTGATAAGTGTATATTAGCCCTAAAGCTCAAGATAAACAAGTTACTCTTCACAGACCATTGGAAGCTCAAGAAGAAGTAAGACCAAAGTGGGGCTGCTTTGTTTTTGTTTTTGTTTTTTTCTGAGAAAGGGAGCAAAATACTCAGAGGAACAATTATGGAGACAAAGTGTGAAGCAGAGACTGAAGGAAAGGCTACCCAGAGACTGTACTACCTGGTGCTTCATCCTATAAACAATTACCAAACCTTGACACTATTATGGATGACAAGAAGTGCATGCTGAAAGGAGCCTGTTATGGTTGTCCCAGGAGGGGCCCTGCCAGAGCTTTATAGACACAGAGGTACAACTGTTGGACTGACTGTGGAGCCCCCAATGGAGGAGTTGGAGGAAGGACTAGAGTAGCTGAAGGGGTTTGCAGCCCTATGAGATGAATGATGTTTGCCAAGCAAATACCCAAGTACTCTAGCCATCAACCAAGTGTCTAAGCCATCAACCAAGGTGTACACATGGTTCCAGCCAAAAGTGTGGCAGAAGAATGCCTTGTCAGGCGTCAGTGGTAGGAGAGATCCTTGGTCATATGAAGGCTTGATAGATTTCCTGGAGTGGGGAAATTGAGGGGGGTAGGTGGGCGTGTGATGGGTTGTCGGGCATATTCTTGGAGGCAGGGGTGGGAGGATGAGTTGGGGGATTTTCTGGAAGAAGGGAACCTGGGAAACCGGGTATAACATTTGAGATGTAAATTAATATTTTCAATAAAAAATATATAATATGCACATCAAGATTAAAAGGAAGAAATAAATGAAGCTCAGCAAATAATCAGTGGAAATTTACAAAAGTAATGAGAATATGTGAGTTCTATAAATGTCAAAAAATTGCTGAAATGTCCTGAAAGTATAAAGATTTATTTACTTTTAGGGATTAAAGTGCACAATCCAAACAGGAAGCCCTTTATTAGGGAATACTGAGATGATTTCCTTTGTGTGGCGAGGAGACAAATTTATCATTGACTCGGTAAGGAGACACCAGTTACAAACATGATGTGTAAAGTCACTTATTACAGTATTGAGTTTTCTTATAATATGTATTAATAAATCAGTATTATTCTTATTAATTTTGTTCTAAAGTCAACATTTACTTCTGGAAAATATGTTTGTGCACATGAGGATATATACATTTTATCATAATTACAAGGCTATTATATATTCTCAAATAATATCAAAACCAGCTTACCTAGTCAGCACAGGGATTTATTATATACAAAATAAAATATGAAGCTTAGCAAAATAATCTCAAATAACTTAGACATTTTTGCTATGGTACTGTTTTTTCTATGTTGGTATCTTGTCTGGCTTTTGTAGTTTGTGAAAAATGAGGCACATTGTATTTTTTACTTAAATTTAATTATGTTATTAGAGAAAGTTTGAAAGAGGGGTAGTGGCTATGTGCTAGTGGACATGCTGATCCAATCCCATGATGCAAAACAGAGTATTAAGTATGTTTTGTACTTCTGTATTACTCTCAAACTTATATTTTAAGACAGGATTCTGCACTGAGCTTAGAAAACACTGTTTCTGCTAGCCTAGATAGTGAGCAAGCTCTCCCCACCTTTAATAGTTCCTAAATTGTATGATTTTATAATTTCAATTACCTCTCAGTATTCTTTTACTACTAAGATGCAATGCATATTTACTTATTGTTCCCTAATTTCTTAATCGTATTCTTAATCTTCAAATATTTTGTTTTGAAATCTCTTATTATTCCTATTAATCAATGTCTAATGGAATGATTGAAAGCTCAAACAAAAAATAATCAAAAAATGCATAAAATATAGAGAGGACTATAGAGACTATTTATAATACCTGGAGATTATTCTGATATTTAGGAGGAGTCACTTCTAACCTGAGAGTCATCATGTTAATTTTCTTGTTTTCTACAAAGGCAACATGTAGACATCTCAACAAAAGTCTCATGGTTAACTGTAGACACTAATTCAAAGATCATATTCTATTTCACCATCAATTTTCTCATGTTTTAGTCAGATTTTGTTATAACTTCATAGAGCTAGAAAGAGCAATGCTCAAATTCATCTGGAATAACAAAAAACCCAGAATAGCTAAAACTATTCTCAACAGTAAAAGAACTTCATGGGGATAACATATCCCAGACGTCAAACTTTACTACAAAGCAATAGTGATAAAAACTGCATGGTATTGGTACAATGTCAGGCAAGTGGATCAATGGAATAGGATTGAAGACCCAGAAATGAACCCACACACCTATGGTCACTTGATCTTCGACAAAGGATTTGAAAGCATCTAGTGGAAAAAAGATAGTCTTTTCAACAAATGGTGCTGGTTCAATTGGAGGTCAGCATGGAGAAGAATGTGCATCGATCTATTCTTATCTCCTTGTACCAAGCTCAACTCAAATGTATCAAGGACATCCACATAAAACCTGACACACTGAAACTAATGAAAAAGAAACTGGCGAAGACCCTTGAGGACATGGGCACAGGAGAAAAGTTCCTGAATAGAACACCAATAGCTTATGCTCTAAGATCAAGAACTGAGAAATGGTACCTCATAATACTACAAAGTTTCTGCAAGGTAAAGGACATCGTCAAAAGGACAAAATGTCAACCAACATATTGGGAAATGATCTTCTCCAACCCTAAATCTGACAGAGGGCTAATATCTAATATATACAAAGAACTCAAGAAGGTAGAACCCATAGAACCAAATAGCCCGATTAAAAAGTGAGGTACTGAGCTAAACAAAGAATTTTCACATGAAGAACTTCGTAGGGCTGAGAAATACCTTAACAAATGTTCAACATCATTAATCATTAGGGAAATGCAAATCAAAACAACCCTGAGATTTCACCTCATACCAGTCAGAATGGCTAAGGTCAAAAACTCAGGAGACAGCAGGTGCTGGTGAGGATGTGGAGAAAGAGGAATACTCCTCCACTGCTGGTGGGATTGTAAGATGGTGCAACCACTTTGGAAATCAGTCTGGAGGTTCCTCAGAAAACTGGGCATGGCACTTCCAGAGGACCCTGCTGTAACACTCCTGGGCATATACCCAGAGGATTTCCCAGCATGTAATAAGGACACATGCTCTACTATGTTCATAGAAGCCATATTTGTAGTAGCCAGAAGCTAGAAAGTACCCAGGTGTCCCTCAATGGAGGAATGGATACAAAAAATGTGGTATATTTACACAATGGAGTACTATTCAGCCTTTAGAAACAATGAATTCATGAAACTCATAGACAAATGGATGGAGCTGGAGAACATCATACTAAGTGAGGTAACCCAGTCTCAAAAGATCAATCATGGTATGCACTCAATGACAAGTGGATATTAACCTAGAAACTTGGAATACCCAAGAAATAATCCACATATTCAATGATGTCCAAAAAGAATGGAGGAGTGGACCCTGGTTCTGGAAAGACTCAGTGCAAAAGTATAGGGAAAACCAGAACAAGGAAGTGGGAAGGAGTAGATGAAGGAACAGGGGGAGGGAAGAGGGCTTATGGGACTTGAGGGGAGTAGGGACTCAGAAAAGGGGAAACCATTTGAAATATAAATAAAGAATACATCGAATAAAAAATAAAAAGAAGGAGTGGGTCTAATCTTTGTACTATTCAATGAGTTGCATAGGCATAATGAATGCCCATCTACATGTATTATTAATATCAAAATTTGTATCAAAATAAGAATGGCATACCAATGAAAACCTTAAACATGTATCATAATAAATTCTGTACCAATGTAAGAAATTATAACTTCAACTTATCATTAATTATTTAGATTTCTACCAGTTAATATTATGACCATAAAATGCTGTTTTCTGGGATAAATTTCAGTAATCTATTCTACCCTGTTCAAATTTGTGACCATATCCAGATTATCCCTTAAAATGATAATGTATCTATAATTTGTTAAAAACAAAAATCACTAGACCCCCAGGGAATTGGGCTGATGGCTCTCTTTCTTGGTTAACAGGGGCAAAAATAATATTCAAATTGTTAGGAAGTAGGAGGAAAATTTTTAAATTTGCTTAAACTGAATAAAGCTAGCTTTAGCATCTACTTTTCCAGTCTCTGTATGCTGAGAAGGCTCAGAGATTGACTGTGTTCTGACTAGATCCATCTGAACATTTGAATGAAGCAGGATGGTCTGGAATCAGTGGCAATCCCTGAAGAAGCTTTAGTCAGCTACCAGAAGCAGGTGTCCAAGCAGATCAGTACAGTATTTTTGAGGATGAATCTCACCAAAGCTGTACATTCTGCAGTATATAAATCTTAAAATGAAAATTTTAGTACCATGAAGATATTTTTATGAATTGTGCAGGGTCCAAAACCATTAATAATGAAGTTCTGCTTCTTGTTTGAGCATGTGAAAGATGGCTGTCTATTTTATGAGTTAATTTTGTTAATAAGCAACTGGAATAGGTCTTAATTCATGCCATATAAAGGATGGCACAAAGAATCTCCATGTTTCCTGTTTGATTCTTTTAAAAATTTCTAGATCTTTAGAGATTTACCCCTGTCATATATGATACGTATCACTCTGGAAGGAGTCCAGAGCCTATTCTACTTTCCTGTCAACAAAAATGCAGACATGCTCTCCCAAAATAGCATTGTCTTGGTCCAGTAATAGGAAATCATTAAACATTTAGCTTGACATCTCTCACAAAGGATATTTAATATAACTCCCAAACTCACAATCACACTCATTTTGATAATTGAAACAGTTCAAAATAAATTAAGCAATCTAAACAACTATTATCTGTTGAGACAATTCTACTGCCCCTCCCTTTACCTTCATGAGATCAAAGATAAAATTATTCATCTAGCATGTCTGTCTACCTCTTTATATAATTCTCATGGCCTAAATATCTAGTGTCTGATATAGGCTAGTCACCCTATCCCTTATCTTCTATTTTTTTAAGATCAAATACCTTATTATTTTAATAGTAATATTTACTTATTCTATGAACTTATTTCCAGGCTTGCTCTTTATATAATTCTGTAGGCCTAAATTTCTGCGGCCTAAGATAAGCTAGGTATCCTATCCCATGCCCTTTGATATGCATATGTATATATATATCAAGATCAAACAGACCAACACTTTTGTACCTCTGTAAATTTTTTTAATTAAATTTCCTTCTGCCTATTGTATAAGCATATTTTAGGCTTTTAATCTGTCATGCCTGGCTAAATGATGCCATAATTCCAGTGGAGATGGTGATCAAAGAACTTAACTGCTGCATAGACATTTTCAATTTTCTTTTAAAGCATTTTTCTCATTCATTCTAGTCTATCTCCATGCCTTTGTTTCTTACATTGATATCAAAGACATGGATTTCTTTATTCCATGTATTTTTAAAAAAATACTGAAACAATTACCATTATACTCCTTTCTATCCTTAAGTACAATTAAATCTAGTTTTAGAAATCTATCCTTTGATTACATGCTTTTAGGAAGCAGGAAGCTTTTATTGTATGTTTCTCTGGCTCAGATCAGCCATTCTGTCTCTTCACAGCAGGGGATCCCAGAGTCTGTGTGCTGAGGCTTTCCCTGTGTTTCTTTGGTCAAATTTATTACATGTTGGAGCCACCACACCACTCCACTTAACTCATTAAGAAATAATTTTCCCACTCTTCCTAGAATTGTAGCATTGTGAGCCCTTCATCAGAAAATTCCTCATTTATTAATGGATTCTTTCCTTTCATGTTTCATGCCATCTGCTTTTTTGTAGCTTTTCCTACTCCACCCTGTATTCCCAGTAGGTCACAGGCTCACATCCACCCAGGACTATCTTCAATATGCAGACTATACATAAATACATACATACATACATACATACATACATACATACATGAACACACACACATGCCAGTTATCTTCAATATGACAGGGCATACCTAATTCTCACCCTGATATGCAAGGTCCAGTCATAGAAGTGGCCAGAGGTCACTTTCATGAGTCCTTATGTAAATGATGGCTACATCTCCCTTTAAAGAAGATGATAAAAACCTTTTCCTGAGTTTCTATCATACCTGCAGAAACTGGAGGTCCCACCTCTTCTGCCAACCATCAGTCTACATCTTTACTGATAGATCAAGAGCAAATTGGGGAACAGGACCTTAGCATCAGTACCACCCATACAGGTATGTAGAAAAATGAAAACAGATCCATAGTTGTCACCTTGCACAAGCTCAAATCAAATGGATTAAGGACCTCAACATAAAGCCAGATCCACTGGATCTAATACAAGCGAAAGTGGGTAATAGCCTCCACCTCATTGGTACAGGAGGCATTTTCCTAAACAGAACTCTAATGGCTCAGGTTTTAAGATCAAGATTGATAAATAGTACCACATGAAACTGAAAATCTGAAAGCGAAAGGACATAATCAACAGGACTATCAGCATACTACAGATTGGAAAAAAAATCCTCATTATCCCCATATTGGATAGAGGGCTAATATCTAAAATATATAAAGAACACAAGAAGCTAACTTCCAAGAAACCAAAAAATAAAAATAAAAAGAGATGGGGTATAGAACTAAACAGAATTCAAAACAGAGGAATCTTGAATGCCTGAGAAACACTTAAAGAAATGTTCAAAATCTTTAGTGATCAGGTAAATGCAAATCATAAAGATCCCGAGATTCTACCTCACACCAATCAGAATAGCTAAGATCAAAAACTCAGGTGACAGTTCATGTTGGCAAACATGCTGAGAAAGAAGAATACCTTTCCAATGGTGGTGGTAATGCAAACTGGTACAACTACTCTGAAAATAAATCTGGAGTTTCCTCATAAAATTGGAAATCAACTGACCTGAAGACCCAGCTATAACACTTTTGAACAAATACCATACTCAAAAGATGACCCACTCTACCTAACAGGAGCACTATATTCATATTGAGCTTATTTGTGATTGCCATAAGCTGGAAACAACTGAACTGTCCCTCAATGAAATAATGAACACAGAAAATGTCGTTGATTCAAACAGTAGAATACTCTACAACTCTTAAGAACAAGAACATTGTAAGTTTTGCAGACAAATGGATGGAAATGAAAACAATATTATCCTGAATGCAGTAACTCAGATCTAAAAGCATATACATGGTATGTACTCACTAATAGGAAGATATTAGCCATAAAGTTGACAGAATACCTAATATATAATCCACAGAAATCGTGAAAGTTAACAAGAAGGAGCCAAGTGAGGATGCTTTAATCCTACTTGGGAAGGAAGAAAACAATCATGAAAGGCAGAGTGACCCGTCCAGCAGGTCCAGTTATTCCAGGGTTCCGAAGGGGCACTATATGAGGGTCAAAAAGGGGAGGGAGAAGGATGGAGACCAGGCAGTGGGGGTTCAAATGTTGAGGTCTCGTTTAATGTTCTGGGTACACAGGTTTTAAACTCTCAGGGGAAGAGCTCTTCTCAAGGCAAAAACAAAGGAGGGAAGGGCAATCATAGTAGTTTCAGCAGGAAGAGATAAGGGTCCTCCGGTGGAGACATCTGGTGTTTGCATTGTCTGGAGCACCCTGCAGTCCTTTGCCCTGTCAGCCCTCCAGGCCAAACTAAGGATCTCTAATGGCTTCCCACAGTAGAGGAAGGGAGGGACCTCTGTGGAGGAAGGCAGAGCAAGGGGAAAGGGGGAAAATTGTCAGGTATGGGGAGGCAGTTGAGAATCCCTGAGGAGCAGCAGAATGAATAGAAATATGCCTCCTTAGGGAGGGGGGACAATGAAGTGGAGAGACTCTTTAGAAACTACCTGGGTGGTGAGAGACTCTCAAGACTCAAAATGAGGGAACTTACAGAAATATGCAACAGTAGGAAGAGGGAACTTGTAGAGTCCACCTCCAGTAGAAATACAAGACATCAAGTGGGTGGATATGGTTGCCATACTACAATCAAAAATTCTGACCCAGGATTATTCCTGCCCTAATTAACTTCAGGGACAAAAATGGAGAAGAGACTGAGGCAAAGGCAGTCCAGTGACTGGCACAACTTGAGATTTATCTCAAGGAGAAGCTCCAAGATATTACTGATGCTCTGGTATGCTTACAGACTGGAGTCTAAGAAGGCTGTCCTCCAAGAGGCCCAAAAAGCAGCTGAGAAAGACACAGATACCTACATGCATCCAATGGACTGAAAACAGGAACCCCTGTGGTTGAATTAGAGAAAAGCTAGAAAAGGCTCAGGAAAAAGCTCAACCCCATAGGAAGATCAGCAGTCTCAACAAAGCTGGACCCATGAGATCTCTCAAACACTGAAACACCAACCAGGCAGCATACACAAGATGACCAGAGGACCCTGACATATATAAAGCACAGGACTAACGTTTCTGGCCTCAGTGGGAGAAGTCAAGTCTAACCGTCGATAGACTTGAAGCCTCAAGGAGTGGGGACACCTGGTCAAAGGGGGTGCCTGGAAGGGGACATCCCCTTGTAGACTGGTGGGAGAAAGAATGGTATGAGGAAATGTGGGAGGGCAAACTGGGAGGGGAGTAACAACTGGACTATAGTCAAAGTAAAATTAATAAGAAACAAAATATAAAAACTTTAAAGACATGGATATTACAGTAAGAGAAATTAATGAAAATTACCATGAAACATTTCATAGAAATCATAGAAAACAGAACAAAGAAAAAATAGTAATAATTCACCAAAGCTTGAAGAGTCACAAATAATCTGCCTGAAATTGAAGTCTACATAAACTACTTTTTCACTTATAAAGTCAAACTAGAACTACAGTCTACATAAAATAAATGTTACACATAATTTCAGATATTCTAAAATGTAAAAAAAAATAGTATACTGTAATGTCTCCAAATTAGTCTAGAATATTGAAAATCAACTTATAACCTGATAAGAACTTTTATGACTCTCAAATAATCTCTTTTCCAAACAATCTGGTGGTGGCATCAGCACATTCTTTGCTTCTGTCTGGATTCCCAAGTGAAAGACACACACACACACACACACACACACACACACACACACACACACACAGAGAGAGAGAGAGAGAGAGAGAGAGAGAGAGAGAGAGAGAGAGAGAGAGAGAGAGAGAGCCTTATATTTTAATATGCCTTAAAGTGGCTGGGATACTCCGAAACTTTCACCTTGCTAATAACTTTGATTATGTTGACTTGTTACTAAAATTTATTTTCCATAGTTGTTCTCAGGCATAGCTGCTACTCCTATCCCACCATGCTCTCTCTCTCTCTCTCTCTCTCTCTCTCTCTCTCTCTCTTGGTCTCATGAACAGCAATCATAAAATTCCTGCCTCTGTCTCCCTGACCAGCTATTGGTCCCAGAAGCTTTATTTACCAATAAAAACCAAGTATAGACAGGGTCCCTCAGTGTCTTATGTGTAGATGTGCAGATTCCAGTGTGACTTGGGGGACCAAATTAATATATGTAGCACTAGACCAAATCCTCAACACATAGAAATTAATATTTTATGTTAAAATGTTAAGTAGATTCATATTAATTCATGCATACACTGTACTATGTGCATATAGTCTTCTTATTTTTTACTGCTCCACACTTTGTCTTCCTCCTTGTTCCTATTCTTCCTGGTTTCAAGTGTATTTTTCACACAGCAGTACATGTATAACATTGTATGTCTATAATGTACAGGGTAAAAAAAATTAAAAAAGAATGATATTTGTCATTCTGGGACTGGTTTAATTCACTCTATGCAGATATCTGCGAATGTATCGATTTTGTGTAAACTACCTGACTTCCTTTGGATGAAAAATTTCCATTGTATATAGACCATATTTTTTCTACATTCCTCTCTTTTGGTTATCTAGGTTGACATAGATGTAATAACTAGTTCTGTAATACACACTGATTATCTCTGTCTATCTAATGTATCTAATACATACTGATATCTCTAATATGTTGACATGAAGCTATTGAATAAGCACTGACACATGGTATATCTGGAAATAATGAGTTACTGCCATTACTTCTAACCTCTCTCTCTTTCCTGCCCCTTCTTCATGAGGATTTATCATACTGTCTTCCACAGTTATTGGACTAGTTAACATTTGCACATGTTGTGAAACAGGGTTCTTTTCTGTCTGCATCCTCAAGAACAAATGTTGTTAATTCTTTTCTTGGTGATACATTGATAACATTTCAACTTAATTTGCTAGAATGTTTCTTATTGTATGAAAACCTGAACATTTTTGTATTTGTTATCCTTTTCCATTTTGGTTTTTTTTTTTTTTTTGAGAGAAGTATACATTCATTTTATAAGTTCAGGTATTATTTTATGGTTTTGGACACTGTTTATATATTCTATATATTCTATATGTTAATGCTGTCACTGTATAGATAGCAAAATTTCTCTCTCATTCACTGAGCTGTCTCTTCTCTCAGCTGTTTGCTTTGACACACAAACACTATTTCATATCTTGAAGTTTTTATTTTCAATTGTTGACATTTCCTGAGTAAATGGAGTCACTTTTTGAAGACAATGGCATATAATCAAAGATGAAAATGTTGATTTTCATCCATTTAGGATTTCTCCTTGTCCATTACCATATTTGTTTTTTATGTTATTGTTTTGTTTTAAATGGATTGTTCATATGGCGTAAGAGAAAGAGATTTGATTTTCTTCTGTTGTATGTGGATTTTTACTTTTGCCAGATTGATGGTCTCATATATGTGTGTATGTGTGTGTTTGTGTGTGTGTATGTATGTATTTATGTATGTGTATATATGTGTATATGTATATATGTATGTATGTGTGTGTATATGGGTGTATGTGTGTATATGTGTATGTGTGTATGTGTATATATGCACATATGCATATATGCATATATGTATATATGTGTATATGTGTATATGTATATAAGTATATACATATATATGTATATGTGTATGCATATGTGTATATATGAATATGTGTGTATATGTGTATATATGTATGTCTATTTGTATATATGTATATTTGTATGTATTTATATATGTATTATGTATATATGTGTATATGTGTATATGGGTATGTATGTATATGTGTATGTATGTATGCATGCATATATATGAATATATGTATGTATGTATATGTGTGTATTTATATATGTATGTATATGTGTATGTATATATGTATGTGTGTATGTGTATATATGTATATTTGATGTATATATGCACACACATTTATAGTTATATATGTGTATATATGTATATGTATATATATGTGTATATGTATGTATGTATATATATGTATATATGTGTATGTATGCATATATGTATGTATTGTGTATGTATATATGCATATATGTATATATAAGTATTATGTACGTATATGTATTTATGTAGGTATATACATATATATGTGTGTGTGTGTGTGTGTGTGTGTGTGTGTGTGTGTGTTTGTGTATATGCCAGGAGCCATCTCAGAGAAACTAGTTTACCATACCTGAGATGGTTCTCCCATGGACTATAAATCTATGATGTATTTGCTCCTTTATGCTGGGCCGAGTAGATTACATTTAAGGAAAGATTCCTGCTATTAATATGTTTTTCTTGTTATTAAATGTATAAAAATCACTAGGTACTGACACACCCTTTGAGCATGTTTCTGCACACCTAAAAAGATGTACTAAGTTGTAGTAATGCACTTTAGACATATAGTTAATGATTCTATATAATTCCTGATTTTATTCAATTGATTTTATTAAGAAAGTTATCTAAGACTGTATAAGACACCAGAGAAAAGAAAGTTGTTAGTTGAATGGTTTGGTTTGTGGAGCTCTGCCCCATCCATCCATCCATCCATCCATCCATCCATTCATCTATCCATCCACCCAACCATCCAAATTTATGTTTGTTTGTCTATATGAGTATAAATGTGTATACGTATGTGTGTATAAATGTAAGCATGTATGAATACTTTTGGAGTGTTGCTGCCTGTAGCGACAGGTGAACCAGAGGCCTGCAAGAGAATCCAGGGGATATATGGGGAACAGAGAAAGAGAACTAAGTCAGGACAACTTTTTGCCTATCAAGACTGAGACTTTAATTAATGTTAGTAAATATATAGCTTGCAAGGACTCCCCATCCCTCCTCCCAGGCTTCGACTTGAAGTCAGAGAACTGGCTGGATCCTACCTCATCAGGTTGCCTGCTGAGATCAGCATACTTCAAGTCCAGCAGGTCCAGAATACTTCCAAGGCTTCCAAGTGAGAGCAGTGGCCTGTATTGTTCTCTAAAGAACAAAGGCCAGGAATTTCACAGGCTGAAAGCAGAGGCTGGAAAGCCCAGCTCAATGCTGGAGGGGGGGGGGGGAGTGACAGTTTAGTTGATTTTGACAGATGGTTGGGCCAGCTTGAAAGCAGGTGTATGAATGCATATGTAACTGTGTATATTTGCTTGGATAAAGCAGTTTAATTGTCATTTCTTTCCACTTTGGTTCACAAAGGGTTAACCAGCTTAGTCAGAACAACTCCAGCTGAATTCAAAGAGGAAGGAGCACAGCAGTAAACCCTTTTACTTAATTCCCTGCTGTGAAACTGCATTATGCTAATTGACATATATTAGCACTTTTTAAAGCACAAGTAATAAAGACTTAAGTCTCCCCAATGTTTAATGAAGCACAAAATAGTAATGAATGGTTAAGTTTTCCATGCTCAATGAAGCACAAGAACAACAAGGGTCAAGTTTTTAGCCCAGAGCATTATGAAAGAGTGAAGTCTCCCTAGTGCTGTTTAAGCATATAGAATTAAATAAACCACAGAGAGTTACAAAATTTAATAAAGCTCAAAGTTAAAGAGAATTGAAGGCAGCATTTTTAACCACAGAGTAAGCAAGAACAATTTAAGATTTTTTTTAGAAGGTATCAGAAAGCATTCAGTATAGAGAGCTAGAAGGCTACAGACCATCAGTCTTTAATCTACATCTGGAGACTATCAGTCTTTAAATATATGTCTGACTCTTGTCTCCCACTTCAAATTATTACAGGCCTGGCTGACTTCATAGATATGTATATGTGTGTTTGTGTATGTATGTATGTATGTATGTATGTATGTATGTATGTATATACACACATATTATATTTACTTAAATATAAACTCTGTTAAAGATAAGATAGCTATGGAATCATTTACCTTTATTAGTTGATCTACTAAATGATTTCAATGAATTGTGTGTCAGATAAGATAGAACAAGGCAATATCCCTCTGAATATAAATATAAAAATTTCAATGAATTAATTGCTAAGGAAATTTACAAACATATGAGAAAAGGTCATTTGTCATGTTTAACATAGTTGCTCATAGAGAAGTCCTATGTCTATTTCCCCAGATCCTATATTGGATCTTAGTTCCAGGGGATATGTTGCCCATTTCTTACTATAATGGGCACTACTTATATGTGTTTCATACACATTCAGGCACAGCCATTTATATGCAATGAACATTTGAAATACATTTTAAGATAAAATCCTTAAAATCTCAAGTATATTTTCAAAGTGGATTCTCTAAATAGCATTGTGATGTGAACTTATTCAGATCTTGAAATTTGTTGAAATGTATATATGAACTTTATTTCCACCATAAAATGGCCGAAGAGATCCCTTCTATTTCAGAGAGTCTTTTATTGAAATCAGAGAAGAGTCCATTCTATAGCCCTGATCTGAAATGAAGACTATGGAAGGAATTTTGAAGTGTAAATGAATGGAAGGCTTATATTAGCTGCATATACACGTGCGGCATATATATGCCAACTGCAAATCTATAAAATAGTTTTACATGAATAATGATGTTTCTTATTGTACTTTCATTTTGAGATTCCTACATCATTTTCTCATCCAAATCAGCTTAGTGACACCTATTATTGTTTTAAAATGCAGAGAATGGATCAAATAATCAAACTCATTATCTGAGTTATATGTACAGAGCCATATTGGGGCAGTCTTGCACTTGGTCAGAGTTTGACTTTGGTCAAGGTTAACTTTTCCCAGTTAGCCAGGATCCTGCTCCACCTAGGGTGGAGTGCACGTAGTAAAGGTCAAGTTCATTGTTCTTCCAGGCATAGGGATTCCTGAATTAAACAGGTGACCCACCCAGCTGCCGGAGCAGTCAAGACGAAGACCTCCAAGAGAAGCTAGACAACTTCCACCGGAACTCAGCCTGGAGTCTGGGGGGAAGGGTTTGCCCGAACTGTTAAAAGGTCCGGCGCCATTAAAGTTTACGGCTTTGATCAGTGAACATTGACTTAGCCGTACTTTCTTCTCGCCGCTCTTCCCTATGACCCCAAAATTCTCTCAACAGGTAACCCAGTTTACATGTAGCTGCTGGCGGCTACATAGTGGCGCCTGAACGTGGGAAGACCTGGCACGAGAGAATTTCTTGAGGTAGCCCTATCCAGCGAAGCTTCGCGGAAAAAGGTGAAAATTAATGGTGTCCGCACGGTAAGCAACATAGAGGGCAAAACTAGCGCTAGTGAATTCGTGTCTATGGTTGTGAGTGCAGGAATGGATACAGTTTTTCAAGCATACTGCGTGGACCCAGCGCAGGACTGCTTGGGTTGATAAGATAGGGAAATATGGGGAAGGAATTTGGTAGGCATTTGCCCAAAGCTCGTAAGAGCTGATTTCGGCGAATAGAAAGGGGTTTTTAAAAATAGGCATATGTCCACAGCTTCTAAGAGCTGTTTAAAGAGGAAAATGGATGCAATTGCTTAACAAGCACGCTTAACTTTCTGTGTATCTTTCCGTGTTTGTCCCGGTGCACCGACTGTCTATGTGTATGTTTATGTCCTCTCTGTGTCTTTGTGTGAATGACTGTTTCATGTTAAAAAGGAAAAATTGGTAAAGATTACATCTGCTGGTAACCTCTTGAGCTAGCCACAGTTTGTGTGGGGATTGATTCAAAGCCACGCTGCAGCAGCGTAGCTCACTCACCCAAGAGGCAAGCATGGCTGGGGAAAAAGCCGCTCTTAAAAGCCCAGAAACCTCGAGATTTGGGAAGACTTTGGTTTGGCTTGTGAAATTCATGTAGTCGCTTTATACTTGTTTCTAATTGGTTTTAATGATATAAGGCTTTACATTTCTTGACTAAAGAGTTATAAATAAATTGGTTATTATGTAAAAGGTATAGTGTTATTAAGAAAAGGTTAGTTTAAAACTGGTGATTCAGTGTTAGAGCTATCTTAACTAACTACACGTGGCCTAACGCCACTCATGCCTTGTTCTTGTTTATAATTGGATTTAAAGGTATATTTTGCATGTCTTGACTATAGAGTATTGGCTTAAGTCACTGCACATGATTTAAAAGGTATAATGTTATTAACAAAAGTTAGGTTAAGGCTGGTAGTTTAGGGTAGTCGCCATTTTGAACACGTGGCATGATGGTTAAGGCTGGTAGTTTAGGGTAGTCGCCATTTTGAACACGTGGCATGATGGTTAAGGCTGGTAGTTTAGGGTAGTCGCCATTTTGAACACCACATGGCATGACGCAATCCAGGAAATACAGGCCTTTGGGACGCTCCTAAATTGGCATGGTGTTTCATGTGAATCTTGGCCTGGAGATTAGACTTAATGAAGATTAAGATCTAAAATATTGTCTCTTTAATAAGTTACACTGTTATACACTTGAACATAAGAACTGGCATACAAACCTTGTGCTGTAAATATGTGTTTGCCATTAATTTTAAAGAAAATTGTTTAAAATTGAGATTTGCTTCCAAAATTACAATTGTGCTCTAATATTGCAAGAAAACATTGAGTTACAATAAAAATCAGTGTGTCATTGGCTACAGTTTTCAGTTTGCAGGCTCGTAATTGTTAACACTTTGTAATTAAGATAATTTTGAGAGTGATGCAGCTATGGGTTTTAGGGGCCCATTGCCACTTTTCCACAAGTTTATAGGCTACAATGGTAGGAGCAAAATTTAACCCTCCAAGATTAAAAAGGATATCTCTGTAGAAATGTATTTGATATCAAGTAGGTTCCCTTGACCATGGAATTACTGGTTTCTTTTGTTTAATCCTTAAATTGTCCTTGTAGGTTTGGGTCTGGTCTTAGATAAAAGGCTCAGATTAGAAGATATTTACATTTGAGGAATCTCATACAATGTCCTTGCCAAGGACTCAAGGTGGATCCTAGGGCAGAAAATTTACATTTGAGTTAATGCAAAGCTTAGAGCTGCCTCAGGGGAAGCTAGTGAGGAAGTTTTGAGAAATTGTTTCCGCCTTACAGGCCCCACCTAGGGAGTGTTTGGCTTTAAAAAAAAAAAAAAAAAAAAAAAAAAAAAAAAAAAAAAAAAGGTTTTTGACTTATCCAGGTGTGGGTTAAAATGCAGTTCAAATCTATGAAAGGTCAAGGAGGCTATAAAAGCATTAACATTTGGCCTGTCTACTCCCTATAAAATTATTGTAAATTTAAAGGGTTGGTTTTTTGCTTTACATTCTGATAGTTATAAAAGCATTTGCTTCTAATTTTAAAGAAACAACAAAACAATGTCATTAGAAAGTTTTTGCCTCAAGGAATGGCTAACAGCCTTACGTCCTGTGAGGAAAAAATGTTTGTCTCTCTTTCAATACAGAAGTTAAGATCTTAAAAATTTCAGTGTATAATGTTCATAGAATGTTTGTTACAGGCCCTTGCTCCTATAGACTTTTAGAATTTTTAGGTAAATGGCTTTCAAAAGTTGTTAGGATATATTAATTGGCTTTATCTTATATTTACCTCATTTTAAGCTTGCCACAGAAGGTCTTAAACCTCTGTTTTCAAGGTAGGAAACGTTTGTTCCTTGCTTCAAGCAACAATCAAATTTATTATTAATGGTTGGTCTATTACATGGCAAGCATTTTTAGGCAAAATTAATAATTGTTATCCAAAAGATAATTTGTACTATCAGATCACATGTTTATTCCTTTAAGTTTCTCCCTGCTTCAACACAGATACCTGAATTGGGTGCTATAGCAGCTATTTTTAAGATGTTAAAGGTCAAGCTTTTAATAATAGTAGATATACATAGCTCATGGTTTATAATTGCTTAAGATTGGTCCATTTTTAATACTGCTAATTCTTAATTTCTACAGTTTATACAAATGTGATTCAAATTTCTAAGAACAAAGGATATGTTCTCTAAATGACTGTCCTTTAGGTATTTGAAATAATTTTATATTTTGTGCACATCAAATTGTAAAGATTTGTTCTTGATGTCCTCAATTTCTACCTCTACCACGTAATGGTGTTAATCCTAGAGGACTTAGTTATTACAGATAAATGATATTCATATTTCTAATTTAGAAGATTAAAAAATATGTACATGTGACTAATGATTCATTTTTAGGCTGTCTAGTTGCAACTGCTCTAACAGAAAAAGCAACTATATTTTATATAATTACATAGTTATTGCCTATGTTATGGGTTATACTTTGTGTTCCAACTTAAATTAATAAAACAATATCTTCTTGGAAGAAAGAAGAGAGGGGAAATTGTGTCCCTGTGCATATAATTTAAATTATGCTTGCATGTTTTTAAGAAAATTTTAAAATTTAGATGCCAAGAAACTCCTTGCTAAATGTATATGACATCTTGTAATTAGACATATTGATGTCTAGGTGAAATGAAGGAATTCACTTACTAACATATGCCATGATCCTGATTTAATATTGGGGGAGAAGGCATGTCCTCTGTTTTTTCCACAGAATGCTGCAGAAGATATGCTGACTGTGTGCTTGCTGAATGCCCAGACCATGGTAACATAAGAGCTATATTGGATATATGTTCTTGACTTACCTCAATTGTTAAATGTCCCAGGTTAGATAAATTGCCTAGCTTCAAGCTTTTAGACTTGTGGGGCAGAACATGGAGACTGTTATGCTAGCTTAGGAAAAATTAATTAGAAGAGTTAAAATGACCCTTCTCCTTATTGTGCTCAGCTGACTCAACCATAGACTGGTCTAGAAATAATTCCAATTTTGAAGATTCCAATTTTGAAGATGGCTAACAATCTTCAGCCAGCCGTGTTAATTTAACATATAGTCTCCACTTTTCCTGAGAAGTAACAGCTTAATTCTTGATTCACAAGGCTACCTCTCCCACCTCAGAGGCCAAGCTTTGGATCCTTAAAGTTGTTAATTTACAACTGAATTGGATACTTCTGGGACAAGTTAATCCTATTCCACCTTTAACTCTTGACCTTGTCTGTTAAGCAGACTGGCTGTCTCCACCCAGGCTCACCTGGATGGAGAGATTACATGTCTGTTAAAGACACTTGCAGACCCCCCTGGCTTCAAAACTTACACAAGTGGATCTCCAAAGAGGGAGCCACATAGAACTCAGATCTATGTGTGTTTGTTTTTGAACAAACATGGGTACCAGCGAGACGTGCGAGGCAAAGCACTGCATGGGGAGGTGAATTTCTGCTTCTGAGTCCCCAGGAAGTACACCTAATTGCATAGGGGTTAACGTCGAGAGGCTGTCCTTAAAATAATAAGGGAGCCTATTACCCCTCCTCTGAAAAAGACGTTATACAATATTTAAGAGGAATTACGGTCAATGCTTCCCCTCCTGGTTAAGGCCCGCCTTCTTATGAAGGATATTTATCCACTTGTTTTCTACCTCCTCGTGTTCAAATTAATAAAAAAAGGGAGGACATGTACAGAGCCATATTGGGGCAGTCTTGCACTTGGTCAGAGTTTGACTTTGGTCAAGGTTAACTTTTCCCAGTTAGCCAGGATCCTGCTCCACCTAGGGTGGAGTGCACGTAGTAAAGGTCAAGTTCATTGTTCTTCCAGGCATAGGGATTCCTGAATTAAACAGGTGACCCACCCAGCTGCCGGAGCAGTCAAGACGAAGACCTCCAAGAGAAGCTAGACAACTTCCACCGGAACTCAGCCTGGAGTCTGGGGGGAAGGGTTTGCCCGAACTGTTAAAAGGTCCGGCGCCATTAAAGTTTACGGCTTTGATCAGTGAACATTGACTTAGCCGTACTTTCTTCTCGCCGCTCTTCCCTATGACCCCAAAATTCTCTCAACAGGTAACCCAGTTTACATGTAGCTGCTGGCGGCTACAGTTATATATGCTTATTTTTTATATTTTCAAGTAATACAAAATACCTCATCATGGTATTTGAATGCCTCCTGATATTGATTTAAATTATATAACATTTTGATCCTTCAAGGTAGAAATATAATTTAATTAGAAATAATATGTTTATTCTCTCTCACTATTCCTCCAATTTCAGTATTTACAACTTCATTATTTGAATGCAGACATCCTGAAGGAATGAGGTTAAGTTTGGAGTAAAAATGTGTATTTCACCAATGACTGTCTAACTTTGTAAAGTACTGAATTTAAAATCCATGGTAAAGCTACTAGGGTGCAGTTACTTGGATTTAAATGAATAATCACAGTTTTCCATATGTAATGCTATTGAACTTTCACAAATGCTGGTTTCTGTATCATTCCAACATAAAATACTGTAGATGTATATTTGTAAAATAGGAATTAGATATTTGTAAAAATTGTTCTTCTCTGTTAACACAAAACTTCAAAGATAATTTCACTTTTCTTTTTTAAAATTTGAGCTGCTCTTAAAGATATATACAAGTAGATAAAGTTTATCTGGTTACAATTTAATTTTCCTTTTTCTTTTTCATGTATTTGCATTGAACAGTGAGACATTTATATGGTGTGAAATATATTGTCATGGATCTTGATTTATAGTTTAGAATGGGCAGGAATTCTTCTGCCTCAGTTTTCACATCTTAGAATTGGAAGGGAGAGTCACACTGCTTATACATTATTAGATATTTCAGTTTTCTTTAGATAGTTAATTCTGTAAAATTACTTATCTAAATTGAATACATTATTTTCTCAAGATTCCTTGGAATTATGAGTCAGTTATAACTCAAAACCCAATGATAGAAATGAATATTACATTGCAGAAATAGTGACACTGGTATGAATGCTATTAAAAGTGAAATTACTGCAAAATAAAACATAAATTATATAATTTGATTCTACATTTATTATATAGGAAGGGAAGCATAAAAATGCTATAGTTCAGATGAAAAGTAAAACCAGTGAATGGCATAACAATGATAACAAAGTCCCATATTTTCCAGTTAATAAATGTTATTAACTTAATGTACAAACCTAAACCTTTAGTTTTTAGTTAAGAAATGTCATTAGCATAGAAACAAAGTAAAATATTCATGACAATCTGGAAAGCATGATCTCTAAAGCCCTAAGGTGCCAATGCATTTTAAAAATACGTACTTTTGAATGCCTTGGAGTAAAGAATATTCACAGGGCTATAAGGAAGACAAAATGAAGCAAAAAAAAAAAAAATAATGAATTAATAGTTTTAGGACAGACAAAATGCCAAAGAAGAATAGAAAATTGGATGGCAGAAGTCAAGAACTAATGGTATTCTAAAGGTATCTTTTAGGAGCTCTGGCCTTTTCTGAGTCTGAGAGGTCATGATGACAGAGCTTTAAAATAAACCTCAAACAAAAGGACAACAACAGAAAAGGAACAGGGAAGATGTAGTATTCCTACTTTGCTTTTTCTTTACTTCTGTTCTGCTTGTTCTCCTGTCACAATCTGGAATCCCAGCACTCAGCATGACAGCCTTTCATATGTAGAATATGTAAAGAGAGGCTGAGCTCTGTAGTGAGCCCAAGTCACAATTATCCTCTTTAGTAATAGCAGCAGCACCAACAATAATATAGCACAACACATTTTAAAATAGAATAAATTATAGAATTATTCAGAACAAATAAGCATTATGTTCTTGAGCAATATACCTAAGGACTGATGTCTGTATGATTTGGGACTTAAATAGCAATCAAGCCTTGTGGGTTCAAATACAACATAGATAAGTATTTTAAAAGCATAAATAGAATTAATATAAGCCATTATTTGTAATTCTTTTAAATCTGAAATTTCACTTTTAACCTAAACTATTTCTAATATACATTTGAATAAAATATAGGAGTTCTGATAAAACTCAGGGATTATTATTACCTATCTCTGATAAATAAATATATAGAAACTGCCCCTATAAAACAGAGCTATGCTCATTGATAAGCATATTACTATGTCAGTTGAACTGGGAAATAAAACAGTTACCTAAAAGAGAAAGACACTGATGTATTACAGGTATAGGACATGTCCTTTTGCATAATTTTGGTAAGATATTAGATAAGCACTTATAACTTAATGCACTGTTTCAAATGATGGATACCCACCCTCACCAGACACTGAACCTAGAACAGAGACATTCATTCTGGTAACTAAAACCTCTTTCAATATCTACACAGTCTTTATAACTGCAATTCAGTGTACTTTATTATTATTTTTTATGTACTTTGCATTGAGTAGTTTCTCACTGGGGCCCACACCCTACTAGCTTGACCTCTCCAGACCACTCCTTTCCTTCTGTGTCAACTGCAGGTCATTTCAAATGCCAAGAACTGGCATCAACCTTTACCAATCCTATCACATGTTCTAAGGCCACAACGAGACCCTCAAGTCTTTCTTCTCCTCCAGGAACACTTGACTGAGCACTGGTCCTTCCTCTAAGGGATGTGGCTAGAGTTGGTGGCCATGGAGAATGGTCTGGTCAGTGTACATGTTCCTTTCTTGCTGAGTGAAATTTCTCAAATAGAAAGCAGATTGGGTTCCTATTCTTCTAACTCCTCCAGCTTTATTAAGGAGTTTCAGTATATCACTCAGTCTTATAGTTTGACTTTCCATGATGTTCATATGATTCTTACTAATAATTTACTTCCTAATGAATACAGGCATGTTTGGGAAGAGGCAGGAATGCGTGCAGATGAAATTCAGCAAATAGAATATATCCAGTTGGATCTGTGGCAGTGCCTGACCAGGATCCCTGATGGAATTACAATACTGCAGGTGATTATTTTACCCAGAGACAGGTATATTACAAACCTTTTGGCTAGTCTTAGAAAAGTAGCCTTAAAGCTAGTAAATTTTGAAAAACTCCTGGAGGTTATCCACAGCAAGCAGAAGAACCCATCTCAATTTTAGACTTTATTACAATACACTGATCTGGATTCTGGAAAATCCAGAAGCAACTTCTGATGACCTAATTTTTTCCCCAGAGGTACCCCAACATAAAAACTAAACTTAAGTGCTTGGAGAGGGTGCCCCTAACTCCACAAGCAGAAGACATGGCGCTGGCCTTCAAAATGTACCATGAGAGAGATGAGAAAGCCTGAAAACAAAAATACCACATGCTGGCAAAGGCTGATGACCAACTCCAGCTCCAGCTACTACCACAGACTCCTGGGCTTCTAAGGTTCAGGGACCACCAACTCCCAGCTGTAGATGAGGTAGGCAAGGTCACTGGGTGAGCACTTGCCCTACCGCCCCCCCCCCCCAACTGTGAAAGCCGAGAGGATCATGTCCTAAGTGCCATCAGGAGGGACATTGTGAGGTCAATTGCCCTCCTGTCAGGCAGAACAGAGGGAAATCTCATCCAGGTACTCCTCCAGCTGACCTCCTAGGTATGGCTATGGATGACTGAAGGGGCAGAATTTCCTTGATCTGACCACGCCTATCACCAGCAGGGAACCCCAGGTAGCTATCATGGTATGTGGGTGAGCCATCTCCTTCCCCTTTACACTGGGGTCACTTACTCAGTCCTGACAAAGTTTTGGACACCCACTTCACCTTCATGTTTCCCTATTGTCAGGGTAGGAGGACAACCATTATCTTCATTATCAGACCCCACCACTTAGTTGCATTTTTAGGGATGTACACCTCACCCGTTCATTTTTGGTAAGGCCAACATGTCCTGTTCCCTTATTAGCAAGAGATCTTTTAGCTAAGTTTGGGGCTTCCATTTCCGTTGCTGCCAACACTTGTCTGTAGCCAAGCTCTCCAGCAGTTCCTCTACTTCTTTTAGCCAATCAACCTACTAAAACTAACATATTCTTTCCACTCTCTTCTCAGGAACTTCTTATTTCTCAGTCCTAGATCTCAAAGACACATGTTTCTCTATCCCTCTCAATGTTCAGTCACAGAAAATATTTGCCTTTACCTGGGTAGATCCTGACATCCACCTTTGTATCCAACTTACCTGGACTGTTCTGCCTCAGGGATTCTGAGACAGTCCATACCTATTTGATCAGGCCCAAGCTACTGACTTACTCTCTTTATCTCTCCCTAAGTCTAAGATTCTTCTTTATGTAGACAATGTCCTTCTCTGTAACACTTCTCTACAGATTAGCCAAACTGACACCGTTGCTCTTTTAAATTTCCTTTCTTTTTTTGTTTTTGTTTTTGTTATTGTCATTTGTTTTGTTTTGTTTTGTTTTGTGAGACAGGGTTTCTCTGTGTAGTCCTGGCTATCCTGGAACTCACTCTGTAGACCAGGCTGGCCTCAAACTCAGAAACCTGCCTGCCTCTGCTCCCAAGTGCTGGGATTACAGGTGTGCGCCACCACCCTTTCCAGTTGAGGCTACAGGGTCTTACCTTCTAAAGTCCAAATATTCACTCTTCAGGTTACATATTTGTGGGTGACAATTACTCCAACACACAAGGCTATTACCTTAGATAGAAAGAATCTGATTCAGTCTCTAACTGTCCTTCTACAAAGGAAGAGATCTTATCATTCCTAGGAATGGCTAGCTTTTTATGTTCCTGGGTTCCTTCCTTTTCCCTACCTTATTGACCATTATATGAAGCAGTATTAGGCCCCACCCATGAACCACTTCTCAAACCTGTTACCAAGCCCTTTCAAAAGTTCCAACAGCCTCTCATTAAGGCCCCAGCCTTACATCTCCCTGACCTGACTCATCCTTTTTCCCTCTATGTAACTGAAAAGGAAGGATTTGCCCTTAAAGTCTTAGGTCATCAACTGGAACCTTCTTTTGCACCTGTAGTATATTTGACAAAAAGACAAGATAACCATCCAGGGATGGGCACCTGGTATTCATACCTTATCAACCACTAAACTTATTCGAGAGTCAGCAAAACTAAACTTGAGGTCTCCCATACCTATCCTTTCTTCTCATAACCTATCACAGCTCCTAAGTTACAAATGCTTATAGACTCAACCTCCCTCCAGAGTTTTTTCTCTTCAGGTAGCATTAATAGAAGATTCCACACTCCCCTTTCAATCATGTCCCCCTCTTAATATGCCCAATCTTCTTCTTCAATCTAATACTAAGTACTCAGTGTTTCACACCTGCACAGAGACTTTAGAGAAACTATTGCCTCATCCTTCACACATACAGGAGGGTACATTGCCTCAAGCCATTTATACATGGTATACAGATGGGAGCTCCTTTCTATATGAAGGGGCTAGAAAAACTGGCTATGTCATAGTTTCAGACACTGAGGTGGTGGAGGTACAGGCTTTTCCTACTAACACCATTAATCAACAGACTGAACTAATAGCTCTCACCCATGCCTTTCAACTGGCATAGGGACAATCATTCAACATCTACACAGATTCCAAATATGCTTTTCATATCCTCCTGTCCCACACCACTCTCTGGAAAAAGTGTGGATTACATAGCACAAAAGGAGGATGAGTAACTAATGCAAACCACATTTTGGTCATGTGAAAGTCTTCCCATCTCCCCACAGCTATTGGAATTGTCCACTGCAGATCCCATCAAATGGATGACTCTATTGTCTCCAAGAGAAACAACCAAGCCTAGGAGTTAGCTAGAACTGAGGCCCTTAATTGTCTGGACTCATCTGACCCTCCCTAGGACATCATTACACTGCAACCCACATCTCCACCTTCACCGCCTGACACTCACCAAACTCTGTCCTTTCTTTACCAACTCTTTCATCCTAAGAGCAGAGAGCATTATTTTCTTTTGTTAAGACCCACCTACAGCCTATTCCTGAGGACTTAAGTTTCTTAAAATCTATCACTGATTCTTTCACAATCCCTCATATGTCCGACTCCATCCTTGAGATTTTGTAGCACCCCTATTTTACTTACTAGTCTAGAGGTCCCCTTAATGGAATTGGCAGGCCATTTGACTTTACCCACATGCCCACTGTCAAACATACCAAGTACCTCCTGCTCTTAGTGGACACCTTCTCTGGATTGGTGGAAACATTTCCCACAACAAGAAAGGACTCAGACAGTCTCTGATCTCCTCCTCTGAGAGATCATCCCCAGATTTGGTGTCCCAGCAACTCTCAAGTTAGACAATGGTCCTGAATTTACTTCTCATATTCCTCAATTTCTAAGATCCTAGACATCCCCTGGCACATTATCAACTCCCCTACCACCTTCAATCTTCAGGTAAGGAAGAAATAACTAATCGTTCTTCAAAAACCACTTTTGCTAAGCTATCAAAGGAACTTCACCTTGACTGGGTAAAAGTTCTACTTCTGGCTCTTTTCAAGATACTAACTCTCCCCAAGTAAGCTCTTCTCTTCTCACCCTTTGTACTCATATATGGACATGCAGGGTTTTTTTTTAATATTTTTATTTTCTATATTCTTTGTTTACATTTAAAATGATTTTCCCTTTCCCAGATACCCCTCGCCATATGTCCTATAAACCTTCTTCTCTCCATCCATTCTCCAATCACCTCCCTCCTTTTTTTCTCTGTCCTTATATTCCTCTCCAATGCTAGATCACTAATTTCCAGGATCAGGACCTTCTCCATACTTCTTCATGGGAGTCATTTGTTATGTGATTTGTGCCTTGGGTATTCAGGGCTTCTGGGCTAATTAATATCCACTTATCAGAGATTGCATTCCATGTGTATTCTTTTGTGATTGGGTTACCTCACTTAGGATGATATTTTCCAGATCAAACCATTTGCCTACAAATTGTGTGAATTCATTGTTTCTAATTGCTGAGTAGTATTCCATTGTGTAAATATACCACATTTTCTGTACCCATTCCTCCTTTGAGGGGCATCTGGGTTCTTTCCAGCTTCTGGCTATTATAAATAAGGCTGCTATGAACATAATGGAGCATGTGTCTTTATTGCATGCCAGGGAATCCTTTGGGTATATGCCCAGGAGAGGTTTGCAGGGTCCTCCAGAAGTGCTATGTCCAGTTTTCTGAGGAACCACCAGACTGATTTCCAAAGTGGTTGTACTATCTTACAACTCCACCAGCAGTGGAGGAGTGTTCCTCTTTCTCCACATCCTCACCAACACATGCTGTCTCCTGAGATTTTGTCCTTAGCCATTCTGAATGGTATAAGGTGAAATCTCAGGGTTGTTTTGATTTGCATTTCCCTAATGACTAATGATGTTGAACACTTCTTAAGGTGCCTCTCAGCCATCCGAATTTCTTCAGGTGAAAATTCTTTATTTAGATCTGTACCCCATTTTTAATAGGATTATTTGGTTCCCTGGGGTCTAACTTCTTGAGTTCTTTGTATATATTGGATATTAGCCCTCTATCAGTTGTGGGGTTGGTGAATATCCTTTCCCAATTTGATGGTTGCTGTTTTGTCCTTTTAACAGTGTCCTTTGCCTTATAGAAACTTTGTAATTTTATGAGGTCCCATTTGTCAATTCTTGACCTTAGAGCATAAGCTATTGGTAATCTGTTCAGGAACTTTTCTCCTATGCCCATGTCCTCAAGGGTTTTTCCCAGTTTCTTTTCTATTAGCTTCAGAGTGTCTGGCTTTATGTGGAGAACCTTGATCCACTTGGAGTGAAGTTTAGTAAATGGAGATATGAATGGATCAATTTGCATTCTTCTGCATGTTAACCTCCAATTGAACCAGCACCGTTTGTTGAAAAGGCTATCTTTTTTCCACTGGATGTTTTCAGCTCCTTGGTCGAAGATCAAGTGACCATAGGTGTGTGGGTTCTTTTCTGGATCTTCAATTCTATTCCATTGGTCCACTTTTCTGTCACTGTGCCAATACCATGCAGTTTTTAACACTATTGCTCTGTAGTATTACTTGAAGTCAGGAATATTGATTTCCCCAGAATTTCTTTTGTTGTTGAGAATAGTTATAGCTATCCTGGGCTTTTTGTTATTCCATATGAATTTGAGAATTGCTTTTTCTAACTCTGTGAAGAACTGAGTTGAGATTTTGATGGGGATTGCATTGAATCTGTATATTGCTTCTGACAAGATGGTCATTTTAACTATATTAATCCTGCCAATCCACGAGCATGGCAGATTTTTCCATTTTCTGAGGTATACTTCGATTTCCTTCTTCAGAGACCTGAAGTTCTTGTCGTATAGATCTTTCACTTGTTTGGTTATAGTCACACCAAGATACTTTATTTTGTTTGTGGCTATTGTGAAGGGTGTCATTTCCCTAACTTCTTTCTCTGCCTGCTTAGCCTTTGAGTATAGGAAGGCAACTGATTTGCTTGAGTTGATTTTATAACCAGCCACTTTGCTGAAGTTGTTTATCAGCTGTAGGAGTTCTCTGGTGGAGGTTTTTGGGTCACTTAAGTAGACTATCATGTCATCTGCAAATAGTGATAATTTGACTGCTTCCTTTTCAATTTGTATCCCCTTGGCCTCCTTATGTTGTCTAATTGCTCTAGCTAGATTTCAAGTACTATATTGAAAAGACATGGAGAGAGAGGACAGCCTTGTCTAGTCCCTGATTTTAGTGGGATAGCTTCAAGTTTCTCTCTGTCTAGTTTGATGTTGGCTACTGGTTTGCTGTATATTGCTTTAATGATGTTTAGGTGTGGGCCTTGAATTCCTGTTCTTTCCAAGACTTTTAGCATGAAAGAATGCTGAATTTTGTCAAATGCTTTTTCTGCATCTAATTAGATGCTCATATGTTTTTTTTTCTTTGATTTTATTTATGTAGTGTAGCATTGATGGATTTCCTTATATTGAACCATCCCTGCATCCCTGCCTACTTGATCATGGTAGATGATAGTTCTGATGTGTTCTTGGAATCAGTTGGCAAGAATTTATAAAGTATTTTTGCATCAATATTCATAAGAGAAATTGGCCTGAAGTTCTCTTTCTTTGTTGGATCTTTGTGTGGTTTTGATATCAGCATAATTGTGGCTTCATAGAATGAGTTGGGTAGAGTTCCTTCTCTTTCTATTTTGTGGAATAGTTTGAAGAGTATTGGTATTAGGCCTTCTATGAAGGTTTGATAGAATTCTGCACTGAAACCATCTGGTCCCGTGCCTTTTTTTGGTTGGGAGACATTCTATGACCCTTTTTATTTCTTTGGGTGTTATGGGACTGTTTAGATGATCTATTTGATCCTGATTTAGTTTTGGTGTCTGATATCTGTCTAGGAAACTGTCCATTTCCTACAGATTCTCCAGTTGTGTTGACTATAGGCTTTTTTAGTAGGATCTAATGAGTTTTTTGAATTTCCTCAGTTTCTGTTGTTATATCTCCCTTTTTATTTCTAAGGTTGTTAATCTGGATACTGTCTTTGTGCCCTTTGGTTAGTCTCGCTAAGAGTTTATCTATCTTGTTGATTTTCTCAAAGAACCAGCTCCTGGTTTTGTTGATTCTTAGTATGGATCTCTTTGTTTCTACTTGATTGATTCTGGCCCTGAGTTTGATGATTTCCTGCCTTCTACTCCTCCTGGGTTAAATAGCTTCTTTTTGTTCCAGGGCTTTCAGGTGTGTCATTAAGCTGTTAGTGTATGTTCTCTCTAGTTTCTTTTTGGAGGCACTCAGGGCTATGGGTTTTCCTCTTAGCACTGCTTTCATTGTGTCCCATAGATTTGGGCATGTTGTGTCTTCATATTCATTAAATTCTAAAAAGTCTTTAATTTCTTTCTTTATTTCTTCCTTGACCAAGGTATCATTGAGTAGAATATTGTTCAGTTTCCATGTGTATGTGGGTTTTCTGTTGTTTTTGTTGCTATTGAAGACCACTTTTACTCCATAGTGATCTGATAGGAGGCATGGGATTAGCTTGATCTTCTTATATTTGTTGAGGTCTGTCTTGTGACCAATTATATGGTCGATTTTGGAGAAGGTACCATGAGGTGCTGAGAAAAAAGTATATTCTTTTGCTTTAGGATAGAATGTTCTATATATATCTGTTAAATCTAATTCGTCCAAAGCTTCAATTAGTTTCACTGTGTCCCTGTTCAGTTTCTGTTTTCCTGATCTGTCCATTGAGGAAAGTGCAGTGTTGAAGTCACCCACAATTATTGTGTTAGGTGCAATGTGTGCTTTGAACTTTAATAAAGTTTCTTTTATTAATGAGGTTGCCCTTGAATTTGGAGCATAGATGTTCAGGATTGAGAGGTCTTCATGTTGTATTTTTCCTTTGACCAGCAAGAAGTGTCTCTCAGAGTCTCTTTTGATGACTTTGGGTTGAAAGTCAATTTTATCTGATATTAGAATGGCTACTCCAGCTTGTTTCCCGAGACCATTTGCTTGTAAAATTGTCTTCCAGCTTTTTACTCTAAGGTAGTGTTTGCTTTTGAGCCTGAGGTGTGTTTCCTGTATGCAGCAAAATGTAGGGTCCTATTTAGGTATCCATCGGTTAGTCTATGTCTTTTTATTGGGGCATTGAGTCCATTGATTTTAAGAGATATTAAGGAATATTGACTATTACTTCCTGTCATTTTTTGATGTTATTTTTTAAATTTGATTTGGTTTCTTTTGGGTTTGATGAAAGAAGGTTACTATCTTGCTTTTTCCAGGGTGAAGTTTCCCTCCTTGTATTGGTGTTTTCCTCCTATTATCCTTTGTAGGGCTGGGTTTGTGGTAAGATATTGGATAAACATGGTTTTGTCACGGAATATCTTAGTTTCTCCATCTATGGTGATTAAGAGTTTTGCTGGGTAAAGTAGTTTTCGCTGGCATTTGTGTTCTCTTAGAGTCTGCATGAGATCTGCCCAGGATCTTCTAGCTTTCATAGTCTCAGGTGAGACGTCTGGTGTGATTCTGATAGGTCTTCCTTTATATGTTACTTGGCCTTTTTCTCTTACTGCCTTTAATATTCTTTCTTTGTTTAGTCCATTTGGGGTTTTGATTATTATGTGACAGGAGTTATTTCTGTTCTGGTCCAGTCTGTTTTGAGTTCTGTAGGCTTCTTGTATATTCATGGGCATCTCTCTCTTTAGGTTTGGGAGTTTTCTTCCATAATTTTATTGAAGATATTTGCTGGCTCTTTGAGTTGTAAATCTTCACTCTCATCTATGCCTATAATCCTTAGGTTTGTTCTCCTCATTGTGACCTGGATTTCCTGGATGTTTTGGGTTACAAGATTTTTGCATTTTGCTTTTTCTCTAACTGTTGAGTCCATGGTTTCTATGGTATCTTCAGGATCTGAGATTCTTTCTTCTATCTCTTGTATTCTATTGTTGATATTTGCATCTATGTCCCCTGATTTCTTCTCAAGGTTTTCTATCTCCACAGTTTTCTCCCTTTGAGTTTTCTTAGTTGTTTCTACTTCTGATTTTAGGTCCTGGATAGTTTTGCTTAGCTCCTGCACTTGCTTGTTTGTACTTTCCTGTAATTCTTTAAGAGATTTTTGTGTTTCCTCTTTCATGACCTCAGCCTGTTGACCAAAGTTCTCCTGTATTTCTTTAAGTGATTTTTGCATTTCCTCCTTATTGGCTTTTGTATTTTCCTGAATTTCTTTCAATGATTTTTGTGTTTCCCTTGCAAGGGCTTCTAACTTTGGATCCATTTTCTCCTGAATTTCTTTAAGTATGTCCTTCATGTGTTCCTCTACCAGCATCGTGACCAGTTATTTTAAATCCAAATCTTGTTTTTCTGGTGTGATAGGGTATCCAGGACATGCTGTTAAAGGAGAATTGGGTTCAGATGCTGCCATATTGCCTTGATTTCTGTTAGTGACGTTCCTGCGTTTGCCTTTTGCCATCTAGTAATCACTGGTGTTAGTTGGTCTTGTCAATGCTGGACTCACCAGTGCAAGCTGCCTCTTCCTAGGTGGCCTCTGGTGCACAGCTGACCTCCTGCACTGCTTGGAGACAGGGTGCTGTGGCCCAGGCTGTTCAGATCCTGAAGCAGATACCTGAAGGCTCCTGCTGGGGCCTGCTGGTCTCAACAGAGCACACTGACTCCTCCCAGCTGGCCTCCCGGTTACCCTCTGGCCTCTTGCAGGACCTGGAGATGTGTCATCGCAGCCCAGGCTGTTCTGGATCCCGAATCGGAGATCTGAAGGCTTCTGCGAGAAGCCTCAGAGCTGGAACCTAAGCTCCATGTCACCGGAGCTAGCTGTGTGCTCCCAGTCTGCCTCCGGGTGCACACCAGGCCTCTTGCACTTCCTGGAGACTGAGTGCTGTGGCCTAGGCTGTTCAGATCCAAAGCAGACACCTGAAGGCTTCTGCTGGGTCCTACTGGACTCACCAGAACACACTGACTGCTCCGGCCTCCTGGGTGGCCCTCTGCCCTCTTGCAGGACCTGGAGATGTGGCTTTGCAGCCCAGGCTGCTCTGGATCCTGAAGCAGAGATCTGAAGGCTCCTGCCAGAGGCCTCAGGGCTGGAACCTAAGCTCCGTGCCACCCCACCAGAGCAAGCTGTGTGTTCCCAGTCTCGGACATCCCATTTTAACTCCTGGTCTTTCATCTAAATGATCTCCTCTCCCTGACCATCTACACACCTCATTACTTTGCCACTTCTATTCTCTCCTATGGAACTTTGCTGACCACCATCTACCATGGCCACATTGTCTCCAATACAATGCCTGTCAACATTGTAGACCAAGTTATTCTATCTCTGCCAGAGCATCAGCCCTCACACCTCTCTCACAAACAGAAGGGCACTTTTAAGATAATTCCTGTGACCCTCTACAGCTTCTAAACTCGAAACATTCTCATTGGGTCCACCTGTCTCACCTCAAACCTTTCATCTCTCCACCTAAACATGACCCTCCTTCATACATGTCCACTCTGACAGGATCATTCTCTGTTAAGCTCAGTAGGACATTGAGACAACCCATCTTGTCCCCAAATCCAGAAAATGAGACTCCATTCCAGCAGCCGAACTCAATCTCACTGGATTAGACATGGGTTTCCCATTATCCCCATGATGTTCTTCACTTCCATCCAGGGCAGTCCTTAACATCTAGATATTCAAGGTTAAATAAATTCCCACAGATACTATCAGTCTTTCCGAATAGGGTCAGGAAACTGCTTCATAGTCAGATGGGAGGAACTGATCCAAATCACTGTCAACCCAGTATCTGTTTTCCCATCTTAATATTATGATCTCTATACTTGCTTTCTATTTGACCAGACAAAAGATTATTGTAGTAAATGGCCAGATGAATATGGAGTCTCCTCATATTGTTCCTGCCAGATACATATTGTAGTGGCTATTCCTGGTTGTCAACTTGACTATATCTGGAATGAACTACAATCTAGAATTGGAAGGCTCACCTATGATCCTAATCTGGAGGATCAGAGATATAAGTTTCTGACCTGGATCTTGGCACAGAGATCTTGAAGCATAGCGGTTATGAATTTCAGAAGATTAAGACAAGGAGATCTCCAAGTTCAAGATCATCTGGGATTAAAGGCATGGAGGGACATGCCTTTAATCTGGGTCAAACCCTCTGCTAGAGACCCACATGCCTGTAATCTGGGTCACACCCTCTGTTGGAGACCTACAGCCTTTTTTCTGGGCTACACCCTCTGCTGGAGATATATAAGGTCATTGGAAGTAGGAAGATTATTCACTCTTCCTTGTCTGCTTGCCTCATGGGACTGAGAAACTGATAGATCCTTGGAGTTCCATTCACAGCTGCTGCTGACCATTGTTGGGGAGTTGGACTATAGACTGTTAGTCATTGACAAATTCCCTAACTATATAAAGACTATCCATACGTGTTCTGTGACTCTAGAGAATGCACAATAATACACATATGCTAGGATCACAGATCAATTACTTCTTCTATTAACCCTGAAGACATTTTCCTTCTATATAGCAGACCAATGGGATTCTAGAAAAAAATTGATTCTTTGACAGCCATGGTTCTTCAGAACCAATTGGGCCTAGATGTTCTGACTGCTAAAAAGGTGGTCTTTGCCTGTTCCTTCAAGAAGAATGTCGTCGCTATGTTAACCAATCTGGGATATTGAGAAATAAAATCCAGGAGCTACAGTCAGACATAAAGAATTTCAGGGATCATGAGACTTCTAGTTCTGGGATTTTTGAAAACTCTATATTAAAGTGAATACTCCCTTTTGTAATGTCTTTTCTTGTCATCTTCTTGATGCTATTATTTGCTCCCTGCCTCATTAATCTTGTTTCTACATTCCTCCAACAGCAAGTAAAAAAAAATTCTAACCAAACTCTTAATCAGTTCCTGTTACCTGATTACCAGCTGCTGCCCACAGAAGTGCTGCTGTCCACAGAGGTACCTGATGTAAATATTTACCAGATGGATCCCGATGGTGAAAGTCAGCTACACCCCAAAATGACAACACCTCTATACAGCAGGAAGTATCATAAGAGACACAGCACCCTCATTCCCTTTTCAACATCTGCTTCCCCCTCATAATTTTCTTATCTCTATAATAATAAAGGAGGAATGTTGGTACTGCGACCTGTTGCCAAGACAAAGTCCACCATATTCCCAGAATCCATTGGGCTCACCTTTACCTGTGACCACATCTCCATCCATATATCTAAAAGGAACAACCCCCCCCCTTTCCTTCTTCTCTTTCTGCCACGAACTTTGCCCTTTCCTCTCTCAAAAAAACTCACCTGGAACTGCTTGGCATGGTGTGGACTTTTTGGAGTCTCCACTGCTTTATTATCCCAACAGGTCAGTAGAGTAAATTTATTAGATATATTTGAAAGGAACAATTTCCTGAATCAGTGGTCCAAAATCTCATGGGTATATCTTAATAAAGGTAAATTGTATTTTTAACAACTTGGGCTGATAGAAATGAAACCTATTTGGAAAGAGATTCTTCCATACACAATCAGAAAGGAAAAGTGAACCATAATCCAATATAACTAGAGTCCTCACTAGAAGAGCTAAATGCAAGTAAAGATTGATCACATAGAGATAATTATCAGGAGTGGGACTATATGTAGTAGAATAATATATTAGCCAAGGAACAAAATCTATGGCCCTAAGAAAGATGAAAAGAGGTTAGAAAATGATCCTACATATACTCTCAAGAAGAATTTTCCCTGTGAGGCATCTGTTTCAGACTTCTAAATGTATATTGTGACCAAATATCTCTTGTTTTAGTCCACTCATTTTACTATAGTTTCTCCTTCATATAGAAGCAAATATGTTCATTAATATTAGCTTAGGTCTAAGAACAGGAACTTAAGGAGCATGGCTATATATCTGTGATAAAGAGCTTGTCTAATATGTGGAAGACCTTGGCTCAATTCAAATCCCTTCGAGAAAAAGATCAGAACTCAAAATGGAATAACTATTAAAAGAGGTCAATGAATTATAAGAATATTGGGTTTTTAATACACATTGGTACTCATATGCATAAAGCAAACAGAGATCTTTTTTAATATAATATAATTTCATATATTATATTTTATGTAATATAATTTATGTGTTTATTGTCTGCTTTCTGGCTACTAATTAAAAATAATGGAAAGATATTTTTAAAACTTCAAATTAAATTGCCACTGCTTTAAGTGAATCTACTTCCTTTCTTGTGATGATCATAAATCAGACAAAACATCATTAAAGAATATAAAAACTTATTAGTCAGTTTTTCATCTCATAGCAAACTTTGCCTTCTACATATGTCTTTCAATGGACTAGTTGATAATTATTATTACTTGCCATATGATTTTCCAAGTGCAGTCAATATTAGCACCTAGACATAATCTTTACCAAAACCCACAGTTTTACAAAAAATCAGTAGACTTATAAAAGCAAAAATATTCTACTGTAAGGTAGTTTCTAACTCAATCTTCCATTACATGTCAGAGGTGAACGTGTTTTAGCCACTTTGAGGTTATGATATGGTTCAGCGATTGAGCTGTTTAAGGCACATTAAAATAAAAGACTGTGTTTGACTTTCATTTGGTAATACAGAACATCAGGGTGAGGCATGTGCTGTTTCCACCACTGGGATTCATTTGAGTAGAGAATAATTGGCAGTTACTACAATGTAATTTCCTTTTCTTCAGTTTAACTAATTTCTACCATTTTTTTCAGGGCACTAAATGATGATTTAGCACTATAAATAGTCTTTAAACACTATCTTACTGGTTTCATGGCTCATTTACTCTGCTCCACCAAGTCAGAATTGGTCAGCATCATTAAATAATGTATTAAAAAAGCATAAGAGAGGAAAGCAGAAAAATAATTATTTATTCAATTTTAGAATATTGAAAATAGCATCAAGTAAAATGCCCCCAACTTCAGCTTTGAGTTACAGAATGGAGAATACAATTTAAAGAAAGCAAAATATTTGCATAACTCAACAGTTACACCAATGTGTTGTCCCCTACCCACCATTGTATCAATGTTTTTCTCTCTCCTATAAGTTCAGTCTCTACTGAGAAGTCAAATGATGGATTACAAAATTTCTGTAAAGTATAATTTCCTCTCCTGTGCTCTTCTGCCCCAGTAGAAGTTTACAGTGTGACAAATTTATCTATCTATCTATCTATCTATCTATCTATCTATCTATCTATCTATCTATCTATATCTATCTATCTATCTATTTATCTATCTATCTATCTATCTATCTATCTATCTATCATCTGAGTGTATATGTGTGCATGTCTATTTGTGTTTGTGTGCCCTTGTGCACCCATTCATGTATGTACTCATTTTGTTTTTTTGTTTGTTTGTTTGTTTGCTTTTTTTTTTTTTTTTTTTTTTTTTGAGACGGAGTTTCTCTGTAAAGACCTGGCTGTCCTGGAATTCACTGTGTAGACCAGGCTGGCTACAAACTCAGAAATCTGCCTGCCTCTCCTTCCCAAGTGCTGTGATGAAAGGTGTGTGCCACCACTGCCTGGTTTATGTGCTCATTTGTAAACACAGGTAACTTATGTTACCAACCACCAACTCATCAATAATTTAACATGCACAAAATTTGATTTAGAATTTGGTGACATTTATTTTCAAGGTTTCTGTGGTTATATCTACTTAAATGATATGCAGGTAGGTCATGGATTTTTAAGTTACATATTTTTTTTTTAGAAATTCAAACATTACTACACCATCTACATCACTCCAAAAGCTCTTTCTTCCATGCCCCTTCCAAAATTCATTTCTTAACTATTCTTATTGCATTATGTATGCCAATAAGTGCTTGCTGACAGGAGCCTGATATAGCTGTCACCTGGGAGGCTCTTCCAGTGCATGACAAATACAGTGGGAGACACTCTCATCCAACCATTGAACTGAGCACAGGGTCCCCCATGGAGGAACTAGAGAAAGGACCCAAGGTGCTTAAGGGGTTTACAGAGCCATAGGAGGAACAACAATTTGAACCACCCAGTACCCTCAGATCTCCCAGAGACTAAACACCAACCCAAGAGTACACATGGAGGGACCTATGGCTCCACATAAGCATGCAGCAGAGAATGGCCTTTTTGGACATCAGTGGGAGGAGTTGCCTTTGGTCCTGAAATGGCTAGATGCACTAGTATAGGGGAATGCCAGGACAGGGAAGCTGGAGTGTGTGGATTGGTGAGTAGGGGGAGGTCTGATAGGTTAGGGGATTTTTTGGGGGGAGGGGCCCAGGAAAGGGGACAATGTTTGATATGAAAATAAAGAATATAGCGAAGAAGAAGAAGAAGAAGAAGAAGAAGAAGAAGAAGAAGAAGAAGAAGAAGAAGAAGACGAGGAGGAGGAGGAGGAGGAGGAGGAGGAGGAGGAGGAGGAGGAGGAGGAGGAAAAAGGTGGTTTAAATGGCTCAAAAAAAGAAAAGAAGAAGAAAAAAGAAAAAAGAAAAGAGGCGTCTAACTTCTTGAGTTCTTTATATATATTGGATATTAGCCCTCTATCTGATGTAGAGTTGGTGAAGATCTTTTCCCAATTTGTTGGTTGCCGATTTGTCCTTTTGATCATGTCCTTTGCCTTACAGAAACTTTGTACTTTTATGAGGTCCCATTTGTCAATTCTTGATCTTAGAGCATACGCTATTGGTGATCTATTCAGAAACTTTCCCCCTGTATCGATGTCCTCAAGGGTCTTCCCCAGTTTCTTTTCTATTAGCTTCAGAGTGTCTGGCTTTATGTGGAGGTCCTTGATCCATTTGGAGTTTAGCTTAGTACAAGGAGACAAGGATCGATCAATTCGCATTTTTCTGCATGCTGACTTCCAGTTGAACCAGCACCATTTTTTGAAAAGGCTATCTTTTTTCCATTGGATGTTTTCAGGACCTTTGTTGAGGATCAAGTGGCCATAGGTATGTGGGTTCATTTCTGGATCTTCAATTCTGTTCCATTGAACTGCCTGCTTGTCACTGTACCAATACCATGCAGTTTTTAACACTATTGCTCCCAAGTTAGACTCCAGAACACCAAATAACCCTATTAAAAACTGGGGTACAGAGTTAAACAAATAATTTTCACCTGAAGAACTTTGGATGGCAGAGAAGCACCTTAAAAATTGCTCAACTTCATTAGTCATTAGAGAAATGCAAATCAAAACAACCTAGAGATTTCACCTTACACCAGTCAGAATGGCTAAGATTAAAAATTCAGGAGACAGCAGGTGTTGGTGAGGATGTGGAGAAAGAGGAACACTCCTCCACTGCTGGTGGGGTTGCAAATGGGTACAACCACTCTGGAAATCAGTCTGGCGGTTCCTCAGAAAACTGGGCACCTCACTTCTGGAAGATCCTGCTATACCACTCCTGGGCATATACCCAGAGGATTCCCCAGCATGTCATAAGGATACATGTTCCACTATGTTCATAGCAGCCCTATTTATAATTGCCAGAAGCTGGAAAGAACCCAGGTATCCCTCAACAGAAGAGTGGATGCAAAAAATGTGGTATATATACACAATGGAGTATTATTCAGCCATTAGAAACAATGAATTCATGAAATTCTTAGGCAAATGGATGGAGCTGGAGAACATCATACTAAGTGAGGTAACCCAGTCTCAAAAGATCAGTCATGGTATGCACTCACTAATAAGTGGATATTAAGCTAGAAAACTAGAATACCCAAAACATAATCCAATTCACACATCAAATGAGGTACAAGAAGAATGGAGGAGTGGCCCCTTGTTCTGGAAAGATGCTGTGAAGCAGTATAGGGCAAAACCAGAACAGGGAAGTGAGAAGGGGTAGGTGGGAGAACAGGAGGAGGGAAGGGGGCTTATGACACTTTTGGGGAGTAGGTGGCTGGAAAAGGGGAAATCATTTGAAATGTAAATAAAAAATATATTGAAGAAAAAAAAGAAAAAAAAAGAAGCATGTATATGTATCATTGAACTCATTCTTTTACTATCTCAGTGCTAGGATTGCAGACATGCAATAAGCTACAATACTAGGGCCAGTTTATCACAGTTCTTAATTGAAAACAATAAGAACTTTTCATCATTAATAACCACAATTTATATTCCATTTGAAACAAAATATTTTTGTGATCAACAATTACTTTAGTATTAATTTAAATGCTAATTAATTCTCTCTATGTTCCTTTATTGGCCTGACAGCTTGCTTGAGAGCCATCAGGGAAATAGGTACCTGGTTCTATTTTGCTGTTTTCTTTTTATTGTTTTCCTCTTAATACACACATAGTAATATAAATTTTTATTTAATTTGCTTATTTTAATTTTGATATAACTTTTTATCGCTCATAATTAATTTTATCAAGGTCATATGCATTGCCTACACTCTGAAGAATGTGCTTCAACCTTCCTTGATATCTGCAAAGTCATGTCTTAATATATTAAGTGGAGGAGGAAGCAAAGGCAGATGTCACTGAGAAGGTGGTGGAAATTTCTGTATAAATGTCAGTAAATAGCAAGTTGGGTGTGCTCAGCTGTGGGGGCAATTTCTACATAAGGGTCAAACTGAAGCTTGCTTGAGGACTTAGAGATTAGTGACACAGAAAAAAATAGCCATTCAGGAACTGCAACTTGGTGCACACATGTGCTTGGGACCAGTAGGACATGGGTGGAGGGTATGAACTGCACTCCACCAGAATTATCACACAAGCTTACTGCTTCAAACTCACTTGCTCCTGGAGTCTGAGCCATTGATCCCATGCCTTCTCACCCACTGCCTCCAAGGGACACTCAGGGTAGGATGGCGACTTAAGTAACAATAGGCATTTTTACTCATTTTACACATTTGATGTTACTAAGCAGTGATTTTCTTTATGAGTAAAAGTATATTATCAATAAAGTCTATATAAATATTTGTTATCCTACACAGCAAATATTTATAATTTATATTTTATTAAGTTGTTAGCAACCATAGATTTCATGTACTAAAAATACCTCATTATAAAGCAAATGGGGTATTCTTTACAGAGAACATAAGGATAAGGGAAGAAAAGTATTTCATCAGAGAATAATTTCATAATCAAATGGATCCAAGTCCCATTCAGAATTCTAATCAGTCAGACGCAGGCATTAGTAATGTACATTCTTATTTTAGTGTATTAATTTTGACTTCTAAGTAGAAAGCTTAATTGGATGTCTCATTTTGTGTTAGGCAAGAATAACATATTCACATCATCCTTAGTGAAGTCTCCATATTATATCATTCAACTGAATGTTTTTGAGGTTATCCATTAAGAATTTATCCATAATATTGTAACAATGTTTAAAGAATGTTGTATAACATCCAAAAGACCTGTAGATTTGAATTAAAAGCATAGAGAGAAAATAGTCACATACCAGCTATATTTATAATCACCTCTTCTTAATTTTTGAGATATTTGCGTATTTAAACTTTTTATGCATAGAATATCTCAATATTTCATTTTATCCTGGTCAAAGTTGCTTTACTAACTTAGTTACTCACTAAATTTATTTCAGTGTGGATAGAGCAGCTTAACGATAAGTCATCATGAATTTAGTACTGTTTAACATTGGGTTAATAGGTATATATACAAAAATAGTTTTATTCATGAATGATGTACAATTTTCAAGAAGATTGTGGGAAGCAATCTTGTTTGGCCCCTATCCTAAGAAGTCAAAAGATTCATTAATTTACTTGTCCATATTATAGTTAATTTTATCATACACTGATTGCAGCAGGGAGATGGCAGGTCTATTTTCTTCTGTTACAATTTCTTATTACCTTTCCCTAAAGATCAACATTACCATTGTAGTGTTATCAAAGACACTAATTTAAAAATATCTGAAATAATCCTAACAATTGAGTTCCTAGTGTGATTGTTTTCTCAGCTGATTGATCATGTTAATTAGATTGGTGAACTATAGGAAATATCCTCAGTTTTATTATAACACTCTTAGTTTAACAGTTTCGCACTTCTAGACAATCAATTTGTGGTATGGGCAGACAGGGATATCCTTTGTATTAGCATAAAAAGAACTAATAAAAAACTGAACAGATGATAGAATAGATTGTTCTTGCCTATTGACAACCATTGAGCAACCATTCTAGGAAGCTTTTAACTGTAATGTCATATAACTGGAAAGCACAATTGAAAGACTTAGGACATATTTATGTAGCATGATTTCTACTATGTCATTTGGGAGGGGAGCAGGAAATAAGGAGAAAAAATTCTAATACTTTTGCTTTACAAAAAGAAGTATTTTTTTCCATTCCTTTTGATTGTTATGGTATGTTACATTCCTGAAGTTAAATTAAAGAGAGAGAAAGAGAGAGAGAGAGAGAGAGAGAGAGAGAGAGAGAGAGGGAGAGAGATTAAAAGACACAGACTGAAAGAGGGTATTACCTCATACTCTTCTCTTGTTAGACATGATCTGAGAATGGTCATTTCAGTAGGTACCTGAAATGACCATTTTTAATGCTCTATGGTTGCTATGATTTCAGAATACAAGAAAGATAAGCCTAAAGTGAAAATTATGTTGACATTCATGGTATTTTGCTTAGACTCCTACAGTATTTTGCTCAGGCAAGACCCAAGAAAAAACACATGATGTTTGGAAAAAGTATAAATAGGACAGTGATGGTATGATTGCATAGCTTTGCAAGGCTTTATTAGTTGCATGTCACCTGTTGTTCCCACTTCTCATCCACATTAGTTTGGAGGCCTAGTGTTTCTGCTGGATAATTTAACCACTGCTGATTGATTACTGTTTGGTATCCTCACATTATTGACCTGGACTACAGGTATTCTGACACACTGAGATTGGAATCATGCTAAAGTATTTGTTCTAAACAAATCCACATCCTCTTCTCTTATTTGACATCCTCTATGTTTAGTTGGTAGGCTAAAAGGGGAATCAAATAATTTGAGAATCCTTATTAAAAGTAGTTTCTTTTATTCTAAGCCTACAGGACACACTTAATCCAAGTTGGAGCAGCAATAGCAAGATGTGATAGGAGGGACTTCAGGAAAGCTCCTGAAAGACGTGAGCATGTATGAATGTAGGTACATGTGTTTAGGAGTGATCAGATAAAGCCAAGTCAATATTTTATTGTTACATTGTTATTTATTTAGTTTAAATTTTACTATAACTCCATTATTTCCTGCTTTGCTTTCCTTCCTCTCACCTCTTACCATGTACCTTGCGTATTGTTCTCTTTAAAATTATAGCCTATTTTTTGATTGCTGTTCTCTCTCTCTCTCTCTCTCTCTCTCTCTCTCTCTCTCTCTCTCTCTCTCGCCTTCTCTCTCTGTGTGTGTGTGTGTGTGTATGTGTGTGTGTGTGTGTGTTTGTGTGTGTATGTGTGTGTGCATTTCAGTAATTTTCCTAGGACTGTAAAACCCTGGTATCTTTCAAGTGTGCCTTTTCATGTATCTACAAATATAATAGTAGTATGGATTTTTTATTATTTATATTTTACTTTCTTCTTTATTTCTTAGCTTGATTTTAAAACTTACTTGAGCACATAGTTGGAAAATGCATTCAAACTGGTTTTTATACTTGAATGGTTACCCAAGAAATGTTTGGTGGTCAGAGAGCTCATTACACAATGGTAACAATATCAAGTTCTTCCTTTGTCTCCTATTGTCATGATGTATACATATGAAAGATGTATCAGACCTGCCACTACTCTCATACTTCATCGGACTGATAATTAATTTTCTCAATCATACCGGAGTTCCTTATACTTATGATATACTTTTCATTCATTCTGCTATAGAAACTCTATACACTATGGTCCTAGCATTCTAATTCCTGCTCATCAAGTGCCACTTTAAATTTGTTTCTCAGAGTAGTTTTAACAACTATTTAGACTTGAATAAATTTCTTTAGTTATTGGTGTAGTCTTTACTAAATTTTAATGCACAACAGTCAAAGGATTTGGAAAATTGATATTTTCTTTATGTACTATGCTATAGTCTCTGTAGAAATAAAAGTCAAATTGGTAAGTTAATGTAAAAATATGAGTCCATATTTAAAATATATTTTGAGTATATCAAATATAACATATTACACACATTGTTTCTTTTTCTAATTAATCCTTTTATTCACTTATATTTAAAATTATATCCCCCTTCCTGGTTGTCCTCCATAACCCCACATCCTGTTCTGCCTCCTACCTTCCCTTTGCCTCCATGAGGTTGTTCCTCCAACCATTCACCCACTCCTGCCTTACTATTCTAGCATCTCTCCCCTACTATGGGGCATCAAACATCCACAAAACCAAGGGTCTCCCCTCCTGTTGATGAAAGATAAGACCATCTTATGCTACATATGCATCTGGAGACATGGATTCCTACATGTATATTCTTTGGTTGGGTTTTAGTCTCAGGGAGCACTGTGCAAACTCTCTTTGCTTCTAGTTGCTTGATTTCAGCCCTGAGTTTGATTGTATCTTACCATCTACACCTCTTGGGTGTATTTGCTTCTTTTTGTACTGGAGCTTTTATATGTGCTGTTAAGCTACTAGTGTATGATCTCCCAATTTCTTTCTTTTGTTTTCTCCGAGCAATATGTTTTGTTTGCTTTAAATTCCTTGTGATAATGCCTCCTGGATGTTGGTGAGACATTGTACATGGGCTGGGTTTACACTTAGCACCCTGTGATGGGCTGGAAAAAAAGGACAAGTCTTGGCCTAACTCAGACCTCTAGTCCCTTGTCCTTCTATGACTACTACATGCAGGAAGAAACCATTCCAAATATATGCTCACCAACCTAGGTGAAAAAGGAGAGGGACCCAGCTGAGCCCTATACATTGGGTCCTATGGGATTGGGGAACAAGTTTTCAAATTAAGTTTGCCAAAACACACCAAAAGTAATGAAACAGGCACTCTGGGCTTAAGTTCTAGCCTGGAGGTTAGTAAAGCCTTTGTCTCCAGTATCAGTACGCACTTCTATCAGTAGAGCACTCTAGATGTAGACACTGTTCCTTATTCCTCCGTGCTCTAAAGCACCAAGATATTTTGAGCATATCCTGTAAAGGACAGATGAGCAAAACAGGCCAAGTGTACCTAGCATGAGAAGGAGGTGCTAGGTCCTGCCTTTCTGGTTTTGAATATGTATATCCTGGCCACTATATACCTTGGATCCCCAAACTGTCTGTCTGGGGTAGAAAAAGAAATATTCCTTTTCCCATCTACCTTGGCATAGAGTGTGGAGATGGAATTTGCAGGGATACTGAGTCTGTGGACATCCTAACCCTGGCTTGGACAGAACTGGGAAAGCAAATGAGAGCTGAGCTAATGTTCTCCCAATACCAAGAGGGAACAGAGATGGGAAGTGCTGCCCAGTAGCCTGAAACTTAGGGAGATGATCAGATAGCTAGATTCCCGCATCTTGCCCACTCTTACCCTCCCTCAAGAACCCCCCAAACACCTTGAGACTGGTTAAAATGGCCTGGCCACTGTATTTCTGAATAAGCGACAGTAACATATGTAAGGCAGAGAGCTTGGGGCAGTGCCCAGGTGCAAAAGAAGACAAGCAAAATGGCAACCTAACAGAGAAGGATACATGTAGCAGCCTCCTTCCTCCTTCTAAAGTAAGGCCTTAGTCCCACATCCACTCAGAAGAGTACCTTCACAAGAGAGAGAAGGTAAAAGGTCAAAGTTGGGGTCTGGTACGGGGATAAGGTCCTCATGGTCAGGATGGTCTTGTTCAGTGAGGGACAGGTAAGCTGCAGGCTGGACACTCAGTACAGATGGGGAGTTTCCACTTGCCCCCACTGGGTTGTCCCTGATTTCAAAGCCCTTCTAGGTGCAGGTGTGGGTTTTCTGTGATCCTCAAGTCTAGACTCATCAGAGGAGTCCTGCTCTGGTGTATGTGGTCTTGTGTGTATGTGTGACACACGGCAATGGTTGAATGGTGCTAGCACACTTATGAGAAACAAACTCTGGATGGGAAGGTATGAGGGACAGACACTGGATTCTCTCCAATTATGCTTCTCAGGGAACAAGCCAATTGTCACTTCCCCAAGGACTGATGAATATAGCTACCCAACCCTTGAGGACCACATGATGGGGAAGATTCCTACTAAAGATTCCTCACTTGAACAGTCTGTACTGGCTAGTTTTGTGTGTCAACTTGACACAGGCTGGAGTTATCACAGAGAAAGGAGCTTCAGTTAGGGAAGTGCCTCCATGAGATCCAGCTGCGGGGCATTTTCTCAATTAGTGATCAAGTGGGGAGGGGACCTTGTGGGTGGTACCACCTTTGGGCTGGTGCTCTTGGGGTCTATAAGAGAGCAGGATGAGCAAGCCACCAGAAGCAAGCCAGTAAGAAACATCTCTCCGTGGCCTCTGCATCAGCTCCTGTTTCCTGACCTGCTTGAGTTCCAGTCCTGACTTCCTTTAGTGATGAACTACAACATGGAAGTGTAAGCTCAGTAAACCCTTTCCTCCCCAACTTGCTTCTTGGTCATGATGTTTGTGCAGGAATAGAAACCCTGACTAAGACAAATTGGTACCAGTGTAGTGGGGTATTCCTGTGACAATCTGGCCATGTTTTGGGGAGAACTGTGGAAGGACTTTGGAACTTTGGGCTAGATGAGCCATTTGATACTAAGAGCTCAGTGGAAAGTTCTGTAGGAGCTTAGAAGACAATGTTAAGAACAGTGCAGAAGATAGAGGCCTGGCTTGTGAAATTTCAGAGGGAAGATTAAAGACTCTTACAGTGGCCATGTTTTGATTGTGAAGATTCTGTGATTTTGGTTCACTGAGGCTGAAGAATCAGCTGTGATTAACAAGACACCAGAACCACTAAAGCAAACCTTTGTGTTACTAGGACTATTGATGCTGGTTAGCTGGAGCTAAAGAACTAGTGATGGTTAAGAAGAGACCAGCATCACTGAGTTGAAATCTTATGGGAAGTGTTTTCTGAGAGCACAGAGAAGGTGTTCCAGAGATAGCCACAGTTGTATTTTGTGCTCTGGCTGGACTTGGTACTGTGTAAGAGTCACCCAGATGGTATTGGTTTTGAAGGCATGAAGGGGTCATGAAGAGCAGCTGAGGCTCTTGGAACAGTGAGAGGCCACGGAAGGCCACTGGTGAAAGTACAGCCTCAGTTGCAATTGATGACCCAGGACTTGAAGGGGTCATGCATAGGAGCAGAGGCTTGTAACCATGAAGAGAGCCAATGAGAGGCTATTGGTGAAGCCTAATTACAGTGTAAAATAGCAGCATTTTGGAGATGCCAGTACCATGCAATGACCACCAAGAACAGCAGCAGCAGTGGAGTACAGGCAGCTGGGACCTAGAAGACAAGCTGTGTGCTACAAAGGGCAGAGCTGGAGAAGTGACAGAAGCCCTTGGAGGAGCCCAGAATATCATGAGTTGGATCCCAGACATTGAACCATTGGACTTTGAGTTTTGCTTTTGGTTGTGACTGTAACCTGATCTGTTTCCCTCTTGAAGGAAGAAAGTATTTTAGTGGAGCCCACAGTTAAAAGGCTTTGAATTTTTAAGACTTTGAATTTTAAAGATATTGAATATTTTAAGGTGATTGGACTTTTAATATGTAAAGGCTATGGGACTTTTAAAGTAATTTAGATCTTGGGGATGAATAAGAAAGTGACCTGCTTGAGTTCCAGTCCCGACTTCCTTTAGTGATGAACTGCAATGTGGAAGTATACACTCAATAAACCCTTTCCTCCCCAACTTGCTTCTTGGTCATGATGTTTGTGCAGGAATAGAAACCCTGACTAAGACATAGTCCTTTGATGACTCTGCCACAGACAGCTTCAATGAAGTGAGGCATAGCAAAGAAGCCTGCCCCAACCTCTGCCACATTTTCGATTCTACCCATTGGATTCATTGATATGGCCTTATTTACAAAGATCTCTCAGAGTGTTCAGAATTTAGATCCATTTGGAAAGGTCTAAGCTGTGCCCTTAGCCGGGCTAATGGGCATACTGGCAGTACTCCTTTAACAGTTCTATATCTTCCCCAAAAGGGGACCAGAGAGATTTCTGGCAATCTGAACTGGCCCATATAACCTGCCATTGTTCTGAAGTCCCAAGGGGTAGAGGCAAGCTCCTTTGATGATTCAGAAGCTGAATCAAGATCCAAGGTCCCCAACCCCTACACTCCTATGCTGTAGTACCTTATTCCCTAGGTTAGAAATCACAGGATGCTGATGTCAGCGATGTCTGCCCAGTAGCATTGGGCATAGAGGATGAGTAGGAAGGCACACTTGAAGAAAATGAAGCTTCAGAAGCAGGAGAGGTAGTAGTTGTTTGGGACTTTGAGACTCTGGTGCTGGGTCATGGCCAACACCAGGAAGGTGCAGAGGGTAGAAATGGAGACTGCCAAGAAGAGAGCACCCATGAAAGAGAAGCATTACAGCCCTCTTAACCAGGTCCTCCAGTAATCCTGCATGTATATCACATTAGTCACTAAGACCCACAGTTTCAGAAAACCTATGAGAGCCTCAACACTACAGACCCCAGTTGTCAGTAGACCACCATCAGATGAAGAAGATGGAGAAGCCACCCATTGTGCTGAAGCCAGACTAGACATTGTGGAAGCCAAGCAGCATCAGGGATGGGGTCATGGAGCAGCGGAGGAGCAGCCCCACACAGATGCAGGTCACATGCAGTACCCAAGCTTGTATCCCAAGCCCCAGGCCTCTGAACTTCTTTATGGATGCACTAAGAACTGTGAGTTTTACTCTTAGTACTGCATTCATTTTGTCCCATAAGTTTTGGTATGCTTTGCCTTTGTTTTCATTAAATTCGTGTGTGTGTGTGTGTGTGTGTGTGTGTGTGTGTATGTGTGCATGTGTATAATTTCTTTCTGTATTTCTTCCCTGACCAAGTTATCATTGATTAGAGCATTGTTCACCTTCCATGTGTATGTGGACCTTCTGTTGTTCTTTGTATTATACAAGACCAGCCATTTTCTGTGGTGGTCCCATAAAATACATGGGATTAATTCAGTGTTCATATATCTATTGAGGCTTGTTTTCTATCCCATCATATGGTCAGTTTTGGAAAAGGTACAATGAGGTGCTGAGAAGGTGTTATCTTGGTTTTTGGGTGAAATATTCTATAAATATCTGCTAAATACACTTGGTTCATATTGCTATTAGTTTCACTGTATCTCTGTTTAGTTTCTGTTTCCATGATCTGTCCATTGGTAAGAGTGGAGTGTTGAAGTCTCCCACTATTTTCCAAGGTGCAATGTGTGCTTTGAGCTTCAGTAAAGTTTCTTTTACAAATGTGGCTGCCCTAGAATTTGGTATATCTGTTGGTATTCTGTCTAAGCTCCACCCCACACTTACCTGGCAACATCCAGGTATGCCCCGCCCCATAGACCGGGTGCACTATAAAAGGGGCTACTTGCCTGCCTGGTCACCCCCATCCCCCATCCCCCACACTGCCTTGCCACACTCCCTTAACCCCCATTTTCTCTTTTTAAGCCCCCTTCAACACCAATGTTCAGGATTGAGAATTCATCTTGGTTGAGTTTTCCTTTGATGAGTATTTAGTGACCTTCCCCATCTTTTTTTTTTTTCTTTTTTCTTTTCTTTCTTTCTTTCTTTCTTTTTTTTTTTTTTTTTTTGATAACTTTTGGTTGAAAGTTGATTTGATTGGATATTTGAATGGCTACTCGAGTTTGTTTCTTGGGACCATTTGTTTGAGATTTCCTTCCCAGCCTTTTACTCTGATGTAGAATTTGTCTTTGTGTTTTCTGTATTCAGCAAAATGGTTCTGCTTATGTATGCACTCTGTGAAACTATATGATTGTATTGAGGAATTGAATCCATAGGTGCTGAGAGATTTTAAGGACTAATAATTGTTTTTTTCCTGTTTTTTTTTTTTTTGTTGTTGTTGTTACAGGTAGAATTATGATCATGTGGTTCTCATATTTTGGGTTTGTTATGAGAAGATTAAAGATAAATTTCTTGTCTTTTGTTGGCTGAAGTTTTCTTCCTTGTGTTGGAGTTTTCTTTCTATTATCCTCTGTAGGGCTGGATTAGTGGAAAGATATTGTTCAAATTTGGTTTTGTCATGGAGTATTTTAATTTTTCTATCTTTAGTAATTGCGAGTTTTGCTGTGTATAGTAGTCTGGGCTGGAATTTTTGTTCTCTTAGGGTCTGTGTGAAATTCACCCATGATCTTCTTGCTTTTAGTGTCTCTGTTCAGAAATCTGGTATAATTCTGATAAAGCAACCTAGCTCAAAGGTGTAACTGCCCCCAGCTACAGTGAACTGGGTCCTTGGAAGAGAAACTGGGGATCTATGGAGTTGTCGAAAAAGAAAGAAGAGTTGAACAACACAATTGCTGATTGAGCTAGGTTGTTTTTCTATTTTCATTGACTGTTGTGTCAATATATTCTGTATTATCTTCTATGTCTGAGATTCTCTCTTCTATCTCTTGTATTCTGTTAGTGATGCTTGCATCTGTGATTCCTGCCCACTTTCCTAAGTTTTCAAACTCCAATGTTGTCTCCTTTTGTGTTTTCCTTAATGTTTCTATTTTCACTCTTAGCTCCTGGATGGTTCTATTCAGTTCTTTCACCTGTTTGATTGTATTATCCTATAATTCTTTAGAAGATTTATTTGATTCCACTTTAAGGACTCTACTTGTTTACTTCTGTTCTCCTATATTTCTTTAAGGAAGTTATATATGTTCTTCTTAAAGTCCTCTATCATCTTCATAAGATTGGAATTTAGATCTGAATCTTGCTTTTCAGGTGTGTTGGGGTTTCAAGGGCTTCCTGTGTTAGGATAACTGGGTTCTGATGTTGCCACATAGTATTGGTTTCTGTTACTTATGTTCTTGTACTTGCCTCTCACCATCTGTTATCTATTGTGTTAACTGGCTTTGCTGTCTTTGATTGGAGTCTGTTTTTTCTCTGAGCCTGGGATCCTGAGTGTCAAGCTATCTCTTGATGTAGGAGTGTCCAGGAAGCCTGGAGCACAGCTTCCAGCTTGGGCACAGTTGCAAACCAGAAGCAATCCCCTGGATAGGTAGTATTCCTTTGTCTCCTGGGTCCAGCAATTGGTCTCAGTTAGGCCATGTATTGAGTAAAGTTTGGGACATCACCTGTGTCCTGGATATGTCAGAACCCCTAGGGATTAAGCTGCATTAGGATGGGGGCTAAGTGGATGGTTATACAGAGCATAGACCCCACTAAGGGTGCAAACCAGAAAGCATACCATTGTTTCTTAGTCAACTTCTCATTAGATTTAATACAGGTATCTGATCTGACTTTTCAAAGAATATTATCCAACCACTTATGAATATTTTGAAGCACAGGTACACAGTGAAACTATTTATACACAAATCATTGTAATATATATTTGAATATTACTTGCAGATGATACTTTGCAGGGGTACAGCCTAGACAACAGTTGGTGGCCATCAAGTACTTGGGATGCCTGGTAGGTGAATATGAAAACAAGCAATTGAGATACAATACTAATATGCTGTTTCTTTTTGCCATAAGAGCCCCTGAAATTGGGAGTCAAGGTACTCATAAAGACTTGACTCAGTTCCACTCTTTTATTGAAATCATACAAGGAAGTTGTGTTACACAGTTTATAAGGGCGTGGTTAAATGCTTCTCTATTTTCATGTGCCAACATTTTCTTGTGGTACAGAATAGTACAGATTTAGAAAAAAAAGGAACTATATAGTCTCAAACAAAATTTTTTCTGCAAACACATTCATATATATATGTATATATATATATATTATTTTATAATATATTATATATATTATATACATTATATATAAAAACACATATATATATATAAATGTATTTGCAGAAAAAAATATATATCCTGACTACCAGTTTCCAGTGAGGTCAGGGACAACAGTATTGCAGTTATAAAGTCAGAATCTTTCAGACATTTATGAGACAGTATGTATAGCTTTGTAAAAGGTCAAACATGAGGTCATACTGCTGACACTACAGTCTTTTTGTAATTTTTGAACCCCATCTGTCTGTCTACAAAATATTGTTAATTACCCTGAATGAGGAAAATTCTAAGGGGCTCCTACCATCATCCCTGAATCCAGGAAACCAAGGAAACCCATTGCTGACTTTCTGTGAAATATCTATGTTATTCAGTCCTCAGTTTTATGATTAAAATTTCCTGATTTTATTATACAAAATTGAAACTAAGACTGGGGGAACAACTGCCCACTTAGCAATCTCTGCCTATGTCTCTAAATTATTGTTATTTTCACCTCAAGTGAGTGACTGTTACATATATTGGTCTTGAATTCATGAACAGCCTCACTTTAATATTATTGGCAATGTATCATTTCAGAATATCAAGCAGTCTTCCACTATGTCTTACCGGGTCACGGATACCAGTTCATATAAAGAAAAAGGAAAGAGAAGGAACAGTAAACAGGTAATTAGAATGATAAGAATGAAGAATTGCTTCAGAAATGATATCACGAGGGGCTTATGCTAAAGAATCCAGCCTCGGACAAATCGGCAACCAACAAATTGGGAAAAGATCTTCACCAATCCTACATCAGATAGAGGGCTAATATCCAATATATATAAATAACTCAAGAAGTTAGACTCCAGAAAACCAAACAACCCTATTAAAAAATGGGGTACAGAGTTAAACAAAGAATTCTCACCTGAAGAACTTCGGATGGCGGAGAAGCATCTTAAAAAATGCTAAACTTCATTAGTCATTAGGGAAATGTAAATCAAAACAACCCTGAGATTTCATCTTACACCAGTCAGAATGGCTAAGATTAAAAATTCAGGAGACAGCAGGTGTTGGAGAGGGTGTGGAGAAAGAGGAACACTCCTCCACTGCTGGTGGGGTTGCAAATTGGTACAACCACTCTGGAAAGCAGTCTGGCGGTTCCTCCGAAAACTGGGCACCTCACTTCCAGAAGATCCTGCTATACCACTCCTGGGCATATACCCAGAGGATTCCCCACCATGTAATAAGGATACATGCTCTACTATGTTCATAGCAGCCCTATTTATAATTGCCAGATGCTGGAAAGAACCCAGGTATCCCTCAACAGAAGAGTGGATGCAAAAAATGTGGTATATCTACACAATGGAGTACTATTCAGCCATTAGAAACAATGAATTCATGAAATTCTTAGGCAAATGGATGGAGCTAGAGAACATCATACTAAGTGAGGTAACCCAGACTCAAAAGGTGAATCATGGTATGCACTCACTAATAAGTGGTTATTAACCTAGAAAACTGGAATACCCAAAACATAATCCACACATCAAATGAGGTACAAGAAGAAAGGAGGAGTGGCCCCTGGTTCTGGAAAGACTCAGTGAAGCAGTATTCGGCAAAACCAGAATGGGGAAGTGGGAAGGGGTGGGTGGGAGGACAGGGGAAGAGAAGGGGGCTTACGGGATTTTCGGGGAGTGGGGGGCTAGAAAAGGGGAAATCATTTGAAATGTAAATAAATTATATCGAATAAAAAAAAACTTAAAAAAAAAAAGAATCCAGCCTCTGGGTCTCTCAGTACTCATACTGGGGCCTACAAG